>NC_042622.1:51541350-51841350 GCF_901001135.1 Rhinatrema bivittatum | reverse complement strand
TGACCCAGTATGGCATATTCTTATGTTCTTAGTCAAGTATACGGGGATTCTACTGTTGAGCTTTAGGCAGGAGAGGGTACAAGGCATTTTTCAAGTTATTGTGCCAGGAAGCTTCATCCTTATTTTGTGTGTTCTGTGGGGTTGCAGGTGGGTATCTCAGTTTACTCTGAATTTGGGGGATTCTTGGAGGTGTCTATGGTGGACTGGGTAACTATAGCTGGGCTGGTCACAGTCCTGATTGATGTTCCACCAAGAGAATTGCTGATTTTATGGCTTTGGTTTTGTTGCTAGCTGTGTTTTAGTGAGGGGAGTGTGGTGGGGAGGGAGTGTTATTAATCGACAGTTAGAGTTTAGGTTAAAAGGGTGGGTTAAGGGGCAAGGTTATGTTTTGGTGATTAAGGTAAGGGTTTGGGTTCTGAGGTTTTTTTATATTAGGAGTGGTGTTTATGGTTAAGCATATAATGGATTCTTGCTGGCTATGGAATACCTTATCTGAGAAGATTCATACATGTATCTTTGACAATGTGATTGCAACTTTTTTAGAGCAATTGCAGCTCCTGGTGCTATCTGAAGTAAGTCAAGATAAACTGGCATGACCCATCTCAATGCTAGAAAAACAGACAATGGTTCATGTCCAGGCCCTAATGGGTACCTGGTAGAATTTTACAAGAAATTTTTGCCAGAGCTGGCCCCATTTTAGCTGTCCCTTTATAATGAGGCAGGGTTGATGGAGGCCTCACTGGGCACCTTGGGAGATGCCACTGTCACTTCAATGTATAAACAAGGAAAGGATGTTTCAGACTGTGGCGCATACCGTCTTATTTCACAACTAAATTCAGACTTAAAAATTCTGGCCAAGATACTGCAACTTTGTTTAGAATCTGTACTTCCCCAGCTGGTATGAAATGATCAAACGGGATTTGTAAAGAGGTGAGTTTCCTGTTCCAACACAAGGCATTTTTTAACATTAAACATTTATCAAAAAATTGGGGCGGACTGGACTAGTAGTTTCATTGGAAGCAGAGAAGACCTTTGATCATATCCCATGGTCTTTTTTTTGTATGCAGTCATGCAAAAGGCAGATCGTTTTTTTAACTGGGTCAAGGCTAGGTTTGAGGCCCTGCATGCACGTATTCTTATTAATGGAGCTTTTATCCCCCTTTTTTGTGATTGGCAGGGACACAAGTCAGGGGTATCCTCTTTCACCCTTACTGTTTAACTTAGCTCTCGAGCCTTTAACTGCTTTGATTAGGCAGACACCTGAAATCACAGGCTTTCAGTTTGGGAAGTGGGACCGTACCATGTCTTTGTATGCGGATGATGTTTCAATCTATCTGACCAATGCTAACGTGGCAGGTCGGGCATTAGTTGAGGACATAAATAGATATAGTATTCTGTCAGGATATAAGGTTAATTATAATAAGTCAGAAATACTCCCTGCAGGGTTGAAAGTGTTAATCCCCAGCTGTATGGCTGGGTTTAAAGTGGTGCATGAGGGGTTTACATATCTGGGTATTTTTATTCCAAAAGATGTTAAGAATTTATTCTCCAAAAACTATGATGCTTTCCTTGTGAAAGTTAAGCAGGACTTAAACACAAGTGGCAAGAGTTGCCATTGTCATAGGCTGGTGTTGATTCTAGAGAAACTACTGCAGCAGTGTGTAATCTGAAACTTTACTTAGAGAAAGACAGAGTCAAAGGGACAGGGACTGGAACAAAGCATGAGGAAATAATTTGTTCCGGGGAGTAACACAGGTCTATACAATCATATTAACACCCAGTCACTCAACTTTTACAGCAGTGTGCATAACATTATATACCCTTCATACTGACCAATCAGAGCATATTCAGAGTGTTGTTTTTAGATAAGTGCGGTACATTTGATTTGAGTATGTATTAGACCAATCAGCTAATGGGTCTGGGGTGTTGGCTCATTGCATTCATTTCTTTGTCTAAAACTAGTATTCAGGAATACAGCAGAAAGAGGTGCCTCAAAGTCAGTGCATAATACTACATACACTGGGCACATAAATTTACTTAAAATGACATCCTCCCTAAATTTCTTTACTTATTTCAACATGTGCCATGCAATATCCTTGGTCATGTATTTGATGACCTGCATAGCTTGATGTCCAAGTTCATCTAGTGTAATTGTCGTGCGCTCATATAACCTAGCTAGCTCTGGTTACCCAAAAAGCAGGGTGGACTGCTGCTTCCGAACAGCATATAAGAACATAAGAGATGTCATACTGGGTCAGATCAAGGGTCCAACAAGCCCAGCATCCTGTTTCCAACACTGGCCAATCCAAGTCTCAAGTACCTAGTAAGTACCCAAACATTAAATAGATCTCAAGCTACTATTGCTTATTCATTTATAGCAGTTTATGGATTTTTCCTCCAGGAACTTATCCAAACCTATTTTAAACCCGATTACAATAAGGGCTGTGACCACATCCTCTGACAATGAATTTCAGAACTTAACTATGCCCTGAGTAAAAAAGAATTTTCTTTGATTTGTTTTAAATGAACTACTTGCTAACTTCATGGCATGCCCCCATTTGAAATGTATAACGACCTGGTTTGGGCACTCAAACCCTTCCTGGCTGCATTTGGAGAGGTTGCAGGTGGATGTTACTAATCTTACCATTTTACCTTTTCTCCTGTCTTCATCCCCTGTTTGTAGACAGATGATGAGGAACAGTCTGATATTAGCGTACCTCCTCACTGTCTGGGAGCAAGTACAGAGGTATCTAGGCTAGAAATATGAGTATTACTCATTTGACACCAATATATGGGAATTCTAATTTATCCAGGCTTACTTTTTCTCCTGCCCTGCAACAATGGAGGGATTGTGGACTGTTTTTTGCCTGGCTCAATTATGGGAAGATGGCCATTTTCAATCATTTGAGTCTCTTTGTCAGGAATTTGACCTCCCTAATCATTCGCACACTAATTATTTGCAATTATGCCAAGCCATTTCTAATCATATTGATCTCTCTACTATGATGAGACAGGTAAATGGGATGGAAAAATACATAGCAGATCAGGACACTGGTTTAAAAGTTATCTCCCGCATTTATTGGGGTATATTAGAGGGTAAGTTTGGTGCATCATCACCTTCAGGGTTGATTAACCTTTTGGAACGAGGATTTGGGTTCCACCTTATCTGCCAAGGCTTGGCAGTCTATATGGGTGTTGCGCAGGAGGTGGACCCTTGGGCCGAAGTGGGGTTGATGTTACATGCAGGGCAAGCCCTACGGGTCTCCACCGTTAGCAGGCAGAGCTGGCTTCACCAGTACCAGCCCTCATTCCCCGCAGGTTGAGCCTTTAGGTACCGGGGCCAGCTGGACTTAGGTGGGCCTCCGTCCAAGGTCTTCTTAGGAATGACAAGAGAGTCAGCCAGGGGCCAGCAGCAGTGGTAGAAGTAGGTGATCCAGTCCGGACAAGGCGGAGTCCCGGAGACCCGGGTGCCAATGAGAATAGGAGACAGACAGAGTGCCCGAGTAAGAACAGGCCGAAGCCTGAGAGACCAAGTCCAGAGTAGGTTCAATGTTAGCGTCATAGAGCAGGCTGAAGTCAGGGCAGGTGGCAGGCAAGGAAGAGTGGCAAGACAGGCACAGATCAAACCAGGAGTCAGATAGAGAATGGTCAGGCAAGGCAAAGGTCAAACCATGAGATGGGCAGGAGCTTAGTCAGATGTAGCGGAGATCAAGCCAGGTATCAATCAGTAGCGTGGTCAGACGAAGTGGAGGTCAAGCCAGGTATCAATCAGTAGTAGACGAGCAGGGTAGACACGGAACACAGGAGCAGGAACGGATACCAGGATCAGGAACAGGAACATAGACAAACTAGGAACACGGAGGAAATGCAGGAACAAACAACTAAGTGCACAACAAGCGTGGAGACCTATTACCAAGGCAAGGAAGCACTGGCTGGGCCCAGCCTTAACTACCGGGACCCAATGATATCATCATCCGGGGTCGTGGGGTGGTTTCCTGCCATGGCCCCTTTAAAAGCAGAGCCGATGCGTGCACCTAGGGAGAGGTGCAGCGTGAGACGGCAGCGTCTTCCCGTGGACCATGCGGGGAGGGCCCGCCGCGGAGCTGGGACATCCGCAGAGGAGCTGGGAGCATGGGGAGCGGCCCGCAAGAGAGGCAGAACCAGGCACTGGAGCAGGCAAATGGGTAAGTGGGCCCGGTCGTGGGCCTGCCGCGGCCGGCACACGCAACAATAGGTGCAGGCTCACCATAGTTCCATATGTCAACCTTGGGTCAAATTGATGATTCGGCTGTTGTTTAGAACTTATCACATCCCTGTATTCTTTGCTACCATATTTCCTGGTGCTAGGCTGGATTGTTGGAGAGGATGTGGGGATATGGGCACATACATTCATGTGTGGTGGTTCTGCCCCAGGGTGCAACACTTTTGGTATAAGATGACAAAGGAGATTGCAACTATTTTGGAGCTCCCAGTGTACATTGCACCTTCAGGCTTATTAGGGCATTGGGAGAGTTTTCTTGTACCCCGTAAACATAGAATTCTGGTTGGCCAGCTGCTTATGGCTGCCGAATTCACTATAGCTACATTTTGGAAAAGAAATCCTTGTTTTGATTATTGGTGCCATCAGGTACGTGCTATTGCAGAAATTGGACAGCTGCGTTACTCCCTGAAATATGAACAGTTTAAATATAACAAGGACCAAAGGGATGGGGTTAACTAAGTGCTCTTTATTTTTATATTATTTTTTTGGGAAAAATTGGCTTTATAGTAGATGGCTCTGCTGTTTTGGTTTATTTACTCATTATTGTTCGCTTTCTCCTCTTAAAGAAATGATGTTCATAGCACTAGAGTGTTAACTTGTACAGGACTGAATTGTGTATTTATGCCAGGAAAATGTTTTAAATAAAGTTAAGAAAAAGGAGCATCAGATCTATTAAGGCTTTCCTGTTGCAACCTAGGAGTGTTTGGGAGAGTTCAGAACTTTAAAACATGAAAAAACTTTGAGATCTAACAGAATAATAAAAGGCTGGGGTTTTTTTATATTGTCTATTTCACTTGGCCCTCCCAATCATTCATCAGTCGTCTTATTCTCTGAACTCAGTGGTGTTTTTTCTTCTAATCTGTTGTAGATAGCCTTAGACAAATCTGGCAGAAATATGCTGTAACTTTTCAGCATGATCTGTATGTCACACTTAGAAAACAAACCAAACTCTATAACATAGTATCTAGCTGACTGCCACCTACCTAGCTGCTCTGCTTAAAATTATCTTGCTCAGCTGGATGCTCAAATAAAGCCATTTTAAGAGTTCAATGTACCATACAAAGCAATTTGTTTCCCTAAGATTTAATACCAGCCATCTAGATCAATTTTTCTTGTTCTGCATAGACAGCAGCAAATGGCAAGGTGAGCAATTTCAAACTTAACATATTTCTCCTCCCCCAGATGCAAATACAGTGAAGTGCAAAGTGTCTCTAATTTGTCAATTGTTCCTTCCATAATTCTATTCCTCCATTACCAAGTAAATTGCTCAAGATATTTAGCATTCCACTTGCTTCATCTTCTTTCATATTTGTATTCATTTCACTTCAGTGGTTTACAGCTATTGGTCTGCAACACATCCTAGCTCCTGTGTCTTCTCTCCCGTCACTTGTCTGTCTGTTTTAAGAATATGATGTTCACAACAGTACAGTTTCTGAATGCTGGGCAGTCTCATTTCACTGGACATTTTAAAATAAAAATGCATTTATTTTGTAACAGCTTACACTTTGGGAGCAGGTCATAGTAACGTAGTAAATGAAAGCAGATACAGAGAAAATTGAAGCATCAAGTTTGGCCAGTTCAGATTCTGCCACTTTGGGTAGAGGAGCATATAAATTCCTATATGCCACTCGAGACCAGCTCCACCCCCCCCCCCCCCCCCACACCATCTTACTGTTTTTACCAGATCTCTCAAATGTTTACCTATCACTACTCTCCATGTCTATCCCTCGCATACCAAAAATCAATTAAAAGTGATGGCCTCCACCACTTCTGCTGGTAGACCATTTCAGGCCTTGTCATCTCCCACTTTGATTCTTATAAGACCAATACTTAATTCAACACCCAGGTCCCCTTCCATGTCTTTTCAACAAGCACTGCAGCAATCCCCCTACAGCCATCAAAATTAGTGAGGTTGCTGTCCCAAAAAAAAAAATAAAATTCCAGCCACAATTGACAAATTAGGTAATCGTGGTCCCCCATGCAGGTTACCTCTGCCTTCTTAGCAGATAAATGCCGTCATATCATTGCTATTTAGGGTTGATACACAGAAAGGAACCTAAAGGAAGCGTGAGTCTTTAGTCATATACATGCTATGACGGTAACTTTGGTACCAGCGCGCGGGCGCACATGTATGCATGTAAGCCGGCTCGTGCCAAAGGACGCGGTCATATTATAATGCCCTGCCCCTTTTTTCGCAACGTCTTATTTGTACACCTACCGGAAGATACCTGCGTGCTTGGGCTCCTTTTAAAATCCACGCAGTGCGCGCCGGCCGGACATACTCAAGTATCTCCTGGTTTTGGCACGCACCGAGCTTTTAAAATTCACCCCATTGTGCGTCAAAACCCCCCCGTGCTGATCAACCTAAAGGCGAATGCCAATTAAAACTGGGGATTCTTTTTCCTCCTCCCTATTCTGAAACGAAAGCCCCTCCAGGGACAGGAATCTAACAAAAGCTTTTGGCATGGATGTTAACTGATAGCGGGCTTTAATGACTCTCCCCAATGAGGAGAACTAGAGCAGAAGTTTCAGATACTTAACAAATAACGTTGCATGAGCCCTGAGATTATACACAATACTGGAATTATCAGGGGTGGCTCCACAAACAGGGATGATTAGAGCTATGGATAAGATGGATACAACCAAATCCTCCATATTTTCTCAGT
Organism: Rhinatrema bivittatum; assembly: GCF_901001135.1. Lineage (NCBI taxonomy): Eukaryota > Metazoa > Chordata > Amphibia > Gymnophiona > Rhinatrematidae > Rhinatrema > Rhinatrema bivittatum. Next base: position 51,834,423 of record NC_042622.1, on the reverse strand, counting down.
CTTCTGACAGAAGAATTGGATGAGATTTTTGGAGTAAAGAAGTCTTTTGTTGTTGTGACCCTGTGAGCAAGTTCCTGACAAATATGCAAACCCCTGCTCCTGAAGGACTGGGTTTCTGCTGGTTTTCACCTTTGTGTGCAGTGAGCAGCAAAGAATGAGGATTTGGGGGGATAAGTTTTGAGAAGAAACAGGACACTGGTCTGGTTCAGTTAGGAAAAGGAGACAGAACAAAGGTTGCAACAAGGACAAAAAAAAAACACCCCTACAGATTGTGTTGTGGTGTTTTCTTATTTTGCTATTCATAATTTTTGTTCTCTTATCCTGGATCATTCTTTTTTTCAGTTGATCATTGCAGTTGGAGACTGCTTTATTCACTGGTGCCTTTCTCCTTTGAGAAGACCAGCCTCGTGAGTACATACTGACCAGTACCAGAGAGTGGGGTGAGGACTAATGCTAGAGACTGTTACCCACCCATCACAGCAGTCGAGGCCCAGAATGTTAACCCTTCCCCATATCCCCCTGCCGGATGAACTCTGGCATTCCCAGGAGCTGCTGTTTGATGACAGAGAGCTCTGGAACTGTAATGGACAGCCCTGGAAACATACTATTTGCTCGATCGCCTTAGATAAAAAGGAAATATTCAGAACTAGGTGTAATACCTGGATCTAATTTCTCGTTATTTAAAATAGGCTTGACAACTGCCTTTTTCAATGAGTTAGGGAATTCTGCCTCAATCAATGAAACATTAACAATATAACAATTGCAAACAATGCAGGCTATTCAAAAATTGCTCCCTCTATGCATCAGTGTTTCCCAACCCTCTCCTGGAGTCATACTTAACCAGTCAGGTGTTCAGGATATCCGATAATGAATATGTATGGGATAGATTTGCCTATATTGGCAACTCAGAGTATGCAAATCTATCTCATACATATTTATTCTGGCAATCCTGAAAACTTGCCTGGTTAGGTGTGCCTCCAGGAGAGGGTTGGAAGATACTGACTCTTCACACACTAACAGTAAACACACCAGAGAAAAGATTCCCCTCCTCCTTGTGCCTTAAGCCCTGGAGGTTGATTCCTGTTCCTCTCCCTTCCTCCCCGAATTTGGAGAATCCCCCCCCCCCTCCCGGGGTTGTATAGATTTTGTGACTGTGTATAGGGGCCTAGCTCCAATACTGAGTGTGACCCTCTCTGGATAAAATCAGAAGAGGGGCTAGATAAGTAAAGGATATATGCAGACATGATATTCAAATATGATGCATATTGCATGTAAATAGATAAGAAGTTGATTACATTAGGTATACATTGCATATATATAGGTAGATAGATAGTTAAGAAGTAATTTAAATACCATTGGTATGAGGGATCTTAAGAACCATTTAGATAGAGGTAGCCTGAAAGTAAGTGAATCTTGTGGAATTCGCAGTCAGAAAGACTTCCCAGTGGATAGGAGCAAGAGGATAACTCTCTGTTCTGGAGTCTAGGGGAGTGCCTGGCTAAACAATCAAACTTTGACTTTCTCCAGAAGGTGAGGTAACAAGTTTCCAGGTGCAGCGAAGGTAACTTCTTCCACATTTTAGGAGCAGAGCAGCTGAATGTTCAAAGTCTCATGCCTGTTAGTCCAGCTGAAGTCCGGGAAAGGATGGATAGAAGAGCCTGTTGGAGGGACTCAGCTTCCCTTGTGGGAGTGTAGGAGAGCTGAAGTTGGAAAAGATGTACAGGGGCCATTCTCTACCACCTCCCCTGGAAGGTCTGCATAGTTAACTTGCTAATGCCTCAATAAATCTGAAATCCTGACCAAGGCTTTGCACTTGAAGATGAGAATTCTCTGTCTTGGGGAATAACGTAATTCTCTCTGACTAAGATGCAGCAGTTCGATTCACTTTGATTTTTGGTTTGTCCTTTAGATCCTGTGAAACAGTTTAGTTCTCTTATTGTGTCTCTTTCCAGTAAAGAGTGTGACATTAGGGCATGAACTACTACTTGATCATTCTTCCTGTAAGAAGTTTCTTCTGTAGAGCTATTACTAGTATTTTTGATGCTACAGTCCATGGAGTTTCTTCCTGAATAACAATGGAGTAGATTGTGTCGTTCTGTAGTGAAACATGTGGGAATGAGTTTTCTGGTGGTGTGAAATCTGGATAAGAGCTATAGAGCTGAATACCATTGGGTTTTCATAGAAGCTTCTTTCAAAAACCTTGTCCAAAACTTGCCAGTAAAGTTGAAGGCTACACATGTCAAGAGTAAGCCATCATCAAAACCTGGTATTTTAAAACGTATTTATTTATGTATTCCTAGATTTATAGGCTTCCTGTCGCACAACGGTAGGAGGCGCACATAATTCAAATACATAATTAAAAAAAAAGAAAAACATAGCAACAAAAAACAGCACAGCAATATTATTCTCTACTCTGCTCAGAAAAAGATTCAAACCAGCAGCATTGTCCCTCGTCTAACACCAGACGGAATAAAAATGTCTTCAATAACTTCCTAAACGTCTTTTTGCACTCTGTAGTCTGCAAGGTGAAAGGTAAAGAACTCCATAGAACAAGACCCGCAAATGAAAACAATCTCCTTTTGTGATTCAGAGAGCAGAACCAAGCATATTGATGAATATGGATAAGATAGACTTGCATATCATGGAGACTCGGTATATGCAAATTTATCTCATGCATATTTATGATGGATATCCTGAAAACCCGACTGGCTGGGTGGGGTTTCCAGGACAAGTTGGGGAAGCCCTGCCCTAACAGTTTATTCTTTTCAGTAAATATATATAACTTCCCTTCCTGTGTCCTGTCTGTGAAGGGGGCGCCAAGTGTGGTTGGATCCCAAGCACACACAGTACATTTACTGGGTGATGAATAGGGATCTGCATCCATTTACATTTCTTTTTAAAAGGAAAGAAAATAAGGAAATGTCAATTCATTTTTGTTTATTTTGAGTTGATATTTTTTTCTCCTCCACTCACAAACAATTCTCAGTGGCCCCTCTAATTCCCCCCCCCCCCTCTTCCCCAACCCTCTTCCTGGTGGTTGGCTTAGAAACAGCGCCAGCGAACTCAAGCCAGCACCATTGTTAATTTATTTTGTACACAATGGCAGGAGCCAGGCCAAAATCCAGGTCAGTGCCATATTGTGGAGAAGATCAGAGGAAAGGCATGGAAGACTTTTCTCTTCCTATCCCATGGACCAACATTTTGTTTCGTTTTTTCCTTTCAATTTTTTCTTCATTTTTATTTAATTTGATTTTTTTTTCCTTTTTAAGTACATAAAAAGAAACACAACAAACAAAAGAAATGGAAAACCAAATGAAACCAAAAAATGTCTATACACAACCTTAGTGATGAATTTTCACATTCACAAGTCACAAGCAGTCAGGATCTCCCTCCTTTTTTTTTTTTTTTTTTACTTACTGTGGCAAGTTCTCCTCCTGAATATTTCCAGGGAACTCCGATACTTTTCTGGGCTACAATGTACCTGAATTCCAGTGTCGCCTCTGCTCCTCTCCTCTTGCTCTCCTTGATGCACAATATTGGCACAGTTGTGTAGTATCTTGTTGGCACTTTCTTAAACAGCTCCCGTACTGTGTGTGCGACTAGAGGAGACCTCACTCACTGAACTCTGGAAACTGTAGGGGTCTCTGCATACCCTCAAGCAGCCTCTGAAAAAATGGGCCGTGCCATCAACTTACTACAAAAAGGGAACACATTTATTTAGTGGGGAATCTAAGGAGTCTGTACATATACATTTTAAGCAATGATTCTTCTGGCTTTAGTTACTCACTCACAATATTCCAGCCTTCAAACAAGGTGAAAATTAGGACCCGGGAGAGTGTTAGGCTTCCTTGCAGTGTGTTAATGTGACACATTTCTATCAGAGATTGGTTCAATGATAAGAAAAGGGACAACCTGCGAAATTTGAAAAGATGACATTTCCTGTGGGCATCCTATTTGATATTATTTGCGCCTTTTCATAGAATAGCATATTAAAAATTGGTTGTGTGAAGTCTGCAAAGTGCTTACAGTTACTAACATTTCAAGAAGCAGAGTGCTAAATTCTATTATTTTCCCAGCTGCTCAATAAACACTGCTTCCACTGATAAACTAAATAACATAGCAGAACTTTCAGCTCTCTCCAGAGCAAATCTTTCTTTTTTTTTTGTTTTTTGGGACAAAAATAGTTTAATTCTCACCTAAACTTTTAACAATTCAATGCTTCTCCATCAGAGAGGATAAAATATTCCCTATATCTTGACATCTATATAAGAGATTTCAAATATTCATGTATGCTATTATGTGTTTGGTATATTGTGAAACAATCAACTTGATGGAGGAAATGTTTTTGTTTTTTTTTAACTTGGCAGCCTTCTCCTCCAGCTCAATCAGAACCAGCCCAGCTGGGATTTTGGCATGATGATCCTTGTTAATTTTTTTAAACCCTTTTGACAATTTCCCAAAGCCTCTTGGTTCTTCTGTATGTGATTTATATCTAGTTTGTAAGCTTCTTGGAGAAGGGACTGTCTTATGTGTGTGGTACATGCATCTTGCAGTTGTATAGAAATCAGGAGCTGTAGCATACACACTTACTTCTGCATTTTTGACCCTTATCCATATGTCCCAGTAATCAATAACAGTCCTGTAGCTGAGAGGCATAGACTGGAACCCTGCAAAAGTCCCCTTTTAACCAGTTAGTAGTAGTAGTTGTTGTTGTGCACTAGCTGGGATGTCCTTCCCTTCCACAGGGACATGTCTAGTTCCTCGTCCCTGGCAGCAGTAGGCCGCTGGCTCCATCCTTGCGCCGCCCCTGGTGCCTCCAGCTCAGCCACAGATCTTTGTGCTCCGCGGAGAAACACTGCCACTCAGCACTATGCCCCTCCCTAAGCACGCACACGCACATCACTATGTCTTAAGTAGGGCCCGCGGCGGGAATCTAGCCGCAGCCCCGGATGATGATGTTAGCAGAGCTCCAGTATTTAAGCCCGGGCTCCGCTCCTAAGGATTGCCTTTGCAACAGGTCTCCATGCTGGTCGTAGACTTGTTGCCTCCTGCTGATTCTTCCTGTTCCTGATCCTCACTGACTCCTGTTCCTAGTTTCCTCATTCCTGATCCTTAACCTACCCTCGGATTGCCTCCTCGGACTTTGACCTCTGCTTTGCCTGAGCACGCTGTTGACTCTCTCCAAGCCCGGACCTCTGCTTTGCCTGACCACGCCGTTGACTCTCTCAAAGCCCAGACCTCAGCCTTGCTTGCCACTGCTTCCAGATTGCTGCCGGCCCTGACTCCATCTTGCCTCACCACACCTCTTCAGTCTACGTCCTAGACTTGGCCTATTCAGGCTTCGGCCTCTTCTTGCTCGGGCGCCCCCTGTCTGACTTTGGTTCTGTTGGCACCCGGGTCTCCGGGACTCCACCTCATCCAGTGTAGACTTCTTCTCCCCAGTGTTGCTGCCGCTGGGTTGACCTCTCGATCCATTGACAATGACATACGGAGGCCCACCTAAGTCCAGCCGGTCCCGGTACCCAAAGACTCAACCCGCGGGGAACTAGGGCTGGTACTGGTGAAGCGCCAGCCGGCCTCCGTCCTTCAGCTCACTCTGCCTGCCGATGGTGGGGACCCATTGGATTCCTCCTACGGGTAGCGTCAACCCCACCTCGGCCCAACGGTCCACCTCCAGCGCAACATCTGCAAGTTGAAGAAAAATTGCAAAAAGAATGAAAAAAGACTGGGGGGGTAGGAGGAGTTAAAAGTGAGGTGGGATCTAACTTTGCTGCTGTCACACACTATGTTGCTGTGTGTCAAAAGTTGTTTTCTGATACAGCACACACAGTGTGACCACATAGTATATCTGTACCACTGAAAAAAACTGAAGGAAAAACTAGTCAGTGATCTCTGGAGTGGGTGCAAACGTCCAGTGTCCTAACGCAGTAATTTTTAAACTGCAGAAGTGCTGTTCCTGACTGGAAAACATAGCAAAGAAGCCAGGCATGAAATTTTGGTTTTCTGAGTCTCATCCTGGGGAAAAGGGATTCAAATACTGTGTATATACAGTGCACATGGCATGCTATTTTTCATTAAATATATCATCATCACTGGAAAATATCAATACTACTAGTAGCAGACACTCACTAGGCAGGCAGGCATTGGCACTGGCAGTGAACAAGGGAGAATATGTCTGCCCGCATACAGTTACGCAGTGCACTCTGTCAGTGTGTGTGAGACATTCTCCACACTGGGATGTGTGTGTGTGAATAATGAGTAAGAGAGGAGTAAACACACGCTAACACTTGTAAAAAGACAAACTTCTTTCCATAAGCAGTGCCATTTTACCTGGAGGTGTTCCTCCCAGCTGCTGCTTTGCCCCTCTCACTGCACGTTGGCGTGATCCATGCCACTGTTGCTGCTGCTTTGTTGCTCTTTATGTGAATGGTGGCATTCATGCCACTATTATTGGTGCCCTTTGCTCATAGTTTAATGTCTCCAAAGGGTTAATTTTGCATATTCCTTAAAAGGAATGGACTATACTCGTAAGCCAGAGTATGTTGAATATGATCTCAATTTCTCAAGTTTACTGTTCATGGTCTTTCTTAATACTTGCATTGTGCCAAAGAGAGCTTCCTTCTGTAGTTCTTAAGATGTTATATCACAGAAAACATGTCTAGATTTTATTTATTTATTTATTTAATTTTATATACCGGCAACCGTTTGCACATCGTGCCGGTTTACAGATAACTTACAAACAAAGATATGTAGGCAGAGCCTTTACAAGGAACAGTGTTTAAAACATAGCTCAGAAACAGAGCAAAACTAGCAAACTTGTGGAAAGAGGGGTAGGGGTGGTCGAGACAGGGGAGGGGGCGGGGGGGGGGAGGGTGGGTGGGTGAAAAACAGGTACAAAAGGAGTAATATGTACAGGTACAAAAGGAGTAATATGTACAGGGGTCGAGAGATTATTGACGTATACATAGGTTATATTATTGACATCTATATACATTGGCAAATTGACATAGGTTATATTCTTGAAATATACATAGGTTATATACAAAACTGTATAGGCATGTAGAAAATAAGAGATTCAGGTGAGAAAATGGGAACGGTAGAGCTATGTGTCATATATTATGTGCTAGAAGTTAGGAGTGGGGTTTGTAAGTCATTAGAGGGTGATTAAAAAGACTTTCAGGCACATAGATGTGCCTGAAAGTCTTTTTAATCAGGTCAGTGGTGCTAAATACAATTGAAACGACATCTGTATATTTCTACCACATTTTCTTGGTTTCTGATTGCATCATTCAATACTTGACACTCTTCTCCTCATACTATCCAGTAGCTTGATACTGACACTTCCATCAGTAATGCTGTCCTTATGTATTTCTCCTTTATGATATCCAGTTTTCTTGAATCAAGTTTTTGATCTGTTGGATTAGGAATATCCCAGGTGACCATAATTATTTTATTCTCTACATCTCGCTAAGGATCATGAACCCAGTGCTTTCTGATAGTCAGTGATGCTATTGTGTTTACTTAATTTCCACCTTATCAGGCTTTTCCGTATACAGATAGGATTGCCAACTGGATCCAGATTTTCAGGTCAAGTTGATCCAGTCCTGGTTTTCTTTCCCCCCTGCATGCAGGTATTTATAGTCTTGCTTTTCTTAGGGATTGCAATAGAGAAATCAGAATAAGTCCCAGCATGCAAGGGGGTACAACCAGGACTGGATCAACCTGTCCTGAAAATCTGGAGCCAGTTGGCAACCCTATATACAGGCCTTCTATCATAAGTACTTGACATTCAGTGACAAGATGTGTAACAGTTTCTAGTTCTGTTTTATAGAATCTGCATTTATCTGAATTACCATTTTTTCAATGCTGGCTGTGAACCATCATCTCTATAATCCACTATTCTGTGCTGCAGTTATAAGTCTCTCATCCTTAGGTTTAAGGAAGGGCTTCACAAACTGTGGGTCAGGACCCAAAATGGGATCATAAATCCTTCAGCTGGGGTCACAAGTATCTCAAATGGCAGCACTCTTCAGGCTGAAAAATAATATCACTCTAACAAAGCCATCCCTATCTCAATATCTTATCACATTCAAAAACGCCCCAAAAAATGCTTCTAAGGAATAATACTTCAAAGTGCCTTCATAATAGGAACCAGAGACAAAAGAAGACTATTTTACTCCCTGTTCCACATTTTAATCATTAGTATGAATATGTGATTTTTAAAGTTTTCTGTTTGCAATTAAAATTCAAAGAAACTTATTTTAATCAAAGCCCAAAAAAGCTTATGTTGGTAGACATCTGACATGTTCCCATGTTCCAAAGAAGACATTTGCTTCAGGGAAAAGTTTTTACTTGTACAAACTTTCAGACTTTAATGTCACCAAAGTCCTGGTCGCACTAAAAATCAAATAAACAATGGTGTCACTTAAACTCCACCATACTGGATATTAGGGATGTGCATTCATTTGAAACAAATGGGTAAAGCACAAAAAAATGAGTCTATTTTTGTTGTATTTGTGCTTCCCCCCCCTCCCCACCCCCAAAACAAATGGAGAGCTCCCATAAATGAAACAAAAATGATCATTTCATTTGTTTATTTCACATTCAAGTCTATGGTTGTGTACTGCTGAGCAAAAAAACAACGGATAACTATAGTAACCAGCTTTTGCCTGTGTGACATCATAGATTTGTCAGAGTTGAGGCAGGGCAAGTTGGCAAGAAGACCAGAAAGGGGACAAATAACTGTGCAGCATCTTTTTAGCTAGCCTATAGCTGCTATCTGTTCAAATGATGCTAACGTCCTCCTACTGAAATGTCTGAGCATGTGCAAGAAGCTCTGTATTTCCTCTAGTAGTTGTTAGGGAAAGACTTTTGCTGAGAAGCTCTCAGTTAAAAAAAAAAAAAGGCTTGTTTCTGATCTTTTTTACAGTGGTCTTACTCACTGTGCCATAAAGACAGGCAGCGTCACTGCTGTTTTTTCTCTTCAGTATGGGAGGGTTATGGTAGGAGTGTGTGTAGTACTGCTAGTGATTTTTTTGTCTGCTTTGTCTGAGATAGGACAGCAGTGAGGGTAGCATGCTGTCAGACTGAAGAGAAGAAGAATCTTACCAGGCTGCCAGTCTTTTTGGTTCTATTTAACATGTTATTTCTGTGTGAATTGGAAAAGGAGTTAATCAGCACTGAGGGCACACAATTGTATATGTGTGTGTGTGATAGATTGTTCCCCATACACACAGTACAGTGGTACTGTCAGTAGGGGTACAATCACAATATCAATAAGTGAATTTCTTTGTAATATCCAAACATCAAATTCCATCATGTTATTGGAGTAAAAGGGAGAGAAAGGAATGGCAGGCTTGTCAGCCTTGACAGGGGTATAGGATTTGCTGTAGAGCCAGCCCAACCTAGCAGTAGCAGCAAAAAAAAGAAAGTCCTGCTCTTAAATTGAAAAGAGACCTCTTTAGCCACAGAAAGATAGAAATGGAAAGCAGCTCGAGGCAGAAGCAATTGAAATTTGGAGAGCATGTACCACTGCTGCCTGACCCTCTCCCTCTTGTTTTGGAGCATTTGCAAAAGGAGGGACAGTCATCTGAGGCAGGTATTAACATGGTAGGGTCAGAACTGGTGCCCTTCTCACACACACACACACTCCCGGCCCATCAAATAAAGCCCAGCTCCCTCCTGCAATCTATATTTTTAAAAACTGACACACTCCCACCACCTCTCCTCGGTCACATATACAGAATACAGACAGACCCTCACCAAATACAGAATGAAGAGATCAAAAAATATAAACAGGAATGTGCTAAGACGAAACTGAACTGGAACCCACAACAAACTTCCCTCTACATGCAGAGCAACAATGGAAAAGCAGGAACATTACCATTCTTCATAAAACATTAATTAATAAAATCAAGAAATATAAAACATCAGTCATAATAGTAAAATCATATTCGTAAAAAGAAATATTTCAAACCAGTTCATGAATAAGAATATCCAAAATTTCCCAAACACCAATAAAATATTTCAAAACATCCGATGAATAAAAAAATCCAATAATTAAAAAATGTTCCCCCCCCCAATTAAATAATTTAAAAGAGCAGAAACATCAAATTATACCCAATAATTAAAATTAATAAGGATTTAAAAATCTCTTGCTCTCTGTACATGGGATCTTTTGATTTCTAGTCATCCTGAGATCATTGTGGATTGGGGGAGGTAGGGCCATACAAATGTTATCTTCCCTCTCACACAAACACACAATAACAATTCATTCTCTCACATAGTCTCTCTCTCACATTCACAGGCTCCTTCTCCCTCCCAGATACATTATGTATATGTGCATGTGAGAGCCTACATGTGACATATAGGCTCTCACAGGCACATATACACATAAGCACACAGGCTCCCACAGACACACACACAAAGGCTCTCACACAGACACATACAGGCTCCACCATGGCCACGCAGGCCTCCTGTTGTCATCAAGCCATGGTGAGCTGAGCTTCACCATGATCCCACGTGCCTCCTGCTGTCTTTAGGCCATGGTGGGATGAGCACCATGGCCCACCAGCCTTCCTGCTTGAAGGGGGGGGGGGGGAGCAAATTTTGTTGTGCATGGGCGCACACACATGCAATTAAAAACATGGGCCTCTCCTTCTTCAGCTGCCGGCAAGTTGAGCTCCGCCAGTGGCCTGCAGCCTCTCTCCTTCTTCAGCCGCCAGCGGGTTAAACTCCGCCAATGTCCCCACAGCCTCTCCTGCTGCCACGACTCGCTGCCCCCCCCCCCCCCCCCGGGTCTGCTGCCCCGTGCAAATGCACGATATGCACACCGGGTCACGCTGGGCCTGGGTAGGGATACAGCCAGGGGCACCACAAGTGCAACAGCCACAACCAGCAGCATAATCCTCAACCTCTATGGTTATTGCTTCTGAGGTAATGTAGGAAATGTTTTCAACAACTGATTCTGAGGAAAAATCATGTCTGGGATTCTCTGAATCAGAAACTGAAGAACTAGAGGTTGAAGAAAATTTGGGAGGATTAATTAGTAGCATCTTAGTCTCTAGTGCAGTGATGAGGGAGATAGATGATGAAATTGAAAGCAACTCCCAGGAAGAGTAGACAATGCAGATAGTGTAAGTGATGCCCCTGTCATTTTTCCTCAAGGTCCATCCTCCACCTCAACTCCAGTGCTAGCATCAGTCCCCAAGAATGAAGAGAAGAGACTGCGGAAGACATACCTTACGTGGAGGCACTTTAAAGTGATGAAGGACCTGTGATTACTCAGTGTATTCACTACAGGAAAGATATAGGTCGAGGGAAGTAAGTGAGGCATCTCACAAAAGCTGGTAATCAGCATCACTTGCAGAAGCAGCATCTGCTAGCATTGGCAGAGGGGGAGAGTGGCAGTACTAGCCTGTGAACCCCTTCTGCCAAACAAAGTGAAAACCAAAGGAAAGGGTTTGAAAAGGGGAAGACTTCTTCAAGCTGATCCCTTAGCCCTTTTCATCAGTAAGGTGGCAGGCCAGGAATCCCTGCCATGTGTCCGCAACAGCAACTCATCATAGAGGAAATGAGGTAGTGTTCTGTATCACTCTTCAGGGGCAAGAGGCATGCATCATCCAAAGTAGTAATTAGGTGTACTGGGGAAATGATTGCCTCAGATGACCAATTCCTGCAGATAGTGGAGAACCAGTTAAAAATGGCACTTAGCTGGCTAAGCGCCACTTTGCTGGCAATTGGCATCTCTGAATTTCCAGCTATGGTCAGAGGGTGCCACTTAATTGGCTAAGTTTTTAGCTGGAAAAATCAGGGGTGGAGAATAGAAAGACTGGGGAGGGAGTCAAGTTAGCCTGATAAATTAACTGACTAGCTCAATATTCAGAGTTAGCCGACTGATTGATTTACCTGGCCATCTCTAGTCGGGCCAAAGAGCTGTCCTAAAGAGCTTAGCCATTATAAATAACCAGCTATCTTAAAGCTAGCCAGGTATATTCACTGGTGTGGCTGTGCTGCTAAATATACAGTGTTAGTTTAATTGGAAAAGGAAAACTGGTTAACCAGCAAAGCCGCGGCAGCTGAAAATGGACCTCCTGGTCTTTATGCGTCTATTGCACCTGTTAGCCCCAATTACAAAGTGCCCTGCATTTAGTAGGAAGGTTATCACCACCCTGTACAAGCAGTGCCATAGCCACACCCAGGTGCAGCTGGCTGAGACAGAAGGGAGCAGAGTACATTTCATCAGCGATATCAGGACTGGTGCAAATTTTACGCATGGCACACTATTGGGACAAGGCCAAGGCAGGGGTAGGTAGCAACTTTAGTGGGGACAGAGCATAAGGGTGCAGGTGGACTGTGCTGCAAACGCAGGTAATGGATAATATAGAATAGTGCACTATATATATCCTGCACATATGTAGTTATAGCACTGTGAAGCACTAGGATCATTGAATGTGCCAGAGAATCATCCAGCACAGATGACATCATTCCTGGAAGGATGGAACTAAGTTTGTTATTCTAACTGATAAGAAGAGGCCTGTGGCCTATAAGTAAGAGCAAGCTAAGGTACACATGTTAACATATATATTGATTGGTTATTAAAGGTAAAGGGTGTGGATTATGCAGATGACTGATAACAGCAGACCCCAGACCCTTTATAAGCTGATGCACACATCTTGAAGCTCTGAGCAGATTTTGAACAGACTGTACACCTTTGCTTGTACTATTTTCTTTCTGTATATTCTGCTCCATAGAGGAAACTTTCCGCATTCCTCTATTAATTACTTTTATTAATAAACCCCTTTCTTTATTACCGTCTGAGGCTGGTATTCATTCTGTAATTAGATGCAGGGGAAGCCCCTCTTTTAACAATAACCATCATACCTTGAGCAATGTTCTATCAACCATAAGAAAGATGCCAGAGGGATGGCAGCTAGACCGAAGAGCCAGGAGTCTTCAGACAGGTTTCTTTGTTTCAGAAAGAAGTAAAAATATGAAAAGATAGTGGAGGGTGGGGGCTTTTGGGGTATCTGTTGGTTTGCACACTTGCTACACCTGGCAGTGAGAGATGCCCTGGGACTGAGGCTCAAAAACCATGGGAATCTATTCCTGAAGGACCCGATAAGAGAGGTTCATTTTCATTTTCATTTCATTTATTAAAATTTATTGATCGCCTACCACAGAGAGAGGCCTAGGCGATTTACAGCATTAACATACATAATTAAAACATAAAAATAATAAATACAATACCACACAAATTACATATATTTCACATAGACAAAAATAACCAGTCTCGTATAGACAAAATAAATAATCAATCACCCACAATATGTAACAGGCTTCTCACATCTATAGAGGTATTTATTCTGCTAGCAGCAATCTAGAATATGTTGTATGCACAATGGATAAGGTGCTCTTTCAATAACTGTCTGAACTTTTTTGAATCATCCAAAGACCTGAGCTCAAATGGAATAAGATTCCATTGTGTTGGCGCAGCAATGGAAAAAGAGGTCTCACGAGTACTATATAAATGAGCATGTTGAACAGAAGGAACTTCTAGTAAATTCAATTGAGAGGAACAGTAGACATCTTAATGGTTTATAAATGCGTAGAAGAGCATTTAGCCAGTAAGAGAAATCTGAAGTTAACAACTTAAAAACAATCATAACTGTTTTGTAAGTGATGCATTCAGTTATTGGTAGCCAATTCAGATTATACAGGACTGGAGAAATATGCTCACAACGCTTCGAATGGGAAACTAGACGCGCAGCCGAGTTAAGCAGTAATTGTAGTGAATGTAAAGTCGTTTTAGGAAGACCGATAAACAAACTGTTACAGTAATCTAAGTGAGGAAAAATGATCGCACGAGTTACAATCAGAAAATCTCGATCAAATAGCAATTGCCTTAACCCTGCAATAAGACGAAGTTTGAAAAACCCACTTTTAATAAGGGATCTAATGTGAGGACGAAAGGACAGAGTGGGATCAAGTAAAACTCCTAAGCTCCTAATGGGTTTATCAATGGTGAATGGAATGTCATCAATGTGAACTGAATTGTTAGAAGGTGTACAATGAGGACGATGGATCAATACGATATTGGTCTTGTTGGTATTCAGCATAAGTTTATTTTGTTTTAGCCATCACTTGATTGAATCTATGCACAAGTGCAAGGTGTCAGAAGTGATTTGCCATGACTGATGTACCTTAATGTAAAACTGAATGTCATCCGCGTAAATTTTAAATCCATCAGTACTGATGGACAGCAGTTTTGCAATAGGGGCCAAATAAATGTTAAATAACATAGCCGACAAGGCAGAACCTTGTGGGACCCCAGTTTTTAATAACTGAGAAGAAGACGATTGAAAGTTGAATCTGACCGTTTGAGACCGATCTGACAAATAACTTTTAAACCAAGTAAGAACTGTTCCGGATACACCACATTCCTGCAAACGAGACGAGGTTCAGGAAAATAGTGGGGCATTTCCTTCGAAGTCTGAAGGGGACGCAGCTTCTCTGTGACAAGCAGGAAGAATTTGTGATGCCTCCTAAGCACTCGGTGCAAGATGTCGGCCCCCATTAGAACTCTCCCTGTCTGATGCTGCAGAGGTTAGTGGAGCAGTCAGTCACCCCTTCACGATCTGTCTCTGGAAACAGAGATAGGTGTGCATGGCCCTCCGGTGTACTAAGATTAGGTAGCGATGAGGCAGCTGATAGAAATCCTAAAGCCCTTCAAGGATTCCACAGTGGATCCGAGTTCCAGAAGCGCCACCCTGGGCAGGATCATCCCTACTGAAAATATTCTGGAGGGTAGATTAAAGGATTGCAAATGGAATTAGAGGTTTTGCAGTCTGTGTGGACTCCTTGCAGCAGCAGCAGGTGCAAGTGAGACTGAAACCTCTGACAGAAAACAATCCAGGCTTGCAACACTTTGTGATCCATGGATGAAAGGGAGTCTCGCCCTCTAGTCCCAGCATCTCCCCTTCATGCTGGTAGCCAGGATTGCCAGAGACAGAGGCACAGTGGGGATGTGGCACAGGAAAGAGTGGCCACCTCAGAATGTATGTGAGCAGAACTTCCTCCCCTACCTCAATACGCCAGAATCTTGTTAACCGCAAAGAGTCATCTCTCCTGACACAGGCCACAGCTAAAGCGGCTGGCAAAGGAGAGACCCTCAGCCCATCATCATCAGATTCCTTTTTTTGGACACATTTATTATTAAGAAAGATGCATAGATGCATTATGATAGTTTTCATCCAATATGATTGTGGCACGGTCTTCCAGTCAGGCAATTCTTATGCTTTAGGAGACTACATTCCTCTATACATGAATTTAAATCTTGTGCAAGATCTCATACATAGGTTTTAATATGAGGGTGTTCGTATACAGTTTTGGAGAAAATATACTCTAATCGGGACTCATTATTAATAAACTCAACCTGCATGTACCTTCAACACAGTCTCTGTTCTTCGGTATTCTAACAGATCGGAAGCTACTACTGCTATTGCATTCAAACATTGGCCCATTTTACATAAGTTATTTGCTGACAGACCCTTAATCGCATATACATATGGATGCAACAGATTGGTTAGAGCTGATCTGTCACAAGGAGGTGTACAATAGGGATGTGAATCGTTTTTTGACGATTTAAAATATCGTCCGATATATTTTAAATCGTCAAAAAATCGTTAGGGCCACGATACAATACCAATTCCCCCGATTTATCATTAAAAAATCGTAAATCGGGGGAAGGGGGAAGGCAGGAAACCCAGCACACTAAAACCCCCTAAAATCCACCCCCGACCCTTTAAATCCCCCACCCTCCCGAACCCCCCCCCCCAATGCTTTAAATTACCTGGGGATCCGGCGGTGGTCCAGAAAGGCGGCGGTCCGGAACGGCCCCCTCAATAGAATCGTGTTGTCTTCAGCCGGTGCCATTTTTCAAAATGGCCGCCGCAAAATGGCGGCGGCCATAGACAAAAACGATTCGACAGAGGAGGTCATTCCGGACCCCCGCTGGACTTTTGGCAAGTCTTGTGGGGGTCAGGAGGCCCCCCCAAGCTGGCCAAAAGTTTCCTGGGAGTCCAGCGGGGTTCCGGGAGCGATTTCTTGCCGCGAATCGTTTTCGTACGGAAAATGGCGCCGGCAGGAGATCGACTGCAGGAGGTCGTTCAGCGGGGGTTCCGGACCGCCGCTGAACGACCTCCTGCACTCGATCTCCTGCCGGCGCCATTTTCCGTACGAAAACAATTCGCGGCAAGAAATTGCTCCCGGAACCCCGCTGGACTCCCAGGAAACTTTTGGCCAGCTTGGGGGGGCCTCCTGACCCCCACAAGACTTGCCAAAAGTCCAGCGGGGGTCCGGAACGACCTCCTCCGTCGAATCATTTTTGTCTATGGCCGCCGCCATTTTGCGGCGGCCATTTTGAAAAATGGCGCCGGCTGAAGACAACACGATTCTATTGAGGGGGCCATTCTGGACCACCGCCGGATCCCCAGGTAATTTAAAGCATTTGGGGGGGGTTCGGGAGGGTGGGGGATTTAATTTAAAGGGTCGGGGTGGGTTTTAGGGGGGTTTAGTGTGCCGGCTCACGATTTTAACGATTTTTCACGATAGTTTACACACCCAAACGGCAACAATACGATTCCCTCCCCCTCCCAGCCGAAATCGATCGTTAAGACGATAGAGGACACGATTCACATCTCTAGTGTACAATCTGAGGCAATGAAAGGACAGCAACAGTGTGGCTCTTGTACTTTCTGCACCTTGACAATACAGGGTTCACATACATCCAGGTACTGGGATCACATGTAGACTTATGAACAGAAGAGATTGCACTTCATCCTCTATGGAATATGTTATCCAGTGTCCTTGCTCTGAGTTTTATATAAGAGAATGGTTGAAACCAGACACATGGAACATCGTAGCTGTTCACACGCAATGAAATTGCAAGCTCCAGTTGTCGACCACTGTATCATTAATAATCACAAATTTGAGGATTTACATTGGCCTGTTTTAGACACTGCACGAGGGAACTGAATCGTAGGGAAAGATTCTGGATTTTTACACTAGATGCTTCACAAGCCAATGTTGTGAGCATTGAGGTGGAGTGGGCCTCACTATTGTGATATTATTACAGTATTTATTAATTAAACACTATGCAGACCATGCGAGAATGTTGAAAAACTTTAGATTGAATGGTGCTGTGCTAGTTTCTAGCAGCGGAAGTACTGCCCATCTGGCGTCTCAGAGTTTAAGTGATGCCACTATTTGTTTACAGAGAGTAAGAAGCTCTTCTTTTCTCTCTGGTTCCTACTATGAATGCACTTTGAAGTACTATTCCTTAGAAGCAATTTTGGGGGCTTTTTTGGAATGTGACAAGGTATTGAGATAGGTATTGAGTAAAACTATTTTTCACGCCAGTAGTAGCAGCATTAGTAAAGGAATGAGGCCTGGGAGCCTCCATCCACTCACGTGCCTCCCAATGACACTGCAGTTGCATGAATTTCTGTGGTAACAGGAAGCCCTGCACAAGGAGGATTCAAGACCACTGCAGTGTGTGTGTGTGTGTGTGTGTGTGTGTGTGTGTGTGACCTTGCACTAGCTCGCAGGCCCTTGTGCCGACTTTCACTAGTAATGCTGCTACCACTTGCAGATCACTGTTAGGCTTGGGAGCAGCTACGTGGAGAGGGAAGGGCTGAGTGTGTGTGACCCAGTGGAGATTGCCCTTGCTTCTCCTTCCACACCTACCACCAAGAGAAAAATATTGCCCCTGTTATCAACCTGCCCTCTCTTTCCACCAGTTATCATCCACCTTTGACCTGGGGGCCCAAGGGAAAATGTTGCTGCTGACCTTCACCAGGGAGATGTTTAGAAGAGGGGCTATTTGAAGGGAAGCATGAGAGGCAGAAAGGATTTCAAGGCTGGATAAGGTGGGAAGGAATTGGTTGAAGAGGGTGAGAGACGGGGAATAACAGAAGTTCGACTGGTAGATGTAAGAGGAACTGGGGGGCGTGAGAGTGAGAGAAGGGTTGCAGGGGAAGCTGGGAGGTAAGAGAGGAGGTGGGGGGTGAGAGTGAGAAGAAAATGGGGGATGGGGGATTGAGGATCATAAGAAGGACTTGGGGTGAGTGTATCATCTAGGGGATGCATAATGAGTCCCCATGATATGCAAATTTATCTCATGCATATTCATTGTGGATATTCTGAAAACCTGACTGGCTGTGGAGTTCACAGGACAGGTTTGAGAATCCCTGCTGTAAGGGGTACCTCCTCCTCTTCCTCTGTTCTCTCTCTCACTCTTCAACTGCTGTGACCTTTGTATCCATAGAGCAATTAGAGTCATATTGAAAAGGGACTCTCCACCACTGACTCACACCTGCCAGTAAGTCACAGTAATACATACTCCCACTCCACTTTTCAGCCCTGTATGTACCAGTGCCCCCACCCCATCTGTTCCAGTAACCCCAATATAAACCTGTATGTCCCAGTTAACCACCCAATATGTCCCAGTTGGCTCCCTCCAACCCCCCCCCCCCCCCCCAATATGATCCAGTCTAGCCCTGTAACCTCCTATATGACATAGGATTTCCCAATTTCCCACAGTAGGTCCCAATCTGTCATGGATACACTCCCCTCCCATCCCCTGGCCTGTTCCTGTGTCCACTCACCCAGAAAAGCTAGCCCACCAAATGCCAAGTTACTATTATTCAAAGTGAAAGTTTGCACTTGTGTGCATAAATGAGCAGTAGTAAATGTATGTGCACAGTTGTGATGACATCCATGAGTATATTGCTTTTAAAATAGCTCATTATGCATATACAAAAAATCCCACCCCTAACACGCCTCTTTTATGTGTACATGGGCATGTGATCCCCCCCCCCTTTTAAAATACAAATTACACATACACGCATATATGGCCTTGTTTCACATGTTACTCTTTGAAAATCTACCTCATAATGAGAAACAAATCTGCACATGAAAATGTGGCAGACTACACTCCATTTGAATGTTGAGGGTCGACAGTATGTCATCTCTAATATTAAAATCTGGCAAGGAAGGAATATTTCAGGAAAATTCATTGTCACTGCTTTTGCTTTGTCTGGTATTAAAGTCACTGAATACTCTAACTCCATGCGTTATGGAATTAGCCTTAATCCTAGAGTGACCAATCCCCAGGCTGCCAGTGCTCACTTACATTTGTAGATGACCTGAAACTCTACAATTCCTGTGATGCTCATTTAGCTGAACAACTCCGTGCAGTGAAGACAACCCTAATAGAATAGAAGTGAACAAAGAAGATGTGATCACCTGGGACATTCTTATTTCCATCAATAGGAAGATCGAAGCTAGAAAGACAGATATTGTGATGAAGGAGAAAAACACAAGAATAGCATTACTGATAGAAGTGCCACTGATTGAGTGCCACTGGCCTGATTAAGAAGAATTTTGAAGCTCGCCGTGATAAGTTGCCTATAAAATGTACACCCTATGAACTCCAAAAGGAGGCTCTCTTTGGCACAATGCAAGTACTAAGAAGCACATTAGCAGTTAATTTGAGAGACTAAGGTCACTACTAGCCTACTCTGCCTTACAAATTAGGTTCTTTTTCTGTCAAGGTATTTGCAAAACAAACCCATTTTGGAGAACCTGCCCCATGAGAAACCATTTTTGTGTTACGTTTGTGGCAAATGTTTCAACTGGACACATTTCATGAGAAACCCAAAATTCCATCCAGCAGCAAGATGAATTTCAAGTAGAGAATGTAATAAAAGTTTGTGTCACAAAAGTGATACTGATGACAGATCATTCTCCTGTACTAAATCTGACAAGTGGCAAGTTCTTCAACAGAAAGACAGACATCTCCCATGCCACTCGACCTTGCTCCCATACCCCAGATTCTATGTTTTGGGGTATTCTTGACACTGTGCGGGGCTGCTTTGTACCTTTCATGGTGCCTTGATATTAGAGATGTGAATCGGAACCGGAATCAGTTCTGATTCCGGTTCCGATTCACATTGTGGGTTTTTTTTTCGTCCGGCCCGATCGCAGTTTTGTTTATCAGCTGCACCCGAGCCGATAAACAAAAAACCCACACCGACCCTTTAAAACTAATCCCTTAGCTTCCCCCACTCTCCCAACCCCCCCCAAAAAAAAACTTGTACAGGTACCTGGTGGTCCAGTGGGGGTCCCGGGAGCGATCTCCCGCTCTCGGGCCGTCGGCTGCCACTAATAAAAATGGCGCCGATGGCCTTTGCCCTTACCATGTGACAGGGTATCCGTGCCATTGGCCGGCCCCTGTCACATGATAGGAGCACTGGATGGACCGTGCCATTTTTAAAGATGACGCCAGCCATCCAGTGCTCCCTCCATGTGACAGGGGCCGGCCAATGGCACGGATACCCTGTCACATGGTAAGGGCACAGGGCCATCGGCGCCATTTTGATTAGTGGAAGCCGACGGCCCGGGAGTGGGAGATCGCTCCCGGGACCCCCACTGAACCACCAGGCACCTGTAAAACGTTTTTTGGGGGGGTCGGGAGGGTGGGGGAAGCTAAGGGATTAGTTTTAAAGGGTCGGGGTGGGTTTAGCGGTTATTTTTGTGTGCTGTTTTCCCGCCCTCCCCCAAAACGATAAGAGAACCCCCACGAACAATTTCGTGGGGTTTTCCTATTGTTTTGGAGGAGCCCCCGATTTCTGTTGATTTTGAAAATATCGTACGATATTTTCAATCGTCCGAAGCCCGATTCACATCCCTACTTGATATGTTAATGCCACACTCTGTTCTGCTTTGTTCCTTTCCTTTGAAAATGTCCTTGTTGTACCTGAGCGGAGACTACATGTAACTGTATCATCATCGAAACCACCAGACTATTAGATATTTGGTGTATTTACCCTAAGAGAGTTTTCTGATATATACAGAGAGAACAACTTCACACAGCCCCTGAGGCAGCTCCAAGCGGGGCGAAACTCGGCCTGAGTTGGGCATTTGTACGAATTTATGTCTCCATTCAAATAAAAGTTTACACTTGGACTACTTTGGCGTCTAATCTACACTGCTGCCCAAACTGCTTTGTTCCTTTACAGGTACCTTGAGGTTTATTTCTGTCATATTTCCTGCATTGTTTCCCCTTCATAGGTCCGTAGGATGTTGATGACACTGTTGGTACCACTTTGCCTCTCGTGCTGCCTTCTAAGGTTCATGCCACTGTTGTTGGTTACCCTCTTTTGAAGCCCTTCTTGCTGCTGCTTTCCTCCTCTGACGGTGCCTTGGAGAACTCCGTCCACTGCTGGTATCCCTTTGCCACTTTATGGTGCCTTAGACTATTCGTGCCACTTTTTAGTGCCACGTTGGCATAGTCTTGATGCATGTCTGTGCCTTCACTCTTATGATGTCTACCCATCAGTTTTATTAGAATTGATGAGAAACTCCAATTTTGGAGCCCAAAATAAATAAATTAATTTGTTTTTGTTGTTTTAAACTAATGAACTGAATAGAAGTGCCCTGCAAAATGAATGAAGAAACCATAATGAAAATGTTTCCTCTTTGCACCCTTAACAACAAATAATTTTCAGAAGCCTACACGACCCTAATAAGTAAAGGACACAGTGAAAAGTTCCAGAGCCTTATTCATACTCATAGGTCAGTATGGATTTTTTTGAAAAGTACTAAAATACTAAAATAAGCACTAAAATAACAACAAAAATTCTTAACAGATATTGCTATTGACCTATGAGTAAGAATAAGGCTGTAGAGGCTGCTCAAGCTGGTAGAGCTTAGTATGATGGTCTCTGGAGATAATGCTTAGTTGATATACAGTATTCAAATAAAGGAAGGTTGGAAGAAAATGTTTTAGATTGTTGTTGCATCTCCTCAGCCGGACTTTCCAAGGAAACAGTGTGAACAACTGATTGTTGACCTTGGGGCAAAAAATTTAGGAATATGGTCATTGAAAGGGAGGTACTCGTGAAAAAATGTGGTTTTGTTTTTTTATATTTTTCATTTTGCTTTTTAACCTTTTTTAAATTTAATTTTATGTTTATTTTGTTTCTTTTCATTGAATTGAGAAAAAATAAACAGGAAAAACCAGAGGCCAGGTTCTCCTTCTTCCTTTCCCCTGCCACCAAACATCACTAGGCCTTTTCCATCCTCCCACTCTCCTTGTACCATCTTAATTCATCTGAGGTTGAATAAGCCAAAGTGGAGAAGGAACAATGCCCATTCACTACTATTTTGCTGGATCCCATTGTCAAAAGGAGACTGATGGCCCTAGATCGGCGTCATTTTGCTGCACAGTGTGTCAGTCATACAGCAAAATGGTATTTATTTATTTATTATTTTATATACTGACATTCGATCTGAGATATCACATCGGTTTACATTCAGGTACTGTAGGCATTTATCCCCAGAGGGCTTACAATCTAACAGGCCGATTCAGTAAAAGTCACGGGAGAGTGGGTGAGCGCACTGGCCACTCTCCTGTGCGCGCGATTCAGTAAATGAGGGCCCACAGTAAAAAGAGGCGCAGCTGTCAGCGAGTTTGACAGCTGACTCTCAATTTTGCCGGCGTCGGTTCTCGAGCCTGCTGACAGCCACGGGTTCGGAAACTGGATGCTGGCAAAATTGAGCGTCCGGTTTTCAACCTGCGAGCCGTGGGCCGATTTTAAATTATTTTTTATATTTTATTTTTTACTTTGGGACCTCTGACTTAATATCGCCATGATATTAAGTCGGAGGATGTACAGAAATGCAGTTTTTACTGCTTTTCTGTACACTTTCTTGGCGCCGGCAGAAATTAACGCCTACCTTTGGGTAGGCACTCATTTCTGAAAGTAAAATGTGCGGCTTGGCTGCACATTTTACTTAGTGAATTGCACGGGAATGACTAATAGGGCCAGCAACATGCATTTGCCATTAGTTTCAGGGGGGTGGACACACATTTTCCATGCACTATTACCCCTTACTGAATAAGGGGTAAAGCTAGCACATCCAAATGTGGGTTAACTGGCCTGTAAGTTTGTACCTGAGGCAATGGAGGGTAAAGTGACTTGCCCAAGGTGCAACAGCAGGACTTGAACGCTGGGCTCTTGGCTCATAGAGCACTGCTCTAACCACTACACTATTACTCCTCCCTGCTCTAATGGCCTGAAAGGGCCACCTCAGGGCCAAGCAGAGCCATTATGACAACAGAACCAGACAGGCAGAAGAAATTTGGGATTGCTCCTACCTCATTTCAAATTATTCAATCTCACAGATGGGTAAAATAGGTATAGGGAGGGTGACAAATGGGTAATGCCTAGGGGGCCTTAATTTTTTATTATGATGGCACTATGAGGTTTTGGTGGCAGAAGGAGCAGGGGATGAATTCCGAAAGGAAAAACCCAGTGAATTTCATTTGGTTTTTCTTTTCATTTTATTTTGGAATGACACAAAACAAAATGCAGTGCTTCATTTGCATGTTTCATGTTTCTAAATGAATGCACACACCTAGACAAAGCACAAGTTGTAGGTGAGATCTTATTCTTGGACTAAATGATCTGTGACTAGCTTTTGAGAGCTCTGCTCCATTCATCAGGCCAGTGAGGAAACAGCACAGCAGTGATCAGATGACCTTTGAGAGCTAGCCACAGACATATTGAATTAGTCTATTAAAAAGGAGTTTGTTTGACCCTTATTTCTACATATTCAAGTACATTAACATAACAACCACAACACTTATCCCAAATGCAAAAATCTAAGAGATGACTTTGCACCAAAAATAAAAATGAAGCCCTAGGAACACCTGGTAAGAGTGTACAAGAGCCATGAGACAGGCACAGATATATTTTGTAGATCCCATTGTGTTCTCTTTTGTTTTAATGCAGTCTGCTTTATTTGCATTATTATACTTTCACATATTTAAGGGAGATCATCTCATTATTGTCAGTTAGTTATTATCCACTAATTACATTTCTTGACCTGAAAAACACAAAATAGCCTGCATATTGATGCCTGGACTTTTGAAACAATTGTTTTATATTGTTAATATTATATTATTTTTTCTCTCTCAGCCTTCCCTGCTGCTTCCCTTCCTTGCCACATTCTAATTTTCACTGGTTTTTGCCAAATGGTTCTCTAGAAGAAACAGATTTTGCTGCAGAGATTTTTGCAAAGGCTCATGGGAAACCCTCAATCAAGTAAAATTATACTTAACAGGGGGTTGTGTGCACCATTTTCTGGTTTTTATTTTTCCTCTTTTCTTTTTTTTTTTTTTGCTACAGTTCTTTGGTAATTGCCATTCAAAATAATTGCTCTACCTCATTTTAAGTGCCACTAATTACACCCTTGCTCCTGTGTCACTAATGCCTGTAACTAAATAGACTGTCAGCTATATTTGCATGTAGTTGCGTCTGGTAATGTTTGTGAACTAGTTTCACATTTGCACTTTACGTGACCCTTTTAGCTCTGTTGCTTTGTGACTGGAGAGCGTTGCTCACACCGCTGACGAGGGTACCCTGAAAACGTTCTGTGACACATTAAGTGCCAGGAAAAGGTGGGGTGCCGGGGTGCTGCTCCGCTCAGCTGTAGATTGTTTTCTTACTGTGAACTCCACTTTTAAAGAGCTCTCATAGATTAAAGAAGATGACATGATGGCAGAGTGGTTTCAAGGAGGAGCAGATGGTTCTAGGTCATTAAGGACAGCGTTTACATTTTAACTTTTACTTCTCAACTGAATTATATGAATGGAATCCCTAATTTTCGTATTTTATATACAAAGTACAAAAATCTCATGAGGGGTTTTGTTTTTTTTTTTGGGGGGGGGGAGGGGGAGTGATTTTCAAACTGCTTGTATGGGTGCAAAGCCCATAGGTGCTTTTTACCTGAAGTCTTTGTACCCAGTTTCCATGGGAAAGCTCAAAAGGACTTTCACTTTGAAACTTGCCATGGACATGAGCACCTGCTTTTTCTGTGCAGTTTTTGCTGGAAAAAGTCCACACATAGATTTGAGAATGACATCCATGTGTGCGCTCTTCCTCCCTCGATCTAAACACAGCCCTGGGATCCCCTCCTTTCAATACGGCTACGCATTAATTACTTATTCATTCATTCAATTTCAGATCCCACCTCCTCATAAAACAAGGCTGGAGGCAGTTTTACAATTGCAACCATAGAAACAATTGAAAACTGAAACACACAACCAAATCTGAAACTTAACCATCAATAACATAGAATTCAATAATAATATTAAGTTCATTATTATTTTATTCATGCATGGACTTCAGCTACATTGAGGGTGGATAATCCTCAGACAGTCGGGTGATTAATGTGGGCAAAATGCTTTTTAGCCATATACATTTCTTTGAAAATTGCCCTCTCCTTCTATAACAGGACATAAGGAAACAGGTCAAGTTGCCAGATGGCTCTGAAACATCAGGAGCAGATTATACAAAGTGAATTTTCACAGAGATAAACACAGAGCCCTTCCTTTCACAGGCACCCTTTAGGCCTCTATGATCTTATATCTATTTTGTTAACCTCTGTGAAATGAATTTCTGGTTTCAGTTCAGGTGACAGAGGGCAGGGTGTTCACATTACTGAAATCCCTGGAGCTCTGACCAGCAGGTGGGCTCAGTAGAAAGATCAAGGTCTCAGAACCAGCCTAATCCTTGAGAAAGTTGATGTAGAGCAAGGGATCCTTGAATGTGGCCCTCGCAATGAAAGGTTTGAGGACCCTTGGCCGAGGCTGAACTTGAGGTACTTTTGATAACATAGGGCATTCAGGATGTATAGGTATGGATCCAGCAGCCCCTTGCCCTAACTGCTGCAACTGCTGAACGTGTGCAGACCTGTTCAGTTTCTTTAGGCCGGACATGGAGCCTGAAGTGCCTGACTAGTGCACTTGTGAGAAATTAACTCTCTCTCTCTCTTTTTTTTATCAATAAAATTTGTTTGTCCTGATCAGGGCATGGGTGTGTACTCATGTACCAATCAGAATTACTCTACACTGTTTAAAGGGCAGCATTCTCATTAGTGATTGGACAATAGAAGTGATGAGTTTCTCTGTAAAATGATTGATCCCTGAGAGCCTGTCCTGTGGCTCAGTTCAGCATTGTGGTGTATACAGCCAACTATTGACTAATTCTTTGATGAAGGCCTTTATAGAAACTGCTGGTTTCAGTTTTACTTCCTGAGCAGCAGGGCCCACGGGGGAACAGAGTGTGAGGAAAATTCCCAAATTGTCTGCTTCATCCTTTCAGGACACCTCCAGTGATCTGAATTACATCTCAGTCATTTACCACAAAGCACCTCTAACAGAATACAGTTTCATGGGTACGTGTCTGTTATATAACATACTTCTAAAAATGCTGGCAAGGAAATTAAAAAAGATAAATAAGTCACCTCCAGTGACTGTTTTGCAGCAGATATATTTTATGCAAATTTTCTTTCATTGTCTGTCTCTCTCTGTCGTAAATATCAAGCATATTTCTCACTTACCATCTCTCTATACTTTGAATTTTCTCATTAAACTGTCTTCACAGCCCCTGAGCGATTCCAGTGGCATTTATGACTCCTGTGCATGAAAACTACTGAGCAATCCTTTTATTGTCCTGCAGATGAAAACGGGCAGTTGCTCTCTGCCTCCCTATTATATTTTGTATGCTGCTACAGAGCTGTTGCGCTCTTCCTACTCCAATCCAGTTCATCCCCTGTCCCATGTGGCATACATTTTCTGATGATACATTTTTTATTATTACCATTAAAACTTTTTTTTTTTTAAAGTAAGCCAAGAGATCTGAGAGTACTAACTGGGCTGTCAGACTTTACATTTCAGTTGAATGGCTACGCTGTGAGGTTTGACGGCGCTCAGGCAGCAGACCGCCAAATGATGCTGACCACAAAGATTTAATGGAAACAATAGCATCCATCACTCACTGGGCAGGCACAAGACATCAATACTCCCAGCCAACCAGGGGCCAGTACCTGCTGTGCCCTCAAGGCTTCCATAGTTGCATGGAGGTGGACTCAGAGTAGAACCGCGTGAAGGAGAGGGAATAAAGCAAAGAGAGAAAAGGGATGGAAGATGCACAGACGGAAAAGGGAAGGATATAGGGAAGGAAAAAAAAAACCAGAGGCTTGGGAACAGCAGACGGAAGATGAGTAAAGAAAGGAAAAGGTTGGACTAGTGGGAAGATAGAGGGGAGAGACCTGGGCTGTGCGGCAATTAATGTAGAGGGGCTCCATGAGGCTCTTGGGAGCTCTTTGCTAAATTATTTAATAAAAGCAAAGCTTGATTTACCAAAGGGAGCAGAACCGGCAAAAGCAGCCTTGATAAGAGATTGGTAGCAGACCACTAGGGTTGAGGACTGAGCAGACCAAGATAAGAGATGAAGAAAAGCCAAATAAAGGTAGTGAGACAGAAGGGGGCTGAGATTGGACACCTAGAGATAGAACGAAAAGAAAGGGGACAAAAAAAGAAGCAAACGAAATGAGAGAGAGAGAGAACAACAAGAAAAGATTGTCAAAAAAAAAAAGGGAAGAGAGACAAATGGGGATAGTACTAAAGCTGGAAAAGACCAAGAAAGATAGGAACAAACAGTGGAGATTATTTTCCAACCCGCGAAAAGGACCTAACACACGCGATAATGGCCTATCGCGGCGGTAGCATTCAAATGGAGTGGAGGGGAGGAGTCATGGAGGGGATTAGGGAAATAGGCTGGCGGCACCGCTGCTGGCCATAATGTTTAGAACATTATCACTGGCAGTAGTGTGGGAAATAGAATCACCTTTTAAGGTGGCGCGATGCCCGCGATAGTGTGCAGCAATGCCGCATCACAGCAGGCCAAACCGCACCACCGTGGTGCGGCTGGCTGCAGGCTATCACCCGACCGCTCCCCCGCCCCCCCCCTTTACCGCCGCCTT
Organism: Rhinatrema bivittatum; assembly: GCF_901001135.1. Lineage (NCBI taxonomy): Eukaryota > Metazoa > Chordata > Amphibia > Gymnophiona > Rhinatrematidae > Rhinatrema > Rhinatrema bivittatum. The sequence goes on along the minus strand of NC_042622.1, from coordinate 51,806,529 downwards.
CAACATTCCTGGCCAAAGACTGAGTATAAGTCAAAGCAGAGACAGTAAAAGCCTGAAAATGGTTTATTTTAATTTTGCTATAGATTGTGAGTTTATTTTTTTTTCTCTATGATCATTTTTCCCCATTTAATCCTCCTCATTCCCACTTCCCAAGTGCTCTGCCCAGGTGACTCGAGCTCCCTGGCTTTTTGAGGTAATCAGACAAAGAGCTAAAAAGGAGGCAATGAAGGGAGTGTAGCAAAAAAAAACATAGACTATGATGTCAGTAAACAACTAAAAGGCCTACCTAGACTGCCCAGTTTACTTCTTGTTACAGTGTCATTCACCACAGTTGATCTCTGGTTTTTCCTTCATTTTTTCATGGCTAAAGATCCTCTGGGTTTATCCCATGTCTTCTTGAATTCAGTTAATTTTTTTGCCTCTACCACCCTTTCTGTGAAGAAATATTTTCTAAAGTTAGTCCTGCGAATTTCTCCATTGAACCTATTGTTCAAGAATTTCCTACTGAAAAATAATTGCTTCTTGTGTATACTTTGAAGTATTGGAATGTCTCTATCATCTCCCTCCCACCCGCTTTCCCTAGGGTTTAGCTAGAGACCTTCATTTTTCATTTTAATTTTATTTTCCTGGAAATGTATCAGTGTTTGTTGCAACAAGAACACAAATGGGAAATATCAGTAGGGAAAAATGAAGCATCATTTTTCTGGATAAATATAATTGTTGTTCTTGTTGCAATAGATATTCAGGTCTTTCAGTCTTATTTCATAGGACTTTTAGTGCAAGCTATATCAATTTGGTACTTTCTCTGGACTTCCTCTTTTCTGTCTATATATTCTTTGGGAAGTATGATGTCCTCCACACAATATTCCAGATGAGATCTCAGGAATGCCTTGAACAAAGATGCTATCACCATTTTTTTCTACTGGCTATACCTCTCAGCATGGCTTTTTTTTCCCTAGAAAGATAGGTGTTGGTGCTCAGATACAGAGCTGTCCTTGTGAGAGGGGGAAAGACGAATAGGGAGATGAATTCTCTGTATCTTATCCCCAGAAGTGGTGATTCCCATACATACCTGGCTAAAAATTGTTAACTGAGCTGGTCTTTAGAAACTTGTGTGACGTGGCTATGCCAGTCACTAACATTACCCCTGTGTGATATTTCTATTTAGGGACAGTAGGAGGGGTTTTGATTCTTCCCATCGCTATAACCCCCACCTTTTGGGGGAATAGGTTTTTTTTTTGGGTATGTAGTACGTTGGAGCCTGCCCAGTTCTTCAGAGGGTTAGTGAGTCAGGAACTAAGGAGAAGGAAGGAGGCTAGATATTCATCCAGGATCTCAAAGCAACAGGACAAGAAATAGGAGGAGAATGAGGAGCTGAAACGTTTCCTAGGGTTTCAAGAGAGAGAGAGGATTGAAGACCAAGTGATTTCCCCAAGATCTCAAGGCAAGGTGATTGGAGAGCTGGCGATTCCCCCTGGATCTCACAGAAAGCCCCTTGAGTACTGGTGTCACTGCATCTTGAGTACTGGTCACTGCATCTCAAAAAAAGATATAGTTGCAATGGGGAAGGAACAGAGAAGGGCAACCAAAATGATAAAGGGGATGGAACAGCTCCCCTATGAGGAAAGACTAAAGAGGTTAGGACTGTTCTTCTTGGAGAAGTGATGGCTGAGGGGGGGATATGATAGAGGTGTTTAAAATCATGAGAGGTCTTGAGCGAATAGATGTGAATCGGTTGGTTACACTTTTGAATAATAGAAGACTAGGGGGCATTCCATGAAGTTAGCAAGTAGCACATTTAAGACTAATCAGAGAAAATTCTTTTTCACTGAATGCACAATTAAGCTCTGGAATTTGTTACCAGAGGATGTGGTTAGTGCAGTTAGTGTAGCTGGGTTTAAAAAAGATTTGGATAAGTTCTTGGAAGAGAAGTCCATTAACTGCTATTAATCAAGTTGACTTAGGGGTAGATTTTTTTTAAAACGCACAGGCATCCATGTGCGTGCGGTTCCCAGCGCACATACATGAATGCGGATATTTCATATCACTCGTGTGTGGCATTTATAACATATACACGTCAGTGGTAGCATTCCTGCACGCACATGCATGCCAGATTTGAATATCTGCACGTGCATGTGAGGGCGGGAGGGCTCTTCCACGCGCAGGGGGGGATTTTTAAAATTACATGCAGCGACACAATTTGCCTTTTTTCTAGTTTCCTACGCCACTACCTGGCCTTCCTACTTATTCCCCTCTCCTCTCCTCTCCTCCCTGACCCCTAAACCCTCACTAACTTTTCTAAATGTTTTTGTTTTTTTACTTATGTGCTCTAAGGAGCTGTCCCTGCCCACCCCTTTCTTCAGGCTTGGCAGTTGTGCACATATCAGGGGTTATGCACGTGGCTGGTCCCTTTTGAAAATGTGTGCAACACGCACAGGGCCTGGTCATGTGGGTAACACTCAAATTTTACGTGTGCGTGCCTTTTAAAATTTGGGCGTTAGAGCATAGCCACTGCTATGATGCATCAGTAGCATGGGATCTACTTACTGTTTGGCTACTTGCCAGGTACTTGTAGCATGAACTGGCCACTGTTGGAAACAGGACGCTGGGCTTGATGGACCCTTGGCCTAACCCAGTCTGGCAATTTCTTATGTTATGTAAAGCAATTCAAGCATTTGGCAAAGTGGTATTGAGGAAAAGGGTTTTGCGAGGATTTCTGGATTTTGACTGACCACTGTCTGAGGGAAGGGCATACCCCCAGTATCCCAAAGGACTGGAATCAGAGGCCTTTTGATCCATTTGACAAGTTAACAGATTGGGTGAAGAGAAGGCTGAGGATTTTTGAACCCCTAACTCAAGAGATTTGTATTTTTTGATAGTTGACTTATGGTTCAAGATTTTGACTCCTTGGAACCATCTTTTGGTTATTTTGTTGGGGATATTTTTCCAGTCCAGTTTATTCCTGAACTGGAACTATACTCTAGTTATCCCACTCTTACTGCTGAGAATATTTTCAATCAGGAAGAAGGTGCAAGAGCAGGAAGGGAAAAGTGGAATGGGATTCAGACAGCAACCAACAAGGGTCCCAACTTTTAAAGTCTAGGGAAACAAATAAGCATGGGGGTAAGTAAGTTGCTGGGGTGGTGGTTACTACCCTTAACCAATAAGCCTGATACTTTTGATGCCACTTCAACATGTATTCTCTGCTTCAATGGCAAGGGGTAACAGGGATTTGGATTCAGACAGTAACCAATGAGGGCCCTGACTTTATTTTGGTTTGGGAAACTGATAAGCAAGGGGGTAACCTGCACAGTGCAGCAGATACTAGGGATGTGCAGAGCAAAATTTTATGTTCATATTTTTTATGTCCGAAAGGGGGTCCCACTTGCGGCCAATATGGACATAAAAAAAATCCAATGAGTTGGGTATATGTACATATGTGCAAAAAAAATAATTAAACCCCCTCACCCTCCTTAATCCCCCCCCCCCCCGACTTACCACAACTCCCTGGTGATCGAGCGAGGAGTGAGGACGCCATTTCTGCAATCCTTGGCGAGAAGCATGTGACGTCAGTGGCACGTCGAGTGACGCGACGTCACGTGATTCCCGGCAAGTTCGCGCCGGACGGCTCGTTCGGCCCAAAAGAACTTTTGGCCAGCTTGGGGGGGCCTCCTGACCCCCTCAAGCTGGCCAAAAGTTCTTTTTGGGCCGAACGAGCCGTCCGGCGCGAACTTGCCGGGAATCACGTGACGTCGGCGTCACGTGATTCCCGGCTTGTTCGCGCCGAACGAGCCGTCCGGCGCGAACTTGCCGGGAATCACGTGACGTCGCGTCTGAGTGACGCGGCGCCACGTGATTCCCGGCTCGTTCACACCGGACGGCTCGTTCGGCCCAAAAAGAACTTTTAGCCAGCTTGGGGGGGTCAGGAGGCCCCCCCAAGCTGGCCAAAAGTTCTTTTTGGGCCGAACGAGCCGTCCGGCGCGAACGAGCCGGGAATCACGTGACGCCGGCGTCACTCGACGTGCCGCCGACGTCACATGCTTCTCGCCAAGGATTGCAGAAATGGCGTCCTCACTCCTCGCTCCATCACCAGGGAGTTGTGGTAAGTCGGGGGGGGGGGGGGATTAAGGAGGGTGAGGGGGTTTATATTTTTATTTTGGCTCAACAATCGCGATTTCCCACATATCGAACATATCTATGTTCGATATGTGGGAAATCCGATCGTTTATGTCGAATCAATTTTTTAAGTAAAAAAAAAATATGAGTTGCGTTTTACTAATGCGGTCAATCCGAATGCACACCCCTAGCAGATACTACTATAAGCTTCCTGGGCAGATTGGATGGTCAATTTGGTCGTTTTCTGCTGTCATTTCTTTGTTTCTATGGAAGTGAACAGAAGGAGAAACTATTTGCTTTTTATTGATCATTGGATGTATGTTGACTCTTATTTTTAACATCTTGACCTGGATCCTTTTCTTTAAGTTTTACTAAAGACTATATTTTCTGTGCACACCATCAACAGACTCCAGTGTTTTTTCTTTGGGTGTAACCCAGAATCTAAATGCTGATGTGTAAACCGTTGTGATCTTATTTTGGAACAGCGGTATATAAAACGCCCAAATAAATAAATGTACATTTAGTTCCAATTTTTTCCCCCTACGTGCATCACTTTGCACTAGTCCACATGACATTTCCTCTGTCATTTAGATGCCCAGTTCCCTAGTCCTCTCCTGCGAGTCTTCACAGTCTGCTTGTATTTTAACTACTTTGAAAAGTTTTGTGCAATCTGCAAATTTGCTCTTTCCAGATCATTAATATGTTAAACATCACTGGTCCCAGTGCAGATTCTTGGGGCTCTCTACTATTTACCTCTCTCCATTTGAAAACTTATCATTTAGTCTTATCTTTAATCTATTACCAATCCATAATAAGACACAACTTTCTGTCCCTAACTTTTTAATTTCCTTGGGAATCTTTCATGAAGGATTATTAAGTGCCTTCTGAAAATTCACATATGCAATATCGGTGGTTTCCAACCTTTATTTATGTTGTGGCATATCCAGCATCAGGTTCACTTTGTCACCTTTCCTCTCCCTCTACCCCCTGGCTTCAAGACTCATCCCTCTTTCCATTCCCCTCCCCCCTCCCCACTACCCTCAGGCATCACCTTCCCTTTCCTTCCTTCACCCTCATCCTCTAGCAACACCACATTCCCAGTTTATTTCACAACTTCACAGAAATCTCAAGGCATGATACAATAATTATCATAGTTCATACAGAATTATCATGGCACCTATAAAATTCCTTCTTACCCTCAATCCCACCCTCTGTCATCACCATTTTCTCTTCCTTGCCTTTCCCATCCTCCTGGCATCATCATTTCCCTTCCCCGCTCCAGTCAGCAAAAGGAATTAGGGAAGCAGTGCTTCTTAGTTACTGCTTCCTCTGTTAGCTTCCACTGAAATCAGTGCCACAGAGGGCCCTGTAGCCTTGCATGACCAACTGACCTTGAGCAGTTCCAGCTTCAGAGAGAAGTCAGTAGAGAAGAAGGCAATAGTAGACAGGACTTGCTGCTCACAGACTCCTCCTGTTGGCGGAAGGTGATCGTGCAGGGGATGAGGCAGGGGAAAAAGAAAGAGATTGAGACTTTGCCACCAGTAATGACAGCTGTGACCTGCCTCATCTTTTCTCAGCAGCACAAATTTCATGGCATATCTGAGGTTACGCTGCAGCACACTGGTTGGGAACATCTGTACTATATCAACCAGCTGATTCTTATCCACATACTTATTTATACTTTCAAAGAATTCTAATGGCCTGCATGTAATTTAAATAGAAAGTTTTAAAAAATCATGTCTGCAGCCAATTTAAAAAAAAAAAAAAAACCACTCCCAGGCCCCTCCTCTTCCCCATCCCTGGACCCTATTACCCTGAAGCTGAAGGTGTCAGCAATATTTCCATCTCTAAGAGGTTTTCTTCAACTTTCTGGAATGAAAGTCAATGAAAAAAGGAATTATTGAGTGTTTTTTAAATTTCATTTTTTAAAAATAAAAGCAAATGCACCCCCCCCCCCCTGGTATTTCACAGTCTGTTTCACCATTCTGGCCATTTGGACGACAGTGTAAAACTGAAGCCTGAAATTTCTATCTATAGAGATTCCAGAATGCAGTTTGTTTTGTTCAAAACTTTTATCGTACTTAACTCTATGCCACCCTTCACTTACACTGCCACCCAACCACCAGTTTGATCTTTTCTTTCATAAATGTATTTTGTACCCTGGTATCAGTGCCCCATTGGTTATCCTCCTTCCACTAGGTCTCTGAAATATCTGTTATATCTATATCTTATACATTAATTCTCCAATTTTACTGTTTAGATTGCTGGCATTTGAAAATAGACACCTAAATGTATCCATTTATTATTATTTGCAGTTGATTCAGGTAATTTGAAATCATTCATATTTATCTGTTTTTCATTCAAATTCATCTGCGAAACCTTGGCTTCTTCCACATCCTCTCCATCAGAGTACTCTAATTTCTCTGTTTTGACAGTATCGTTTCAAGACATTTTGCTCCAAAGCAAGCGCACCTGAGGGTTTGGCAGCTTGCCCGCTCTGCACCTTAGATTCTTATCCTAACAACCACATGAGGTCTGCCAGAGTCCCATTCGGACAGGAGTGCACCTGTGGCTGTTTGCAGTCAGCTGACATGTCTTTCCTTATCGGCTTCTTCACCTTCACAGGCACCGCAGCTATGGGTAGATCGGATTAGCACGCTCCCTTCTTTGGACTCTAATCACTGTGTGCACAACAGCTGGTGATGTATAGTTACCTTGCTGCCACATTCATGGCATTTAGCATTGTTACCTTTTAACTTAATTAGCTATACAAGGGCAAATAGACTCGCAGTGTATGTTAGGAAAGCATTGCAGCCACTCAAAGGCCCAGGTGACCATTTACACTTAAAGATGTATTCTCTCATTAACAGATCATTGCATTTGTCAGCTGGCATTTGTCTTATTAGAAAGAATCTTCCAAACTTGGTAAAAAGGATCTTGGGAAAATCTCATTTAAATTTCAAGGACCTCTTAGGGAGAGTTGCTAATGGTTATGCTAATTGGCAGCAGATCTGAGTGACAGTTATGTCCGGGAATGATTTGCAAATCATATTTTCTTCCAGCTTATTAGCAGACTCATTAAGCGTACAACACACTACATTACTTTCAGAAATTCCGATCTAAGCAGAAAATTAAAATTATTTGCTAAATGACCTCATAAAATTGAAGAGAAAAAAATATGCTGAAGAAATCAAAACTGCGTCCCAGCCTCCAGACTTTGCCTATAAGGGCTAATGTGTATTTGCATGGCATCTGCTTGCATGGGTTCACTATCTATTAAAGTTGAAAAACGTGTGGCTTGGAAAGCGACTCAAAAATATCGAGACAGAACTGCAGCGAAAGGTCTCCCACTGCAAAGTCCCCATGAGCCAAGGAAATCAATTTTCTTTATCTGAGCAGAACAGACTTCCTTGGCTGGAACAAGAAGGAACAACAGCCACGGCATGAAATAAAGAATATACATGAATAGGATATTTCCATGATGCGGCCCTTTGTGCTAAAGGGTAAGCTGGCTCTCTTTGCGTTTGCAATTAGAGGGTGGAGCAGCTGCGGGCAAACAAATTGCTTAAGACAATAACTTTCTGAAAGCAGTTGCCAGTGTAACCCCCTAGACTAGTGTCCCTCCACAGGACCCCAAAGTCCATACCTCAGATAGGGCTTAAAATGGTAAACATATTCTATCCTGATGTTAAGCAAGTTTGAAAGTGCAAGATTCCCTGTCAGGGGCAGATTATCTTCTAGGCCCTGAGCATTGTTCAGCAGTTAGTTTAAGATTAAAGTCCCTTAAAAACAGCAGTAATAATCATGCTGGAACCTGATTTGATTTCCAACTTAACTTTTATTGATTCATAATGGAAAGTGATAAAAAGGTTCTTTACAGCTCTTGTTATTTACATAGCCATTTTTACACTTTAGATCTGCAATAAATTTGTGACCTTATACTTCCAATAAATGTATTTTGATGTTAAAGTCAATTACTTTCTTTCGTCCTATTACTGCCCAATCACTGGGATAGTCTCTGAGCTTCTTCCTAATAGCTGGTGAATAGGAAAAATAAAAACCCAATTTAGATGTATTAGTGCAAAATCCCATTTTTTTTACCATAACTTTAGTCCACTCCTCCTTCCCTTGTCTGTACCTGTTTTAACGTCTTGGTTATCTGAATGTGGGTTTCACCTGCTGGGTGCCATAGCTCTTCTCTTATACTCCAACCACTTTCTTCTCTTTCCTTAGGAATGAATGATAATTTATTCCTCCACAAGACTACTGATGGTCCATTGAGCTCCCATGGTGACAGGCACCACTCCTCTAGATAAACAAACAAAAAAACCAAGTTCCTGGGCCCTAGGGTACTCAGACCAATAGCAAATTTAAAAAAAGAAAGTTCTTAAGCAAAGGAGGAATCTAAACAAGAGGAAGAAAGGATGGAAAAACGTCCTCCTCCAAAACAAAAGGCTTCCAAAAGGCAGGGTAAATCAGGCAAAGGCACCCTTTTTTTTTTTTTTTTACTCTGCCCAGGTCTCATTCCTAGAGACCCATATGAGTGCTTTCCTCAAGAAAATAAGCAATAAAGGAGCCTCGAAGGGACATGCTGCTCCTATAGGGGATAACTGAAAAATCCGCAGACTAAGATGGTGGCAGGAACTTACCAGCTCACATCAGGGAGCTAACACTCAATAATGCTATGTCTGTTCCCCCCTATGAAGATGAAACAATTCTCTTAGTAGAAACCACAGAGTTCTTGACAATATATTACCCCTCCAACACCCCCCATCTAAAAAAATGAAACCAAATCATTCAAATCTTCCTTTCATTGTTTATTTATATTTCATAGATGAGGAACAGATATTTGTAATTAAGCTTTTTTTTGAAAGCATCTCTTATTTTAGCCATGCTCATAAATTTGATTTAAAGTAAATCAGAGCATTGATGCTTCTCTGAGCCCCAAGCAACATGTAAAGAATAAGCATTACATTGCAGGAGAAGACTGGGTTTGGGGTGGATGATTTTTCAGAAGAGGGAGATGTGGCCATAGATCAAAGCTGTGCACTTCTTGTTTATTTATGTTTTGCTTTTTGGTACTTCAAAGCGGATTACGTTCAGGTATTATAAGTATTTCTCTATCCCCAGAAAGCTTACAATCTCTGTTTGTACCTGAGACAATGGCGGATAAAGTGACTTGTTCAAGGTTACAGGGAGTGGCGGTGGGATTTGAAAACTGGTTTCTAACCTGCTGCTCTAACCACTAGGCTATGCCTCCACTCCAAAATAAGTGCAACACCATAAGGGATCAAATAAGTTAGGATGCAAAAGAAAGAAGACCTTTGAGTAATACCCAAGAAACAAGTCATACAGCCAAGAAAGGCAAGCTGATACTCGAGGAATGTAGCCAGTGTTGCTGTTTAAAACAGGAGGACTGCCAAAAGCATATGAATAATATGACTCCAATAAACCAAATATGTTTTTATACTAAGCAAAGTTGTAAACCTAGGGATTATGATATGATGCCTGTAGGGAGTAGACTCAGGAACGTCAGGAAATATATATTTTTATGGAAAGACGGAAAGGGTAGTAGATGCCTGGAATGCTCTCACCTAAGGAGGTGGTGGAGACAAAAATCACATGGGAATTCAAAAAAGCATGGGATCCCTAGATGATAATGAAGCACTGGGATAACCTGCATGGATAACCCGCATGGGATAACCTGCATGGATCAGCAGTTACAGTCCAAAATAAAAGGGATGCAACATCACTGGGCTTCCAAGAGGGCTGGAGTAATCTGAATGGAGGGACCAAGGTTAAGACCCACAATTATATAGGCATGCGGAGGCCAGATTTTTGACAGTAACCTTACTAACCTTGGTAGCTATAGGGATTATTACAAAATTTAATAGGAAATTGAATGTCCTATTAATGTGATCTTGTGGGAGGCAGAGTTCGGGGTGAAAAGTATCTGGGCTGGCCTGCTAGCAAAAGTGGTGGAAGCCATCACTGTGACAAATTTGGAGCATGCTTGGGATGGAAATGGAGGGCAGAGGTAGCGGGTAGGGGGACTGAGAGTTCAAGAGAAGATATGGGGAAAGGGAACTCGATGTAGGTTTGCATATGTGCATCTACCCAAAGTGGATGAATCTCAACTGGTCAGAATAAATGGATCATTATGGTCTTTTTCTGCCATTATTATAATGCTACTGTAAAAGCCTTCCACATCTCCTTTAGTCTCTTGTCTTTATTTCATACTTGGGGTGAAAAAATGTTTGAAGTTTTTGGGAGCAATTCCTGCCAAGTCATTGCCCTTATTTTGACTGTCATTAAGATAACATTGTGATGTTCATTATCAGAAACTTATTGTGGCCCTCCACTAATATATTCAACATATTAGTAGCATATAAAAGGATATAAAGTAATTGCTGGGCACAAGATGTCAAGAATGGGATAGGTGACTATAATCAAAATTACTCCCCTTTTTATTCTTTTTTAAAATTGATTTTCTAGTTATTTTAGAAACATAGAAATGACAGCCGAGGTATACATATTTAGGTCCTTCAACCTCTCCTCATAAGTCATTTGATGGAGACTCCTCCTCATTTTGGCTGCCCTTCTCTGGACCGCCTCCATCCTGTCCCTGTCCCTTTTGGGATACAGTCTCCAGAACTGAACACAGTACTCTAGGTGAGGCCTCGCCAAGGACCTGTACAAAGGAATTATCACCTCCATTTTTTTTTTACTAGTTATTCCTCTTTCTATGCAGCCCAGCATTCTTCTGACTTTAGCTATTGCCTTATCACATTGTTTCACCATATTCAAATCACTAGACACTATCACCCCGAGGTCTCTCTCTTGCTCCATACACAACCGCTCTTGGCATTGAATCCCAGCTGCCATATCTTATACTAGTCTTCAAGCTTCCTTGAATCACGTCTCATTCTCTGTACTCCTTCCAGCATGTCTACTCTGTTGCAGTTCTTAGTATCATCCGCAGATAGACAAACGTTCCCTTCTATCCCTTCCGTAATATCGCTCACAAAGATATTGAACAGAACCGGTCCCAACACAGATCCTTGTGGCACTCCATTCCTTAATACCGCTCTCTCCTCAGAGTAGGTTCTGTTCATTGTCACACACAGTCTTCTGTCTATTAACCAGTTTGTAATCCAGGCCACCACCTTGGTGTTCATTCCCAAGCTTCTCATTTTATTCACAAGCCTCCAATGCAGAACTGCATCAAAAGCTTTGCTGAAATCCAAGTAGATCACATCGAGTGATCTTCCTTGATACAATTTTTTAGTCACCCAATAAAAAAAAAAAAATCAGATTTGTTTAATAGGACCTTCCTCTAGTGAACCCATGCTGCCTGGGGTCCAATAATCCTCCTGACTGTAGATAGTTCACTATCCTTTCCTTCAGCAGAGTCTCCATTAATTTACCCACCACCGAAGTGAGGCTAACCAGCCTGTAGTTTCCAGCCTCCTCTCTGCTCCCACTTTGTGGAGCCGGGACCACCACCGGTATTCTCCAATCACTCAGCAACACTCCCGTTTACAGGGATCTATTGAACAGGTCACACAGTGGAGCAACCAGCACATCTCTGAGCTCCCTCAGTATCCTGGGATGAAACTCATCTGGCCCCATGGCCTTGTCCACTTTCAGTTTTCCTAGCTCTTCCCATACATTCTCTTCTATAAACAGAGTTTCATCTATCCCATCTCCACCAATGGTTTTGTCAACCAGCAAAGATCCTTCTCCAGGGTCTTCTCTAGTGAACACCAAACTGAAGTATTTGTTTAATACTTCTACCTTTTCTTCATCTCTCTCAACACATTGATCATTGTCACCTTTCAATTTCACTATACCACTTTGGACCTTTCTCCTTTTTTCTGATATATCTGAAAAATGTTTTGTCTCCTCTTTATCTCTTTAGCAATCCGTTCTTCTGCCTGACTTTTAGCTTTCTTGATTTCCTTCTTCGTCTCCTTCAATTTTAAAAGATATTCTTCCCTGTGTTTCTCATTTTGGGATCCTTTATATTTCTTGAATGCTGATTTTTTTCTTTTATTTTATCAGCCACCTCCTTTGAGAACCAGATCGGTTTCTTATTTCTCTTACTTTTGTTTACTCTTCTAATATATAGATTTGTTGCCTTTGTAATTGCTCCTTTTAGTTTGACCCACCTCTCCCATCTTCTCCCAGTCTTCTAGTTCCATGTCCAGGTACGTCCCCATTTCGACAAAGTCTGTATTTTTGAAATTCAAAACCTGGGTCTTCTTTTGACTTCTCTGCATCCTATTTGCAATATCAAACCATACTGTTTGATGATCACTAGTGCTGAGGTGCACTCCCACCCAGACATTAGAGACATTTTCCCTGTTAGTAAGCACCAAGTTGAGTATCACCCTCGTAGGTTCTATTACCATTTGTTTGAACAGAGCCCTTTGTAGGGCATCCAGTCCACCATCTCTCTACTTATGGTAGATTCTGCAGAAGGGATTCTCCAGTCAACATTCAGCAGATTAAAATTTCCAACAATTAACACATCTCCCTTCTTTCCCAACTTCTGGATGTCTTCGACCAGATCTCTGTCAAATTCTTCTGATTGAGTTGGAGGCCTGTATACCACTCCAGTAAACAAGGATGCACCATCACCTTTTTTTAGGATGGCCTATAATGCTTCTCCACCCCACATTCCTTGCAGTTCAGTTGCTTGGATATTATTTTTGATATAAAGAGCTACTCTTTCTCCTCCTCCTTTTCTGTCCTCTCTGTCCTTCATTAACAAGTTATAGCCCGAGATGGCCGCCTCCCAATCGTGAGACTCCATGAACTATGTCTCCGTGACAGCAACAATGTCCAAGTCCACCTCCACCATTAGGGCCTGCAGACCTGGGATTTTATTGCCCAAACTACGAGCATTTGTAGTCATAGCTTTCCACTTCCTATCCCTTAATTTGTTTTGCTTCTTAGATACCTGTTCCACTTTTTTGAGCTAATTGATTTTGTTGTTTTCTCCTCCCACATCTTTTATAGCTTTTATTGCTTGGGGGTGACATGTCCCTTTCATTGGCCATCTCCTGCCACCCCCATTCTTTAGTTTGAATGCCTAGTAATATATGTTCTGAATTTCTCAGATAGTATCCTCTTTCCTGCTACTGACAAATGTAGACCATCCTTTCATATAGCCTTTTACTGCTCCACACTTGACCCCAGCCTCAAGAAAGTGTTCATGAACAGTATATAACACTAGAACTCAAAGTCCTCCACTTCTTCCCAGAAGAGATTTAGCATAGCAAGTAAAACTACACACTTTTTCTACACTGCCCTGCCAGGTGCATCAACAATACTCTGAGGGACCAACTCTAATGTTGACAGGGTAATTCGATTTCCATGATTGTACAGTCCTTGACCTCATTACTGAAATGACCAGCAGGGGTGTCAATCAGTACTACTCCATGCTGGTAACTTTTATGTGGTGTGGACACTTATCCAGTAAGACTGAGACCATCAACTCATTTCACAAAGATCACAAAATGATTTATAGATAGGGATGTCTTGGGGTTGCTACCAACCTGAAAATTGCAACAATGACCCAGAAGTGAATGATTCTGAATCCCTGAGTCAATTCCTTTGAGTTTTCCAGTCCACTGACCCCTTTATTATAAAATCAAATATCTTTTCCCAAAACTGTCACTCACTTGTGTGGCTGATTATCCTGCTGTCCACGGAGAGCACCTGAACAGGCTGGCAACTTAAGAGTAAATTTTCAAAAGACTTACCTGGTTAAAATTGGGTTCTAGCCAGGTAAACCTACCCTATTTCAAAGGTGGCCCCTCTGACTGGATATATTTGTTTGGTCAAATTCACAGATCTCACAAATTTAGCTGGGCAAAAATAGGGCTGGCTGAAAGCATTCCCAGGGTGGGTTTTTCAAATGTAGCTAGTTAGTAAGATATTCAACACTAACTGGCTAAATCTAGCTAGATAAATCTAAGGGCTGCAATAGCAGGTCTAAATCTGACAAGCAACCACTGATCAGTGTTGCTAGTGTGATTGTTCAAACAATGCTGGATGCTAAGCTGATAGGAGGTAAGAGTGAGTGGGGTTGTTGAGGTAGCGGTCAGGAGGAAGAGAACCTGCAATACTCTGTACCATAGGTTAGTGAATCTCACAGGTTTTTTTTCCCCTCGGAGAAAAATTCCTCGGCTTAGTAAATATCCCCCTCTGTTTTCCAAGGCAACCCAGCCATTCAGAGCTGAGCTACCTCTAACCGGTCAAAATGTAAACTATTAGATTTAGCTGAATTTTCAACTGAAAACCTAGCTGGTTAGGGTCAGCTGAAAGTTTGCTAAAATTAACTAGCTACCTTTGCTGCTCTGTATGATTTTTGGAAAATGACCACTTAGTTTTCCAAGTATCCACCATCCTTTCTGTGAAGAAATATTTCTGTTAGGACTTGTAGACCCTTGGCCCGAGGTGAGGTTGTTGCTACCTGAAGGGTTGGGTCCCAGAGGTCCCCACCGTCAGTAGGCGAGGCTGGCAGGGAACAGAGGCAAGCTGGGACCACCTGTGCCGACCCTCGCTCCCCTCAGGTTGAGCCCTTGGGTGCCGGGGCCGGTAGGACTTAGGAGCGCCCCTGTGTGGCTGGTCCCGGAGAGGGCAGGCGAGTGCGTGCAGAGAGTGTCAGAGAGGATAGGCACAGTTTGAGCCAGGAGCCCTCTCAGAGAGAGTAGGAGAAAGAGTCTCAGTGAGTGCATGACCACAGCAGCTCTGAAGGGAGTAGAGCAGGACCATGTGGGAGTGGCCTCACGGAGAGGAGGTGCAGCAATGGAAGCACGAACTGTAATGCTCAGGAAAAGGACTAGAGTGGGGAACCCGCTGTAGCCGGTGCCTGGAGAGTAGCAGTCGAGTCCCAGGCTTGTCGAGCCTGGGACTCGACAAGCCGGTGGCAAGATCTTCTGTAATAGCAGCGTAGAGGGCTACCCCGAGGAGCAGGGCTCCGGGGCCCAGTCTGTAGGTGTACTGTGCTGAGCCAACTCCTGGAGAGAGAAGGCAATGTAGCAAAAGTCCTCAAGGACAAGTCCCGTGGGGATTCCCAGGAGCAGCGGCCACTGCTGTTGGAACTCACAAGTAGACTGGCGCTGAGCCTGGCCCCGAGGAGCGGGAAGCGCTGGGAGAGAGTCCAGGTTAGGTTGCGCTGAGCCAGGACCCGAAGAGCGGGAAGCACTGAGAAAGAGTCCTGATAGGTTGTGTTGAACCGGGACCCGCGAAGCGGGAGATGCAGAGAGAGAATCCGGGTAAAGTTGCACTGAGCCTGGCCCTGAGGAGTGAGAAGCGCCAAGGAGAATCCAGTTAGATTGCACTGAGCCAGGGCCCACGGAACGGGAGGCGCTGAGAGAGGAACTCAGAAGGAGAAGCGCAGGGGTCCGATATCAGGAACAATCGGTCTGTGGAGAAGGTATTGCACCAATAGGAATCATGTAACTCGTTGCCAAGTTGGTTAGTGAAGGTTACAGGTGGTGCTTAAATATCTTGGGTCAATAATGTCATCAGGCGGGGACCAACCTGGAGTTCCCGCCAAGATCCCTTTAAGAGCAGGGCAGGTAGCACGTGCGCACGCCTAGAGAGGCCCAGGATCGGAACGCTGGTCGGCAGCATCCCGGCCACCAAATGGAGTGCAGAGAGCTGGGAGAAACGCGGCAGTGGTGACTGGCCACCGCTGCAAGAGCACCGAAGGTGGAGGGCCAGGCAAGACAAGAGGGAGTTGAGCCTGCCGCAGTCGGCCGTGGCCGGTGGTCATAACAATTTCCTTTTATTACTCTTGAGTGTCCTCGTTTTAGCCTCATATCATGACCTTGTCTTCTAGAATTTCCTTTTCACTGGAAAATGCTTGTCTATTATGCATCACTTATACACTACCTTTTAGGTATTTTAATGTCTCCTCTCTTTTCGCTCTACTAAGGTGGTGCATATTATTATTTAGGTCCATAAGTCTCATTTCATAAGGTTTATAATCCAAGTGCTCTAATATTTTTGTGACCCTTTTCTGGACACCTTTGTTCTCTTTATTGTTTTGGAGAAACTGCCTCTAGAATTCAGAAGAGCTTTCTCCAATGACCTGCATAGAGGCATAGGCAGTGGGTGTGTCTCTTGTTCAGGGAGACTGCAGTCATCCCTTAGCTCTAGGCACCAAAGAGGAGATGCAACCTTAGCAAGAGCCCTTCCAGCAGTGCCATCTGCTGAAGAATGTCTAAGCGACACTGAGTAATTTTTAAACGTGCAGGAGTCCCTTATCCTGTGCATGGCTGCTGTGTCACCCTTTGAGAGAGTCAATACAGGTTCCATCACTGCTGCCACCATCCTACACCTTCCTGGCATCTGCTGAAGGGTAGTACCCAGAGATGATGCTTCCAGTCCTTCTTGTCCGTGGTCTGCATCTGGTGCTCTCTCTCCCTCCTTCAGACTGGCTGTGTCTTGAGTTCTTCCTCAGACAGACTTCAGCTGGAGCACAATCCTATCAATATCTTATCAATATTTCCCTCTGTGTCCCACTCCTTATTATGCTGGCTCATGCACATTCATAGTCCCTGCTCCAGTCAGGCCTAAGTACAATTCTCACACATTTATCACATTATTGCTTTCTTTTTTTCTACTGGTAATATTTCTTCCTATACACTGTAGCGTTCCTCTGGCTATAGCCACTTCATTGCCACACTGTTTAGCTACTTTGAGATCATACATAATACAAAAAGAATACATAAATCATACAGTGAGATTGTACATTTATTATTTATTGTTATTTTGAATGAATATGCAATTTTATTCTCTCAGAAGTTTGACCTCTGATCCTTCATTAAGTGACCATGGTAAAGTATTGTGCTGCTCAGGAATCCTAGTGTGTGAAATCCACTTCTGCAACTTCCTCCTCCCAGCTTCTCAGGCAAAAAGGGAGGCATTGCTGACATTATTGAACTGGATATTTGCCTTTCTCTTCAAACAGCATATGTAGATTATAATTCTGTTCTTTTCCACTAAATCACTTCCTGGAAGGTTTGCTTAAGAATGTGGAAGGGCAGGGGTGGTTCTGTAATGAGGCAAGGTGAGGCAGTCACCTCAGGTGGCAACATTTTGGGAGTGGCAGAAATACCCCTATGGCGGCCACTTCACTTTATCTTTTGGATATGAATGCCAGCGGAGCTCCCACACCCAGCCAGCAGCAACAGAACCTTGCAGTGCCCATGACGTGTTGGGTTTCTCACTCCCTGGCAGCAGAAGGAAGGACCCATGGCGAGACTCTGTGATAACATGGTGGTGGGGTTCCCACTCCCTGCCAACAATAGGAAGGATCTGCGGAAGTGGCACCGACACTCCATGCAGAAGTGCTGGCAGGGTCTCTACTCCCTGTCAGAAGTAGGAAGGTCCCATGGTGGTGGCAATGACACTCCGTGAAGAAGTGCTTGGCAGGATTCCCATTCCCCGTTAGCAGTAGGAAGGTCCAGCTGCTGTGACGCTTTGTAATGACATGCTGGCAGGTTTCCAACTCCCCAACAGCAGTAGGAAGGCCCTGCAGCAGCAACACTCCATGAAAAAGTACTGGCGGGTTTCCCCACTCCCTGCCAGCAGAAGGAAGGCCCCATAGCCATGCTGGCGGGGGTCCCACTCTCCACTAGCAGTTAGGGGTGTGCATTCATTTCCAACGTATTGGTAATCCGCAATGTATAGGACCATATTTGTTGTATTCGTGGGGAAGAGAAACGTATCGCGATTCCCCATGAATACAACGAATATTCACCAAATTATTCGTCCGTCTAAAGGAATGAATTTAAACAAACCCCCCCCACTCTCCTGACCCCCCCAAGACTTACCAAAACTCCCTGGTGGTCCAGCGGGGGGTCCAGGAGCCATCTCCTGCACTCACACCGTCGGCTGCCGGTATTCAAAATGGCGCCGATAGCCTTTGTCCTTATGTCACAGGGGCTACCGGTGCCATTGGTCGGCCCCTGTCACATGGTAGGAGCAATGGATGGCCGGCGTGGGGTTTTCGTGGGGTTTTCTGGTTGGCATTACAGCAGTAAATGTAAATATAATATACATGTTGTAATTATTTTTACCTCAGAAGACTGAGTGTTCTTTTTCATGTAAAATCTTATTAAAAATGCACAATTTTTAATTGTGTGTGGTGAGAACTTGAAAGGATGAGGCGCAAGGCTGTAAAGTTTGCTGAGGGTGCCTAATATCCTTGCACTGACTTTAAGAGAGTCCGCCACTCGCACATCCAAGCATCGACTCATCTCCCACTTCTTCAGGTACAAATACTGGTGAAATATGGGAGGCAGATTGTAGGGTGCCTTGGAGTGTGGCAGGGTTGCCAGCTTCCTAGAAATATTATCACTGATAACCCTTATCTGCCACTCTTCTGGGAACTATAACTCCTGCTTTCTCCCTTCTGCTGCATTTTTCCGTAGGAAAAAAATCAGCAGAACCAGGGGTCACGATTTGAAGCTCCAGGGAGGAAGATTCAGAACCAATGTTAGGAAGTATTTCTTCACGGAGAGGGTGGTGGATGCCTGGAATGCCCTTCCGGAGGATGTGGTGAAGACCAGAACTGTGAAGGACTTCAAAGGGGCGTGGGATAAACACTGTGGATCCATAAAGTCAAGAGGCCGCCAATGAAGAGTGGGTGACTCGCCAGAATGATGGCTACTGCCTGGAGACAATACCCTTATTCAATAAACGTACACATGCTTACTGTGACTCCAACATCGTTCTAGCTTCAACAGCGAGAGGAAATGTGGAATAAAAGATCTGCACTCACAAAGGGGGGAGTAGCTGGCTTGTTACGGCGGTTACTACCCCAAACCAAATAAGCCTGTTACTTCAATTTCTATGCATATACAGCATAGTTCTCTGCTTCAACGGCAGGGGAGAAGAAAAAACTGATACTACACACATCCAGCAGAGCTCTCTGCTTCAACGGCAGGGGAGAAGAAAAAAGGGTTCGCACTCACAAAGCGGGGAGTAGCTGGCTTGTTACGGCGGTTACTACCCCAAACCAAATGTGCCTGATACTTCACTTTCGACACATATCCAGCATGGCTCTCTGCTTCAACAGCATGGGAGAAGAATAAACTGATACTTCAAGCATATCCAGCATAGCTCCCTGCTTCAACGGCAGGGGAGAAGAAAAACAACCAATAAGGGCTGTATAACACAGTCTGAGTAAAACCCCTACTACCCCTAACTAATCAAGCTAGATATTTCACTTGGATGCAGCTCCATCACTGCTCTCTACATTAATGGTGGGGGTGGAAGGGAAATAGAACTAAGAGCTAAGAGAAACAGATAAGTATGAGAGAAAAAAGTGTGTGAAGCTTGCTGGGCAGACTGGATGGGCCGTTTGGTCTTCTTCTGCCGTCATTTCTATGTTTCTATGTTTCTATTTCAAATCACCGAAATCACTAGACTCCAAGGGAAACCCCTCCCCCCCCCCATCGATGACTTCACCTGTGCAGTGCCATCTCATCCCTTGCCTCAGGGAACGGTTAACCTAGCCCTGAAAGAAGATCATGGCAGAAAAGGACATGGTTGAATATCTTCAGAGTGATATGTGCACTGGAGGCTATGCTAATACTGATTAAGGGCCTAATTTTCTAAAGTATCGCAGGCCTGCGATACTTTAGAAAATTGCACTACTCTGGGGCGGGGGGGCGGTCCCGCACTAGCCGGCAGCGATCGCACCGCCGCGGTGCGATCGCTGCCGGCATCGCGCCCAATAACTACACCATAGAAGGTGTAGTTATTGGGCGCGAAATAGCGAGCGAAAAGGGGCCTTACCTTTCCGCTCTGCGCGCCGTCCTCGCTGAGTCGGCCCCGGTGACGCCCCCGACTCCTCCTCTTCCGGGGCCGATTCCGCCCCGATTTCAGTAGCGCAGGCCTGTGCTACTTTCGCTAGCTATCGCAGGCTTGCGCTAACAGCGCACGCCTGCGATAGCTTTGGAAAATGAGGCTCTTAGTTCTAAAAACAAGCCTTTATGATTGGCTTTTGAACCTTCCAGCACAGCACTCTAAACTGACCTTGATGAGTATAATCTGAGGGGTGGAGGGTAGGGAAGCATACTGATGGCAAGAATAGCAGCAGAGTAATGAAGAACATCTTCCTCACTGTAAAGCTGTTTCATTGCGTTTGATGCCTCTGGGGCTCACGATGCCAAGTCAGGAATCTGTTGTTCCTCATGGTGTGGCGTTCTACCCAAACTTGTAAATGTCCCTGGGTCTCATTACATAATAACATAGCAATGATGGCAGAAAAAGACAAAATGGGCTATCCAGTCTGCCCACTGAGTGGCTTATGGTGGTAACTGCCACATTGCTCAGGTTACCCCTATGCATTCTGTTGAAAGCCAGTAACTGCCACACCATGATGCATTTCTGGACCAAAGAGAATGTGAACAGTGGGGAAAATGGAATAATCCGCATGCCTTTCACAAGTTAGGAGTATTCCAAGGCCCCAGCAGTAAAAAGCCAGACTGTTTCAATACCGGTTTACTGTACATTGACTGTAATATATAAACAGAACCTGGCTTACAATAGTGCAGGCTTATGGAAGTATAACTTAGAACACAGTTACCAATAATTGTTAGGGAAAAGCTTAATCCAGTCTTTTTGTCCAGGTCAGATTGCACAGTAACTCCTGTCCTTAGAACAGACATAGCACACACTTGAACAAGATTTCCACTTACAATACTGAGTTAAGACTTCACCACCTTCACATCACAACGTCTTTTCATAATGCTTTAAGAGCTCAAGGGCCTTTACTGCGATTCCATGCAGTTTCTGACATCTAAACTTTCTAAATGCTGGGAGCAACTTCCTGGTATCCCAGCATCCCTTTAGAAGCCCTGAGAACCAATCAGGCTCCTTGGGCTTGCGATTGCTAAATTGACAGACTGTTAGGCAAGGCTGCCCAAGTTTGCCTTTTATCTGAGCCAATATTTTATGCCTAAAACACCATCCTAGAACTAAGAAGACCCTGGTTCAAGGCAGGCCGGAGTGCTTTTTGCCTTAACACCGAGTAAGAGTAGGAGTTGTTCTTCAAACAGGTGCTAAGGGGTATTTTAATAATAATCTCAGTTGTTATTTCTATAAAACATTCTACAAAGCATTGCTGCTGGGGGGTTTGGGGAGTTCTGGGTGGGGCAGGAAAGAAGAGGTAGAGGCTGTGGTTGGAGGAGAAGTGTGCTGTTGGGGCAAGGAAGCAAAAGGGTACCTGGATTTAGCATGAGATTTTTCATACGGGGGATTTCTTATGTCAGTAAGGCCTGCACCTTCTTTTAACTTTTTTGGTGGGGTTAACAGGGATTGGGGGATATGTCCAGATGTGATTTTTAATTATTTTGGGTGGCTGGTGGGTGAGTAATTGGGCCTGTTGAATATAGCTTATTCAAGTTAAAGTTACCCAGATAACATTTAACTGAGTATATTCAGAGACATGATTAGTGTTATCCAGAAAACTTTAGCCGAGTATATTCAACGGGAGACTTGGTCGCTGAATGTTTGCGACAAGTTATTCGACAATCTTTAGCCGGATAACTTGTCTGCTCCCCGCTTTTCTGAATATTGACTTCTACCATGACCAGACTTCTTGGATAACTTATCCAAATAGCTCCGAATATTAGGGTTATCTGGATGAATTATCCAGGTAATTTAACCTTGCCCCAGAACACCCCCAGAATTTGTCCGGATAAATTTTATCTAGGCAGTGACATCCTGGGCAAAATATAGCCAGTTAGAGAGGCAGCACATTTCAGCCTTGGGTTTGTCCGGGTAAAGTTATTCAGACAAATCCCTTTGAATATGGTTCTCATGGAAATTAGAAAGCTCAACACAGAATCAAATTACTGGGCACCACAGAAGGTGCAGGAAAGAACATTTCGTATTGCACTCTTGATTAGAGTTCACAGTCCAGTCTGTCTCCCTTTATCAGAAATTTTCCCATTTTCTGGAGTGTTATCACAGATGTCAATTCTAAATGAGAAGTCAGCTTGCATTTGAAGCTAAATTTTTCACTGTTAAATCGAAATTGAGTCCTCTCAAGGATCCAATGTATCAGAGCAGATTCAAAAATTGCTCTACTTTCTTCCTGCCCACATGGCTGCAAAATCTGCACATATTTTTTACCTATGGAATTTGCACTAATTTCCAAAGGGAATGTATCACCTACTTTCACTTTGAAAATTACAAAAAAAAACCAAAAAAATCCAGTAGGCATTTATAACTATTTTTTCTGCAGATGCTTCTTTTGACCAAAGTAAAATGTGTATTTTTGAAAATGTAAAACTACAGCTGAAGTTTTCTTCCCCATCCTAAGCCCATCCTGGGAATGCCTCCAATACAATCTGGGGTAAAAGTGTGCACATTGTGGAACTTTGCATGTACTTTTACCCACATACAGGGCAGACAATTTTCAGATCCTTGACTTCCAAGGTAAAACACTTTTAACCTGTGTAAATTGCAATGAAAATCACACTCTAGGAGACCATAGACCTCAACTGACTTCATACAGCAAACCTGGAAATCTCATACCCAGTGTTGAAAGGAGAGATGTGTATTTTGGAGAAACAAAATAGGAAATAACAATGACATTACCTATTTAATTTCATTTTGCTCTCAAAACGAAATGATTGAAAATCCAATAAAATTTCATTAGTTTTCAAATTTCATTTTGAGAACAACAAAATGAAATGTGGCTTAGGCCTTGGCCTATGCCCAAATAAGATGCTGGGGTCCAGGCCTAGGCCCAAGACCAGGGCTTTGCCTAAGCATATACATGGCCTGACACAGGGGCCATGGCCTAGACCTGAGCCTGATGCCGGGGTCTCAGTCGAGACCCCAAACATTTTGCCGGGGCTGGGAAACATCCCTGCCCGCTCCTACTAGACTTATCAGGAGGCCAGGTCCCAATACCTGGGCCTTGGCCTAGACCAAGGCCCAACTCTAGGACCCGGTCCGGAGACTGGGTCCCAAATGAGCCTAGGCCTCATCCACAGTTCCCCCTCTCCAAACTGGGTAAGTAGGGGCCAGAGGATCCTGGCCCTGTCACTTTTTCAGGTGGGAGGGATGGGGTAGTAGGGACGGGAGGCCCCATTTCTTTTTTAATGCGTTTGGGGGTCTTTTTTTTTTAATGTTTATTTCATTTTGTAAACTAAAGAAAGCAAAATAAATATTAACGAAATTAAAATATAAAACAAAACGTTTACCCTTGTACACCCCTAGTTGAAAGCACACAGCAGCCCAGTGATGGAGTCCCAAGATGAACAGGATGCTTTTCGATGTCATAAATGTTCTTGTTTTCATCAAACTATTGTGGCATAAATTATATTTGCCCATCTCCTTGATTTCCTACTGAGGCAATCAAATGGTTCTCTGTCCCCATTGCACTATAACTAAATACATCTTTTGAATTTTTTAATGTTTTACTTCCTCTTGAGCATCTATCCATGTTTCGATATCAACTGAACTGTATTTCATGCTCAGCTGAAATTTAAATAAGGGGATATCAGGTGGAATATAGAAGGCTCCTTTAGATAACAGTGCCAGGTTTGTGAAACTCCTCATGCTTTGAGATTGCTGGAGGCTACCCTGGCACTCAATAGTCCTATCTCCTCCTTAATTAAAAACACATTTGGCAGCTTCCTGCATCTTCCAGGGAAAAGGAGACACTGATGTCCAATAAGTTACTCCAATAAAAAAGGTATCACCACATTTTTCTTTTTTTGTATTTGTTAACCATTATTTCCACGTACAGAAATAGCTATTTCTTCTAAACTGTATGTGTGCTATATAAGTGCTGCCCCCCAACTCCCACTGCATTCTTCACAAAAATAAAACATAAACAGTGACGTTTTACATCATTTTTAAGCCAGTATTGCAAAATCTGAAAACTTGGGCTTCAGTTCTAATATCACTGCTCAATGTATGTATGCCCACATATTTATTTTAAAAAAATATTAGCCATGAGCTCCACTGTTCACAGTAGGTTACATAAAAACATCCACAATTATTAAATAATTGACAACATAAAAAACAACTCTCCCCACTGCTCAGCCCCCTGCACATCCATACCATCAACCACTTAACGCTGATGGTACAAGAGAAATTGCTCCATCCTAACTACATTTGTCAGAGAATTAAACGATCAGCTCTAATGTTTGCTCAAAAAAGTAGGTTTTCTGTTGTTTTTAAACAGCTTGTGATTCAGGCATAAATCACGTAATCTTCCCAGTCTCTGATCTTCTTTCTGTGCTCGCCATCTCTTTTTTTTTTCCTCTCCACCAGTTGTGATGCAATATAATGACCCCTCAATTATTGCTGCATCTCTTCTACCAAAAAAGTGTCTGCATTTCCTGTTTTCTATGTTTTTTTTGTAAAGTGCTTTGGGAACAGTTTGAGATAAAGGACAATATTAAAGTTTACATTCTTATCCATCCTTCCTTCCTCTCATTCTGAAATTCTAGATTTTGATTTTAAATTCAGAACAGGTCTATAGTTACTTTCTTACTCATAAAATCAAGTTGTTGATTTTTGTGGATATGTTCCCCCCCCCCCCCCCCCCTCCAACACCCAAATGCACACGCATACACTCACATACACACACACACACACACCCAGGAGGATTTACTGGAATACAGAGGCTGCTTGACTGCCTAAGTTGAATCAGAATCCATAGCGTGAAGAAAGATCAATACTTTATCAAGAATCTCACTCTATGTAACAAAGCACTACACGCAATACTTCAGAAAATCTACTTTGCATAGAAGCGACCTCATATAAAAGGACACCAGGACTGCACCATATTTCTCAGTAGTGAATAATGAGTGCCGAGGTCTGGAAATGGTCCTGTTTCTCCAAATCCCATATAAATTTTATTTTCAAAATAATCCATTTCCAAACCTATGATTATAAACACCTTGGCACTCAATATTCAGGACTTAAGGCACTAAGAAATATGTTGCAGTCCTGGTGACCTTTCATATGATTCATTGTGTGGCATGGCTTCTTCTAGTCACACACACACACACACATATACATACTCAAAGAAAGGAGACAATTTTCCTGATCAATAAAAATTAACTAGATGAACATTTAAAGTGCTTTGTAGCAGTTTGAAAGTCCAGAAAAATATTTGACATGGTTTGAAAGTGTCCTATTCATTTTGCATTTTTTTTTCTTTCTTCATATTTCTGTCATTGCTTGAAATTCACATAATGGAGGTTTGCAGTGAATATGAGCAGTTCCAAGTTAATAAAAAAATTGCACTAAATCTCTCATTCCCTATTTCTCTGTTTTTCTTCCATTTTATCACACTTTATTGGAGTAATTTTCACTAAGGTACCTAGCGGCAAGGTGCATGGACACTTTTGTACCCGTGAACATTTTCAGCAAATTTTCAAAGACAAAATACCTGCTCATACTATACTGTAGCTGTGGTTGGAGGTAGGCAGGGAAAAGCGCATTCATAGCTTGCTCCCCTAATCAAGTTACGCCCTTGCCATTGCCCATTTCCTACTTTAAAAGCATCTAAATCTAGCTGCTCTGTAGTGTGCAATTTCCTTTTTTTTTTTTAAATTTTATATTTCTAATTATTCCACAAGACAGACTTATTCAAAGAAATAATCAAGATTCCACAGTACAAAACTTCATGAAAAATACCAAAAGAAAAACTATCAGAAATCCCAACAATGTAGCCCACAAATTGTTAGGGGAAGAGAAAGGGGGGAAAAAAAGATGTTAAAGGAGAAAAAAAACATAAAGACATTAGAAAAATCATAAACGGAAAACCTGGGCAACAAAATAGCTCTCAACCATTCCCACCCCCACCCGTAGGAACATTACTAAGTTTTTTCGAGGTCCATATTCAAAAGCATTTGGACAGATAACTGAGAAGTTATCTGGCTAAGGGGGTCATTATCTAACGCTTTCGCACGTGAAAAGGGACATTTTACATGCGAAAAGTCCCTTTTCACGTGCAATAGCTAGCTTGGGGCGGAGTCAGCCCTGGAAGAGGAGGAGTCGGGGCGGCACCAGGGCCGACACTACAGACACATTGCTGGCGGCGAAAGGTAACATTCCTTATCGCCACCAGTTTTGCACCAAATAATTACACCTTTTATGGTGTAGTTATTCAGCGCAAAAGCTGGCAGCGATCGCACCACAGAGGTGCGATCGCTGCCGGCTATCGCAGGACCGCCCCCCATTTCCCCCCCCCCCACTGCCCCCAATTACTGCCGGATTCTCTAAGGTCTGCGACATTAGAGAATCCAGGCCTAAATGAAAATTTGGGCACTTATCCAGCTAAATTAATATTATTTATTTATTTAGATGTTTTATATACCGTCGTTCTAAGATAAGATCACAACGGTTTACAAAATCATCATTTGGTTTCTGGGTCAACATTCCCATTTTAGATCAGCATTCATATTCTGGGTTAATACAAACAGCTAATATACAGTCGAGGTCATATTCATGCATTATCTAGTTTCATGCCTTATGTAGTTTCCCACAGTTATAAATACTAATTCTAGGTCAACACAACATCATCAAGTATGAATTAATTAAGGTATTATTTTATTGTGATCTACCTATGGAATGACGGTATATAAAAAACATAAATAAATAAATGTTATTGTCCTATGTGCCAAACTCATGATGTAGTCTTTTACATTTCATATCATTCAATTCTTTTTACTCAATTTACTAATATTGTTTAAAGACTTGATAGTGATGTCAGTTTATTGACCTTTATGTTAGATCAAAAGCTTTTCTAAAGAGCCAAGTTTTCAGTTCCCATTTGAAACTCTTTCTTTCTGTTATCAAACGTAGTGACTCTGGGAGAGAGTTCCATAACTTGGGGCCCACTATGGAAAACATGCGGTCTCTTTTTTGCATTAAGCGTGTGCTCAGTGTTGTAGGCAATTTTAGAAGTCCCTGGTTTTGCGATCTTAGGGATCACTGTGGTGTGTATGGTTGAAGAGTCACTCCCAATAAGCTTGGGTTAATGTTGTTGATATTAAAAATTAGTCAATACTGTATAGTAAATTCTGTATTGTACAGGAAGCCAGTGCAGTACTATCAGCGAGGGGGTAATGTGGTCAAATTTCCTTATCCCTAGTGGCAGTCTGCCTGAGGTGTTTTGTAGTAGTTGTAAAGGTTTAATGAGTCCAGAGAGTAGGCCTAGTAATAGGGAGTTGCAGTAATCTAGTTGGAAAATATTAGTGATTGTAGAACATTGCGGAAGTCCTGTATTTTTAGTAAAGGTTTCAGTCGATGTAATATTCGAAGCTTGGAGTATCCTATTTTAACTAGTTTGCTTATATTCTTTTTCTTTTTTTTTATATATTGTTTTTATTAGAATTTTCAATTTAAACAGCCAATAACATTTTGCAAATACATAACATAACATGGTAACAATGGTTTGTCTAGCACATAAAGCTGAGCTCCACACATATCTACATTAATGTACATTCATATAATATTAATTATACATCAGAGGGTATGTATTATGCACTAGTGCGTGCTATTATGTATTGCATGAGTATATCACCTGAAGGTCTCAGACATAGTCATCGCTGACACAAAGCATAGATAACAAAAAACAACTATTAAACCCGTGAACTTTAAATCTATCCATCTAAGTTCTAGACCTGTGGTTAAAATCCAGAAGTGAAGTCCTACCCCCCTCCCTCCCCCCTTCCGCCCTCCCTCCCTCCCCCTCGGGCAAATGGGCATAGTATCGGTGGTTGTCTAAAGAAAAGGTTTGGAAAAAAAGATGACAGTAGGGCATGAAGGTATGGAATCTGGAAGATCAGGAGACTTGTGTGTATGCGGAAGCGTGGATCAGTAACCAGAAACTGTACTCGAATCTTTCCTGAGGTACAAGTATTCAAAGTGGAGAAATAAAAATAAAGGGGCGGATTTTAAAAGGAGCGCGAATAGGCCTACTTTTGTTTGCGCTCAGGCGCAAACAAAAGTACGCTGGATTTTAGTAGATATGCGCGGAGCCGCGCGTATCTACTAAAAAACCTGGATCGGCGCGCGCAAGGCTATGGATTTTGTATAGCCGGCGCGCGCCAAGCCGCGCAGCCTACCCCCGTTCCCTCCGAGGCCGCTCCGAAATCGGAGCGGCCTCGGAGGGAATCCTCTAACACCCTCCCCTCACCTTCCCCTCCCTTCCTCTACCTAACCCACCCGCCCGGCCCTGTCTATACCCCCCCCTTACCTTTGTTGGGGGATTTACGCCTCCCGGAGGGAGGCGTAAATCCCCGCACGCCAGCGGGCCTCCTGCGCGCCGGGCCGCAACCTGGGGGCGGGTACGGAGGGCGCGGCCACGCCCCCGGACCGCCCCGGGCCATAGCCACGCCCCCGTACCCGCCCCCAAAACGCTGCCGACACGCCCCGAAAACGCCGCGACGACCGGGACCGCCCCCGACACGCCCCCTCCGAAAACCCTGGGACTTACGCGAGTCCCGGGGCTCTGCGCGCGCCGGTAGGCCTATGTAAAATAGGCTTACCGGCGCGCAGGGCCCTGCTCGCGTAAATCCGCCCGGTTTTGGGCGGATTTACGCGAGCAGGGCTCTGAAAATCCGCCCCAAAGTGTAGACATGGCAATGTCACCATATCAAACCAATTAACGTGGTAAGGTCATAGGTTGTATATAGTGTAAGAATGGGGCCCACACATTCGTAGGGTCCATCTTGTTAGAGGATTGTTAGTATTGTAGGATATACATTTCATGCATACAAAGGCGAACATAAGAACATGCTATACTG
This sequence comes from Rhinatrema bivittatum, assembly GCF_901001135.1. Taxonomy (NCBI): domain Eukaryota; kingdom Metazoa; phylum Chordata; class Amphibia; order Gymnophiona; family Rhinatrematidae; genus Rhinatrema; species Rhinatrema bivittatum. Next base: position 51,777,598 of record NC_042622.1, on the reverse strand, counting down.
GGTCAGACCAAGGGTCCATCAAGCCCAGCATCCTGTTTCCAACAGTGGCCAATCCAGGCCATAAGAACCTGGCAACTACCCAAAAACTAAGTCTATCCCATGCTACTGTTGCTAATAATAGCAGTGGCTATTCTCTAGTCAACTTAATTAATAGCAGGTAATGGACTTCTCCTCCAAGAACTTATCCAATCCTTTTTTAAACACAGCTACACTAACTGCACTAACCACATCCTCTGGCAACAAATTCCAGAGTTTAATTGTGCGTTGAGTGAAAAAGAGCTTTCTCTGATTAGTTTTAAATGTGCCACATGCTAACTTCATGGAGTGCCCCCTAGTCTTTCTATTATCCGAAAGAGTAAATAACCGATTCACATCTACCTGTTCTAGACCTCTCATGATTTTAAACACCTCTATCATATCCCCCCTCAGCTGTCTCTTCTCCAAGCTGAAAAGTCCTAACTTCTTTAGTCTTTCCTCATAGGGGAGCTGTTCCATTCCCGTTATCATTTTGGTCGCCCTTCTCTGTACCTTCTCCATCGCAACTATATCTTTTTTGAGATGCGGTGACCAGAATTGTACACAGTATTCAAGGTGCGGTTTCACCATGGAGCGATACAGAAACATTATGACATTTTCTGTTTTATTCACCATTCCCTTTCTAATAATGGGCATAGTATTGGTGGTTGTCTAAAGAAAAGGTTTGAAAAAAAAGGATGAAGGTAGGGCATGAAGATATGGAATCTGGAAGATCAGGAGACTTGTGTGTATGCGGAAGCATGGAGCAGTAACCAGAAACTGTACTCTAAGCATTTGTTTAAACCAATGATCCCAATCAGGGGCCTTGTCATCTAGCCATCTCGTTAGAATTGCTTTTTCCCCCACGATTGCAGCTTTTTTTTTTTTTTTTTAATAATTATTTATTCAATTATAACATTTACAAATAAATGATACAATCAGGTAACCCAGCTAAAAGCAAAATATACAATTTCTCACACTCTAAATTGTTTCTAATAGCAACACCTGGTCTAGCCCACATCTAGGGGAAGTTGAGGTATGAAATTCAAACATTCATCTATACATTTTTTACAACCCTATCCTTTAAACCTTAGGCAATCTGGATGTATCCTGAAGAAAACGCTCCAAGTGTGAGGGATCTAAAAAAACATATTTATTGGTTTGGTATGTTATCTGGTATTTTATTGGTTTGGTATGTTATCTAATTTGAGGAAAAAAGTTCCTCCCATATCTAGAACTGCTTGCTTCATAGAAAGAAAAAGTTTTCGCCATGCCTGCATTGCACGGGAAACATCAGAAAAAAACCTGTATCTTTTGGCCACAAAAGACTAAATTCTTATTTTGGAAATATTTAGTAAAGAACAGGTCTTTATTCTTTTTTAATGAAAAAGTGACTAGCAAAGTAGCCCTAGATGCTATATTATCCAAAGAGTCTTCTAAAAACGTTGAGACCCCTGAACTTTCTAAAGTGTCAATACCACCCTCTGCAACTTGAAGCCTTCTTCTCTTAGGAAGGTAATACATTTTAGAAATATTTGGAATTTTTTTCCATATCATAAGACAGTATTTCCATTACATATTTTTTAAACAATTCATTATCAGACATAAATCGAGAGATTGGAAAATGTAATAAACGAAGATTAAATGATCTCACTTCATTCTCTAGCTGTTCTATCCTAGTATGTATTACCATGTTATCTTTAATGGAAGTAATACTAGTGGCTTGTAAGTTTTTAACTACTGGGTTCAAATGTGCTACTGTTTGTTCCAAATTCTCAGTTCTATCATCTAATTCTACCAATTTTGCATTAGTTTCATTTGAAAAAGTATGCACTTTAGAAATAGTATTAGATAATTTCCTATCTTTGCAGTTAATCTCCACACATCTAATTAGGATACATTTTCATGTTCTACAATTTTTTCCTCTCCATCATTATACAATTCAATAATTGCGGGACAGGAAATTCTAGTATTTCTTACAGCAGCCTCGCTACCCATAAAAGCTAAATTAGATTGTATATTTCCCCTTGTGGTATCCCCACTGCCTATATTGGCCTGGGTACAACTCACATGGAGTTCTATACTATTTCTCGCCTCTAATAACCCTTCCATTATAGGTTGTAAGGGGGGTTGTGGGGACCTAGGGCTCAAGGTATTTCCTGATATGGAGTTTCCTTCTATTGTTCCCCCAACACTGAACTCACCCAATTGCACTACTCTTTTTGACAAAGGGGTTGATGGTGAAGAAGTATAATTTTTTTATTTTCGTTTCCTTCCCATAATTTTGTTTTCTTACCCAGGGGCGCGCCCCTTTGGTGTGTGGCTTTGGCAGCTTGCCAGTGGCTGTGCGCCGCAGGGGCCTTGGTTTTATCTCAGTCTGAGGGACGCTTCCCAATGACTTCACATTGGGGCCCGCCTCCTCGATCCGGGCTTTCTCACCTTTCAGCGATTTCAATTTCAAAATTGCAAAGAACAGGAAACAGGTTTAGAGATGATTTTTTCCCCATCACATTAACTCACATCTCTCTCCTCCCCACGATTGCAGCTTTTGCAATAAAAAGCTGCAGTAGCTGTGACTTGACATCGGACACCACTCCCTGAAATTGAGCTCCCAACAACCACAATCTGGGCTCCAGCGGAATTTCACAGTGCCATATATTTGTACAAAAGACTTGGATTTTTGACCAGAAGAGACGTATGGGAGATCAGTTCCAGAAAACATGATAATAAGAACCCGGTGTTAACCCACATTTTTTGCATATGGGGAGACACAAAGCTTAAGTTTAAATGCTTGAGTTGGGGGTATAAACTCTTGCCATAAGAATTTATATTAAGTTTCCCTCAGGTCTTCATTGGTGGTAATATCAGAGATTTGGGAGAAGCATTTCACAAAGCTCTCATAAGATAAAGTAAATTCCGTCCAATTCTTCCATTTTTTAAATAGGAGTTGCATATTGTTACCGACATAACAGGACTCCAGTTCCTTATAGAAAACTGATATACTCGGTCCTTTTGCAGCTTTTCTTGTTAATAGGCGTTGTAATGCTGCCGTGGTCATAGCTGAGTGCCAGTTTGTGTTACAGGTCTGCAGAAAGTGCTGTATTTGTAAAAATGTGTAGAAATCCGTTTTGGAGAGTTGGAATTGCTGTTGGAGCTCAGAAAAACTATACGTATTCCAAAGATAGGATGAATCAATTGGTACAGGTGTTTGAGACCTGCTTTGTGCCAGCGACTAAAAGGTGTGTCCCCCTGCCCTGGCTGAAAGAATGTGTTCTTAACCAGGTGTAACATGGGTGTGATCCCGTGTAGTTGCTTGAGCACTTTACAAACCTGCACCCACGTTTTCCTACAAGTGGAGACCAGAAGATGATCTTGTATACAAGGTGGAACATCCTTCGCCTTCATGTGTAAAAGGGTATTTAATGAAGGTACCCCATACCATCCCTTTAACAGATGATATGGTAGGTAATGGGAAGATTCAAAAATCCAGTCTCGAATAAATCTTAAATTGCATGCCACATTGTATTTCCCCATATCAGGACACCCTAGGTCTCCCCTCTGACTGGATTGCTGTAACATGGTTAGGGGGATACGAGCCTTTTTACCTCCCTATAAGAAAGTGCGAAGTGCCTGGTTAAGTTTTTGAGTGTCTTGTGAAGAGAGCCGTATTGGGAGCATTTGTAATATGTACAACCACTTAGGTAAAATTACCATCTGATATAAATGGACATGACCTTTTAAAGACAGCGGTAGTCCCTTCCATCTGTTTAGGGTTTCCAGAGTGTGACGGAGTTGTAAGTGTATTTTGACCTGATAGATATTCTCAAGAGCCATCGGTATCTTAACTCCTAAGTATTTAATCACTCCCAGAGCCCACCGTAGCGGGAACTGACTGACCCAGTTCATCTGAACATTGTTCATGACATCCATTGCTTCCGAATTTTCCCTATTAATTTTTAGACCTGCAAAGGAGCCAAACTGTTATTGCATCATTGATAAATGGTCCAAGTAGGTGTTCGGGTGTGCCAAGAACACAAGGATGTCGTCCGCAAAGGCGGCCACCTTAAAGGTCTGTTGAGCCCTCTCAAACCCTCACACATCATGGTGTGCCATAATTTTACGAAGCAGTGGGTCAATAGTAATTATGTACAATAGCGGGGACAGAGGACACCCCTGACGAACCCCCCTCTGAATAAGAACCAGCTCCGAGCATGTACCATTCACTATAATCCGGTATTTGGGCATGTCATAATAGTTGAATATAATTTATAAAGTCCCCTTCCAAGCCATATCTCTTCAACACTGAAAACATATATGGCCAGGATACCCTATCAAATGCTTTTTCAGAATCAAATCTGATAACAAGTGTTGGCATCCCTTATTGACAAAACCGCATGGCGGATAGTAATCTTATAATATGACTGGTGGCTGTTCAGCCCTTCACAAATCCCACTTGCTGTTCCAATATCAGATCAGGGATCACCAAAGTGAGTCTCTCCAGGTATTTTAGCCAAAAATTTTAAGCCACTATTAAGTAAAGAGAGAGGACGGTATGATTCTGGTTTCATAGGGTCTTTCCCGGCCTTCGGGAGAACTATGATATGGGCACTGTTAAGTTCTGTCGGAAAACAGTGCCTGGCCAATCCATCTACATAAAAGTCTGTTAAAGGGGCAGCAAGATGAACTCTAAGCATTTTATAAAAGTCGAGGGAGAACCCATCCGGACCAGGTAATTTTCCAGATTCCATTGTAGTAATGACCCGGACCACTTCATATGATTGGATGGGTCAGTTTAAAAATTCCTTCTGGGAAGCGGTAATCCGAGGCAACTGTAGATCAGAAAAAACTCCCGCTCGTTTTTGGGGGGCAGTCCTGGGTCAGCTTTATATAGAGTCTCGTAAAATGTTCAAAACACTTCACCTAAATCTCCAATGGCAGTCACTCTTTGTCCCTGTGATGTGCGCATGGTATGTATCGGTGTGCGCAGCCTAGCCACCAGCACTAAGTTAGCCAGTGGTCTCCCCAGCTTATTACCAAATTTAAAATAATTATGTTGGGGTACCTGTAAAGCTTTACCTGCTCGTATATGTAAAACTGTGTTAAGCTGGTTAAGAAGGCTGAGGTAAGCTCTTTTATTCTCTTCTGTCGGGGTGGATAACAATGTTTTCCATGCCTGTTTAGTTAAGGTGTCTAAATGCAGTATGTCCCTGTTTAAACGTTTATACCGTGCACTAGTGTAGCCGATGATCTCACCCCTCAGAACAGCTTTTCCAGCCTCCCAATACAGTTGGGGATTACCTACATATTGAACATTATTCTTTTTATAATCCAGCCATTTTTCCGTTAAGAATTGCTGGAATTCCTTGTCTCCTCTAAGATCACGGGGAAATCTCTACATTTTGGTGCCTGTATTTTTTGGGTCCCAAATTAATAGTCAAAGATACCGGGGAGTGATCAGAAATCACTGGGGTTTCTATATCCGCCCTGACAACTTGATGAAAGGCCTCGCTAGCTAGTAAGATATATAGTCAATTCTAGAGAGATAATTATGGGGATTAGAATAAAAAGTATACTCCTTCTCCATTGGGTGCAGTGTCCTCCAAACATCAAGCACACCGACCTGTGTACAGATGGCTTCTACGCCTTCCCCTCGTCTCCCTGGTCGTGTCCCTCCCAACAAAGATCTATCCAGTGCACCATCCATAACACAAGTACAATAACAACCCCACTCTATGGGTCAATACTACTCCCGTAAATTCTTTCAGATATTTATTTATTTATTTATTTATTTAAAGGCTTTTTTTATATCGGTATTCGTAGGTACATCATATCGGTTTACAAAGAACTTAATGCATTACAAGAAACAAGGTATATAATAACTTGGAAGTAGGGGAGAGGAGACAATCGAAAGGGCAAGGAGTAGATACAGGGAGGAGAAAATGGAAAACACCAGGCGAAAGTAATACAGTGGTAACGCAGGACAAATATAATACAATATGTACACTAAGAACAAGGAACGGATACAATAATGCAGAGTTAGGGGAATTAGATATTGCTGTGGATAGGTGGAAAGAGTGTAAACATTACAAATGGTAACCAGCTGACCCTGCCAGCATCCAGTCACTATCACATATCTTCCGTCTGGGTCTGGTATTGTGTGTTCTAACACAAAATCTGTGGACTTACTTATAAGGATCACTACCCCAGCCTTACGGTTGCAGGCCTCTGCAAAAAAACACGCACTCACCCATTCCCGATTTAATTTAAGGCTTTCTTTTGCATCTAGATGTGTTTCTTGAATACACACTATGTCACTGTTTAATCTCTTTAAATGTGATAAAACATTTTTCCGCTTGATAGGCGATCCCATTCCATGTACATTCCAAGATACTAGCTTGATCATAAGGATGAAAGAACATTATATGTTCGCCTATATGAAACAAAAGATTGCTTAAGGGGTGAGGGTCCCAGCTGCCTCCCCCCACCCCCCATCCTCTAAAGACACCAATAAAATGGTACAGGTCTGATGAGTTTCTCCATGCCTATAGTGCTCATACACTCATTCACTCCTTCATGCACCCATGCAATCCAACCAACGCACTATATGCTTTTTCATTGACAAATTTTTATCAATCTGTATTCCTAGGACTCGTACTTGGTCTGAGGGAGTAATGTTAAAGGGGCGGATTTTCAGAGCCCTGCTCGCCGGTGAGCCTATTTTCCATAGGCCTACCGGCGCGCGCAGAGCCCCGGGACTCGCGTAAGTCCCGGGGTTCTCCGAGGGGGGGCGTGTCGGGGGCGGGCCCGGTCTTCGCGGCGTTTAGGGGGCGTGTCGGCAGCATTTTGGGGGCGGTACGGGGGCATGGCTACGGCCCGGGGTGGTCTGGGGGCGTGGACGCGCCCTCCGTACCCGCCCCCAGGTCGCATCCCGGCGCGCAACAGGCCCGCTGGCGCGTGGGGATTTACTTCTCCCTCCAGGAGGCGTAAATCCCCGGAGAAAGGTAAGGGGGGGGTGTAGACAGGGCCGGGTGGGTGGGTTAGGTAGAGGAAGGGAGGGGAAGGTGAGGGGAGGGCGTTAGAGGATTCCCTCCAAGGCCGCTCCGATTTCAGAGCGGCCTTGGAGGGAACGGGGGTAGGCTGCGCGGCTCGGCGCGCGCCAGCTGTACAAAATCAATAGCCTTGCGCGCGCCGATCCAGGTTTTTAGCAGATACGTGCAGCTCCGCGCGTATCTACTAAAATCCCGCGTACTTTTGTTTGCGCCTGGAGCGCCAACAAAAGTACACCAACGCGCCTTGTTTGAAAATCTACCCCAAAGTGTTGCGGTCCCGGAAGCAGGTTTTGCGACAGGGTCCTTACCTCTCTCCTCAGGGCTCCTTTGTTGGGGTCCGTGGCTCGGGCCGCCGCTTTCCGTGTCGGCATGCCGGGGACAAGGCCCGCGGCCGATCGGGCCTGCCCTGCCTGCTTCGCGGCAGTGTCCCCATGAGGGAGACACCGCCGAGCCTCAGAATCCAGCCCCTCCCCTCCTAGGCAGGCACGTGCGTGCGCAAGGAGGCCCAATTTAAAGGGTTTTTCCCGCCGGACTGCGGGCTGCCCCCTGAAGTGACGTCAGATGCCGGCAAGTACTTAAAGCCGGCGTCTGCTTCAGTCAAACGCCTTGCAACGAGGTTCCTTGCTGGTAGCTAGTTGCTGCGCTCTGCTGACCTTTGCCTGCTTCCTCGTTTGGTTCCCAGGCCTGCTTGTGCTTCGCTCCAACTCCGGATCTTCTTCAGTTCCAGGTCCCGCTTCAGTTCCAGTTCCGGATCTTCTTCAGTTCCCGGTTCCGCTTTAGTTCCAGTTCCGGATCTTCTCCTTCAGTTCCTGGCATTGCTTCTCTGACTCCTGCTTGCTTCCGACCTCCCATGCTTGCCACCTGCCTCAACCTTGGACTGCCTCCTCCATCTCGCTCTCTTCGCCTAAGTCCCAGCGGCTCGGGTCCTCACGGGCTCCTCCCGGGGTGACCTCGGGCTTCCAGGGTGAAGTCTTCTTCATCTTGCCAGTCACCTAAGTCCCAGTGGCTCGGGTCCTCACGGGCTCCTCTCGGGGGGATCTGGGTTTCCAGGGTGAAGACTCCTGCTCGACGCCTTGCCAGTATCTGCCTCCCAGTCTGCTTTTACTCTACGGAGTGCACTTCCTCTTCCACCTCTTCACTCCATCAGGCCGGCCTAAGGGTCCACCTCCACGCTCGCAACAAAAGTTTCTTAGATCTAGGATTGGCAGTTTGATTATTGTGGAATATCTCCTCAATCATACAATTTCAGTTGGGTTTTTTTTGTGTTTACTGTTAATTTCACCTGAGTTAGTCTTTGTTGTATTGCCTTCGTGTATGTTGACAGCGTTGAGGAAGTTATTTCAAATGATAAGTTATCAAGCTAGAATTTAGCCAGATAAGTTAGTGGCATTCCGGAGGCATACCTGGGAGGAGTTGAGTTAGCCAGCTAACTCCGATATTCAGAGTAAGCCAGATGACTTATCCAACTAACTCTGATCAGCCCATAGACCTGTCCTAAAGTTACCTGCATGCATTCATCCAGCTAACTGTAAGATAGCCAGATATATTCAGTAGTGCAGCTGGTTAGCTGGATAACTTTATCTGGCTCACTACCAGAGTCGCACAGCAGCTGAACATGGACCTCTGAATGTCGAGAAAAGAATATAATTACACATGATCAAAAAAGACATAATGAACCTGAGCATAAGAAACCAGACATTTACAGAGATAACATAACAGGATAGAAGCTCCTAGTCTCCTGTTGTATGGGCAGAAATCTCTTCCGCCTTTCCTCAGTAAACCCAGATACTTTGTACAATAGATTTGTCAGTAGCTTTCTGGAAATATAAATGAAAAATGTTATTGTCCAGATCTTGTCTAAAGAATGAAACCAGCAGCATAGTTCTGTTGGACTCTACAGTCTCCTGATTCTTAGAGTAGAAAATTCCAAATTTGCCCCGGGCAATATATCAGGTAATTCAGCATTAGGTAGAAATCTCCTTTCCATTGGTAAGAAATAAATCTTATTTAAAGGGGAAAGCTCCTCAGAAGACATCAAAAGCACATCTGTTAGATACTTTTCAAAAATCTGCAAAGAAGATAAAGAAGAAATTCTTGGGAAGTTAAGAATTTGTTGATTCAATTGAAGGACCTGATTTTTAAGAAATTCCATGTGCCTGTAAACTAAAAATGTATCTATAACCAGGGAAACGTTAACTGATTTAACTTCCTTATGACCTTCTTCAACTTCTTTAATCTTTTCTTTCAAACTAGCCAGTTCTATATCCTGCTTCCCAGCCTGGGCTTTAATGGGAGCTTGGCAACATTACTAGAAGTATTAGTTAGAGAGGCATCCAATTGTACTAACACTGCCCATATGGAATCTAATGTAACCATAGGGGGTGTAAACGAAGGAGGCCATGACTCTTGGAGCATTGGAGAGAAATGGGTGTCCACAGCTGCAGAGACTTCTAAGTGTTCTTCCCTCTGCACGCCCACATTCAGTGGATCCAAATCCACAGGACCCCCAAATGCCAAAATCACAGTGCCTCCAGTTGGGTAGTCCACACTCCCCGTGGCAAGACCCACGGCGTCATCACCACATGTTGAGGTCGCTGTGGTGCCCTTCGGTCCTCTGGTCATAATCTGCTGGATATCCCATCCCCTCCTTTCACCAGATTGTCAACAACACATGAAAGGGCATTTTCTTATCACTGGGCCATATTTTTGGACCTCACTCCCTCTTTCTCTGCATATTCTTGCAGATTCTAAAGAATTTTATAAAGCTCTGAAGAAATATTTTTCAAGAAATCCTTCTACCCAACTCCCCAACATGCAGCTTCTGCATGCAGATTTGATTTTATAAAAGCTTATTTACTGTTGTTCCAGCAGTGTTCTATGTTAATGCATTCATATAAGAGGTTTACAGTTGTATTAACAGCATTGTTTTGTTATATATGTGTATAAGATGTGAATATTCTTATTTTATACTATTTATGCTTTTATGCATCCCGCCCCAAACTTTAGAGGGCATGGGAAAGAAATATTTTTAAATAAATATATAAATGTCTTTGTGAGAACGGTGATATAGCACGGGAGAGAAAGTAAAATCTCTTCTCCAGCTGGGGAGGGCGCTTCCAAACCTGCCTCAGCAATGGAGTCATCCTCCAAAATGACCATGGCTCTCTCCAGAAAGTTGTCCACCTTCACCAAAGGAGGGGATATCACTTCAGGAAGAACTCTTGAGTTTACCCTCGCACTAAAGAGGCATGATATGAGGAGTAGCCTAGTGGTTAGAGCAGTGGGCTACAAACCAGGAGACTAGGGTTTGAGTCCTGCTGTTGCTCCTTGGGCAAGACACTTTATCCTCCATTACCTCAGGTATAAACTTTGGCCTGGATTTTCTAAAGTCACAGACCTTAGTGAATTGTGTGGTACTGGAGGGTGGGCCTATGAAAGCTGGCAGCAATAGCACAATCACTGCAAACCAATAGTGCCGTGGTGATAAGGGGCCTTACCTTTTCACTGTCAGCGATGTCTTCACCGTGTCCGCCCCTTTGCTGCCCCGACTCTTCCCTTCCAGTGCCAACTCCGCCCTGATCTAGCTATCGCACGTGAAAAGGGACTTTTCGAGTGCAAAATGTCCCTTTTCGCAAGCGAAAGCTATAGAAAATGACTCTCTGGGGAAAGAGAAATACCTACAGTAGCTGAATGTAATCCACTTTGAAGTGCAGTGAAAAGTGGAATATAAATCTAAATAAATAAATGATATAAGAAGAATGTCAAGCAGGCAACTCAGCAAAGGTAAAAAAAAATCTCACTAAAAGCAGAAGACAAATGGAACCCACCCAGAGTCACGCTGCCATCTTGACTCCCGTCCCCCTCCCCTCCCCCCCTGGTAATTTTCACTCCAGAGCATTTAGTCAGCTAACTCAACCAGCTGAATCCCTTTCACGATTTCAATCCCCATTTTTCTAACCTGAAATTTTAGGAGAATTTTAGCATCCTTCCTTTATTTTTAATAAAGAATTTCAATTTTGTTAAATGTTTTTTTGAGGGAAAAAACTCGGCACATTAGTTTAACATAGATTTGGTTTTCTTTTGAACCATTATGGTTATAAGAACTCTGCACTACATCAAACCCATTACTAATGATATGTGAAAACTAATTTGCTTTGTGAATTATTTTGCTGAATTAGATATTGTTTGTCTTTGTACAAAAGCTTTCATCATGTAGATGAATCAAAAAAATTTCTTGTGTGCAAACAAGATCTGGAGAATATTTCCTTAAAATGAAAATGTTTAAGTCCAGGTTTCCCAAAACTGTCTGGTAACCCCCACAGCCAGTTGGGTGTTCAGGATATCCACAATGAACATGCATTAGATAACTTTGCATGTATTGTATCTTCAGTGCATGCATTTACCGGGCTATTAGAAGCCAAGGTCCAGTTTTATAGCTCAGGGCTTCCTGACTAGACTATCCCATTACAGTTACTATGTTCTAGCTGAGATGTCTCCTGTGCTTTTCCAAAACAACAATGTTCTTATCAGATATAACACTTGTATTTAATGTTTAGATAAAAGAAAAGCTGTCATTTGTTCATAAATTGTGTTCAGTTTTCAGCATATCAGATATTGAGCCCACTTTTCCCATTTTAGTGTCAAAGAGAACTAACACTCATGGGCCCCTAACTTCCTTCCTACTTTGTGGAAGCCAGTTGAAAATCCCAATCCCCATCCTTCTTTTACTGTACTAAGCATTATATAAAAGACATTTTCCTGTTCCATTAACATCTTTGATTCCCCTCCTGTGCAGGCTTTCATTGCCTCTAATATGCTAAAGCTGAAAATGCTCCAGCTCTCTGTTCCAGTGGTTATATTCATAAAGGACCTTATAGTGTTGAATGCATCCCCTATGGAGCTTTCTGTATTAGCCATGGTTTAATGCCCCATAATGGCAGTGAGTAATCTCTCTATGGGCAATAGCGGCCTCGAGATCTCTGCACATTAAGAGTTATTTATGAGGTAATTTTAGTCATTTCATGCTGGCTGGTCATTATGTTACTTGGATGTTGCTTACTGCTGCCAGTCGTACCATATGATGAGAGAAATGGTTTCCCTGGTGGTAGTTCAGCAATAAACAATGACACGGTGATGCTTTGTACAGAAGTTTGAACAGAAGATGGTAACCTAGATTATGAAATAGGCCCTTTTAAAGACCTCTAAGCCTGTGGAAAACAAGCCCTGTTCTCTTTGTAAAGCAGGAAAATCTAAAGCTGGAAGCAGTGACTGTGGGCAGCCAGGAAAATATGCTCTGTTTTGGAGACAGGTGGTCCTGAGGCATTTATATTCCTTAAGGGTGTGGAAAGCCAAGGAAATGTGTACTCCTAGCATTGCAGGATAAATGGAAGACATTATAGGAACATCAAAAGTGCACAGTGTGCCACTGAAAACACTTTCCATTCATATTTACACCTCCCACTTCAATTAATTCATTCAATCCAGATAGCAGTGCACCAAATTCAAATGTAGACACCCTGTGTTGCAGCATAATGAATTCTCAGGGATAGGCAATGCCATTTCTTTCCACAGCTAGCCTGCTAGACTGGTGGAAAATAAGATAATACACCCCAGTATAATTCACTCTGATGGTGCACCTAAAAAAATAAACATTTGCAGGCATCAGTGTTATTTTCTAGCAGTCAGCATTTTAGATCAAGGTAGTGCATGTATCTGCTTTTAATAGAATTATTTAAAGCCAAGCCGTCCTCAAAGTAGCAGACAGTAATACTATTTTATTTTATTCCTGAGGCAGAGTGATTGTCTTCCAGCTTCTGAAAGCTAATGCTTGGCAGCTCCAGGCATTGTAGGTCTTATTAAGAGCAGGAGTGGGAAGAAGAAGCTGCTTTTGTCTTGCTTAACATCAGAAACTAGTTGTAGAAGCATACAGGTACATTGAGGTATAAGTATTTGACAATCAAATGAGGTGTGACCCCACCCCCAAGCAAAGAGATATTTAAACACAGGGGGTCTGGGGTTTAAAATTTTAAGAAGCAAACCATTTTAGGACAAAAAATAATGGGTTTCTATGAATAAGATAAAAAAAATAAAGAGTCAAGGGAAACAACCTTATAATGTGAGGAATGTAGGTGGTAATACTTTTGCTATAACATTCTGTATATAACAGGAAACAAAGTATTCAAAACCGGTCCTGATGAATCTACAGTCAGTTGAGATTTCAGAATAACCACAATGAAAATGCATGAGATAAATTTGTATACATTGGAGGCCTAGTATATGCAAACTTAGGTCATGAATATTCACTATGGATATCCTGAAAACCTGACTGACTGTGAGGTCAGTAGGACATAAGAACATAAGAACATGCCTTACTAGGTCAGACCAAGGGTCTATCAAGCCCAGCATCCTGTTTCCAACAGTGGCCAATCCAGGCCATAAGAACCTGGCAAGTACCCAAAAACTAAGTCTATCCCATGCTACTGATGCTAGTAATAGCAGTGGTTATTATCTAAGTCAATTTAATTAATAGCAGGTAATGGACTTCTCTTCCAAGAACTTATCCAATCCTTTTTTAAACCCAGCTATACTAACTGCACTAACCACATCCTCTGGCAACAAATTCCAGAGTTTGTGCGTTGAGTAAAAAAGAACTTTCTCCGATTAGTTTTAAATGTGCCCCATGCTAACTTCATGGAGTGCCCCCTAGTCTTTCTATTATCCGAAAGAGTAAATAACCGATTCACATCTACCCGTTCTAGACCTCTCATGATTTTAAACACTTCTATCATATCCCCCCTCAGCCGTCTCTTCTCCAAGCTGAAAAGTCCTAAGCTCTTTAGTCTTTCCTCATAGGGGATCTGTTCCATTCCCCTTATCATTTTGGTAGCCCTTCTCTGTACCTTCTCCATCGCAATTATATCTTTTTTGAGATGCGGCGACCAGAATTGTACACAGTATTCAAGGTGCGGTCTCACCATGGACCAATAGAGAGGCATTATGACATTTTCCGTTTTATTCACCATTCCCTTTCTAATAATACCCAACATTCTGTTTGCTTTTTTGACTGCCGCAGCACACTGAACCGACAATTTCAATGTGTTATCCACTATGACGCCTAGATCTCTTTCTTGGGTTGTAGCACCTAATATGGAACCTAACATTGTGTAACTAAAGCATGAGTTATTTTTCCCTATATGCAACACCTTGCACTTATCCACATTAAATTTCATCTGCCGTTTTGATGCCCAATTTTCCAGTCTCACAAGGTCTTCCTGCAATTTATCACAATCTGCTTGTGATTTAACTACTCTGAACAATTTTGTATCATCTGCAAATTTGATTATCTCACTCATCGTATTTCTTTCCAGATCATTTATAAATATATTGAAAAGTAAGGGTCCCAATACAGATCCCTGAGGCACTCCACTGCCCACTCCCTTCCACTGAGAAAATTGTCCATTTAATCCTACTCTCTGTTTCCTGTCTTTTAGCCAGTTTGCAATTCACGAAAGGACATTGCCACCTATCCCATGACTTTTTACTTTTCCTAGAAGCCTCTCATGAGGAACTTTGTCAAACGCCTTCTGAAAATCCAAGTATACTACATCTACCGGTTCACCTTTATCCAGGTTTGGGAAGCCCTGGCATGAAATACAAGTGGCTTTGTAGAAGGGCTGAGTAGTCATTTTATATCTGTTCATGAAACTACAAAGAATCTTTATAAGAGCTGAATGTTTCTTTAACATGCCACTATCAAAGAAACCATCTACTGCATCCTGAGCTAATTCCCCTAGAGTTCAAACTGCCACCTGCTGACTCAGAGCAGTTTTGAACTGTAAAGCTGGCACTGAAAAGCCAGAACCAGATTTTCACCAACACATCTATTCTTCTATTAATTACCAAACCAGAAGCAAAATAGGCAGGTAATACATAAATACCGTATTTTCCAGTGTATAAGACATGGTTTTTTTCCTGGTAATCCTATCACTGCGTCTTACACATCAGTGTGACTAATATGCAGTGCGTTCAGTGTCAGCGTGTCTCTTTCTCTCTCTCTCTCCTTACTCTCCATGCCATTCACTCCTCCGCGTGGCTTCACCAACAGTTGCTCGCACATCGTGCAGCCCACAAACTTTCAGCATTCCCCTAGGACACCTCCCATGTGGCCTCACCAAAAGTCGCTCACACACCATGCAGTCCCCTAGGATGCCTCCCACATATGTCCGTAACACTCGGCACTCACCTACTACATCTCATCCTGTCACAGCCCTTCGCCAAAATCGCCTGCACTTTATCGAACAATGCAACTTATCTGCTGAAATTTTCATGAAAAGGGCTGTTGAGAGAGGGGTGTGACCTATACAAGGGTGTGACTTATACCTCAGAAAATACGGTATGTGCAACATCTGAAATACAGGTTTCCAAATTTTTTGTTCAAGTGCTATTATTGTAGAGTGATGTTAAAAAGACCTTGGTGAAAAATATTTAAAGAAAGTATCTATTAAACACTGAGCAAATCTCATTAATAAAGCTACATTTTTTCAACAAAGTCTAAGTGATCAAATAATTCCATGATTGTGAAACATTTTCAGATGGTGCTTGGGGATGGAAAGGCTTAAGGAGAAAGCAGAGTTGCTTACCTATAACAGGTGTTCTACAAAAACAGCAGAATGTCAGTCCTCACATATGTTTGACATCACCCGATGGAGCCCAACACGGAAAAACTGTCAGTGTTTGTAGAACTTTGACTGAGCCTCACTAGGCGTGCCCATGACATGCCATTATACCACACAGAGTCTCATTCGGTCTCTTTTTCGCTGATGTAATAAACTACAGTAGACCTGCCGTGGGTTTGTACATGTGGCACTGCGTGTGTTTTCCACGCTAATCTTATGTGCGTAAGTAATAACACGATTAGTGCAGAAAAAACGCATGCATAAACCAGCTCAAAAAGTCACAACTGGTTTAGCATGAGTCCATGTTAATGCCATGCAAAGGGGGCAATTAACTAATTATGGGTAATGAAGAGAGCCTCTCCCTGGTGTTAGTGCAGGTTTTTTTAAGCAGGTTTTTTAGCACATGGGTCAGTGCAGGAATTAAGTGTAAGTGCCTGTCTGTAGGTCAAAAAATTAAGTGACACAAGCCAGAAAAGAGGTTGGAAAGGGTTCAGGCACATGTCAGAAATGCTGAACGCTTTTGTAGCCCCTTCCAAATCTCTGCTGCATTTCCCTCACTCACCAGCATCCACCATTATATCTCCAACATGGTCAGTGGCAGATCATGAAGGGGTTAGACATTACTCTACCCACCTTCAGTCTCACTCCTGGACCACTAACTCACTACTGTCTTAAAGGCTTTCAACTGAGAATCAATCATGGGTCACCACATTAATATGAGTTTATGCGCGGGTTATTGCATAAGGCCTTCAATGTGTGTTTTAGCACGCATATCCAAGCGGATATTTGTTTGCATGGATTTTCTGTGTGTATCTCATTTGGATGCCATCCCCTTATTATATCCCGTGGAGGTGCCTGCTTTTGTCTCGCGTGCTAAAAAAAATACTTGCAGACAACTAGCACCAATTTCACTGCGGGTCTTAATGCATCAGCCCCAATGAAAATAATATTGGAGAAACCAACTCAACTGGGGGGTGGCTGGGCATTATGAGGACTGACATCCTGCTGTCCTCAGAACACCTGTTACAGGTAAGAAACTCTGCTTTCTTCAAGGTCATGCAGGATGGCAATCCTCACACATGATACTCCCTAGCTACAGGCTGCCCCCAATAAAAAAAAAAAAAAAGGGGCAACAACAACAATGTTTTTGTTGGCAACAAGCCTTTTTCATATTTTATTCTTATCGTATGGGAGGGCATAGCCTGGAAGGAAAAACAATGGATTCTAGGTGGGAAAGAGATGGGTTCTATATTTCAAACAAATTCTGAAGTTCAGATTGGATAAACCTATTGTCGCATCTGCCAACCTTATTCAGACAGTAATGAGATATGAATGAGTGGAGAGAACTCCACGTCGCAGCCTTGCAGATCTCCTCCATGAAGATATAGTTGCACTGGAGAAAGTACAGAAAAGAGCAACCAAAATATTAAAGGGCATGGAGCGGATCCCCTATGAGGAAAGGCTAAAGAGGTTAGGGCTGTTCAGTTTGGAGAAGAGATGGCTGAGGGGGGATATGATAGAGATCTACGATATCATGAAAGAACTTGAACAGGAAAATGTGAATCGGTTATTTACTCTTTTGAAAAATACAAAGACTATGAGACAATTCTTTTTCATTCTGTGCACAATTAAGCTCTGGAATTCATTGCCAGAGAATGTGATTAAGGCAGCTAGTGTAGCTGGTTTAAAAAAGATTTGGATAAGTTCCTGGAGTAGAAGTCCATAAACTGCAGTTAATCAATAGGGAATAGCCATCTTTGGGAATGCGCATTTCTTATATTTTTGTATTTTGCTCTTTCTTCAGTATTCCACTGTTCAGAGACTTTAGTTTCTCAGGCTTTCTCTTTTAGTTTTGTCTGCATGTTTCTGTTTCTAATTTGTAGTCTCTTATTTCTATATTAGGTAAAGGTCGGTCTCTGTTTTGCCTGTGTGTGTGACTGAAGTGCAGTATTTCTGCTCGCATGTAGTTTCTCTGTAGTAGTCCAGCTTGTTCTGTTATTCCAGTAGGTGATGTATTAATGTTCTAGGGCCTGGTGTAGTATTTGTATTGCTGCTTTTTCATAAGGTTGCTGTTATTTGAATCCTGAGAATTAGTGCTGTGACTGTATGGTATGGTAAGGTTGTAGATGTCTTTCTTTGCAGGAGTTTGTGTTTCTTCACAAAATAGCAGTGGAGGGATACTTTTTGCTGAGGTGACCCCAGAATTTGAATTTTTTTTTTCATGTTAGTTGTAACGTGAATTGTCTTAGCTCTGCGCTATACCTGTTCTGATGATTAATGCTATTTTATTGCAGTTACTATGATTTCTGGATTTCTACAAAGAGGATTCATGAAAGAATAAATTAATTTTTCTTTTATTTCATGATTGATTGGATCTTATTGTTTGTTTTCTTTGTTTTTTTATATGACATACTTTGCATTGCAATAAATATAAAATAAATTAATACAGATTAATAAGGAATTTTTAATGCTGGTAAGTGCTTGAAATAATTGAGGTAAAATATTTTAAAGTTTCATGCATGATGCATAATGGCTGTTGCAAACTACTTAGAAAGCCATTGTAGGGTGCGGTATATGGCATTATTTAATATTTATCAATAAGGTCTCAGACCTGCATGCTTACAATCCACCCATGTTAACCTTGTGCCCACCCAAAAAATCAATTCTGGCTTCGCCACTGGCTGTTGAGATAATTTATTGTAGTGCTGCTTGATTACCTGGACAGCAGCTGAATTATCATTCATCCTCAGGGGCTACTGAGGCAACAGGTCCTATCAAATGTGAATCTGAAAGGGAGAAGCATAGTAAAACAAGTAGCCACCAAAAAGGCTAGACATTTTGGACTTCCCATGTTGTGTTTTTCTTTTGATTGTAATTGATGTGCTCTGTTACACAACTGCCGTTTCCCTGCATTTATTTTAGAATTAACTATATCTTTCTATTGATTTCCCTCTAGGTTTCCTGCTCCTTATTCAGGATGACCATCAAGCATACCAGTGCCTAAATAGGCTTGTCTTTGACATCAGGATAATAGAGGTGAGGTGTGATAAATAGCTCTCACTCATGGCTGTGCCCATCAGTACTGCGCCGTGCCTGGAGCGTGTCCTAGAAAAATGCAAAGATTTTTGAGAGGTTCAAATCCTTCCTTTAAATATTCAGGCACATTTACTGCTCATAGAAGCAATATCAGAAAAGCTTCAATAACTCATATGTGTGTTTGTTTTTGTTTTATTATCCTGTCTGCAGCAGGGCCATACTCCAGACAGGGACTATTGCAGAGTTCAGTATTGCATTAACACCATTTCTTCTTTCCAACACATGAATTATATTTCAAGTTATGCTACCTAGTGCCTACTGTGCATTGCCAAAATATTATACTGGTCCTTCTAGTGTGGTATGCATTGTACATCAGTGGAACCTGCTTTAGTGAATTTATAGATGTTGGGCCAGATTTTAAGGATGGTGAAAAATGAGGGTAAATAAAATTTGAAAAGCTTGCAAGTCAACTTTGCTTGCATAGTTTTGAAATAGAACAGTTTTAAGTCCAAAGCTTTACAGTGCAAGGAAAACATGTACAAAAAGCTCTGCGGAACATTTACACCTAAGAGGTGTATTGGTCCAACAGAAGCCATCAGTATTTTATGCATAAACATTTACTTCCATTTGTTGTTTTCACTTGTGTGGCAGTTAAGCCGATTGATACTATTTGAAAGATTATACATCACATTTTAGAAAAATATTGTCTTAAATAAATGGATTTTATTAGATATATGTTGGCATAATGTCATGAAATTGGGCTTGGACAGTCTTTACATATTCAGAGTATGGTAGTTCAAAGATATAATTATGCTGAAATTGACTGAATAATTGGTGGAGTACTGTGACAGGGCAGAGTGATAAGCAGAGAAATATAAGCAACGAGACTACAGTAGATGGAGCTCTTCTACAAACTCAGCTAGGGGAACTGCTCCTTCAGTTCAGTGGGAAATCTCCGATGTGATGCCCAAAGATTACAGATTCAAATCCTGAGATTTCCCAACTAGAGAACAGGTTGCAACATTGAGGAATGCTGCAGTGGGTGTGCACCCTCACATGTATGAACACTTTTGTCTCTTGGTCAAAATTCTGTCTTTACCTGGGACGGTGGTGAATGAAAAATTGTTACCACTTGTTCAGTGGGTCTATGTGAAAGTCATTGGTTTTGGTCCATTTCCTGTATGATGTGCCCCTACAAATCTACAACAGGTATGAGCAGGCACCACCACCAACAAAAAGGCAGAGGGTTAAATGGGCATAGAAGTGGAACTACATTCTCACCCTTCAGTGTGAGCCACCAGAACTATGTTGGAACTTATTGGTGGGACAGTAAGGGGAAGCTTGCTTGACCACTGTCTGCATGCTGTATTATATAAAAAAAAACATGAACAATTTAATTTTTCAGCTCCGACAGAACAATGCCTTTTCATAAGAACAAAATTAACTAGAAAAATAAAATATACCAATGTTAAAAGGTGACAGCATTCCTTGACCTCAGAGTCTCTTCTATTGTTTTAATGTATTAGCACCAGTGGAATAGGAACTCAATGTTTTATTACAGGAGCGTAAATGGGCACAGAATGATTGCTGAGTTATAACCTACAGGTGAGAAGGTTTCCTTATCCTTAATACAGTTATAAACTTCAGAATGGTTTGCAATAACACTGAATTCCAGAGACTGATTTAAACTTTTTTAATTCATCAGTCTTCATTATTAATAGCCCAGAAATGCAAATAAGAAAATTGCAGAGCCTCCTAATCTATCCATTGTCAGACAATGGACTGTAATTATAAACATCTCTAGTAGTTTAAAGCTAGGGTTCTTAAACCAGTACTCAAGACATTAAGAACATAAGAAATTGCCATGCTGGGTCAGACCAAGGGTCCATCAAGCCCAGCATCCTGTTTCCAACAGAGGCCAAAACCAGGCCACAAGAACCTGGCAATTACCCAAACACTAAGAAGATCCCATACTACTGATGCAATTAATAGCAGTGGCTATTCCCTAAGTAAAATTGATTAATAGCCATTAATGGACTTCTCCTCCAAGAACGTATCCAAACCTTTTTTGAACCCACATACACTAACTGCACTAACCACATCCTCTGGCAACAAATTCCAGAGCTTTATTGTGCGTTGAGTGAAAAAGAATTTTCTCCGATTAGTCTTAAATGTGCTACTTGCTAACTTCATGGAATGCCCCCTAGTCCTTCTATTATTCGAAAATGAAAATAACCGAGTCACATCTACTCGTTCAAGACCAGCTAGCCAGTCAGGTTTTCAGAATATCCACAATGAATATGCATGAGATAGATTTTCATGCTCTACTTCTATTGCATGCAGATCTATCTCAGACTTAGTCATCGTGGATATTCTGGAAACCTGATTAGCTAGGTATATCCCGAGGAGTGGGTTGAAAATGACTGGTTTAAAGTATACTCCTCTGTCTTTCAGAAAACCTGTACACCAGGGAGGGGAAGATACAGACCTGCACTATCACCTGTTCTTCCTACTTTAAGTATCTGTTGTACTATTTTGCCTTTCTGCTTTACATAGTGCTACCAGTCATAATTCCAAAGGGCTTAATGTTACAGCTGTCCAGAATAAACTGGGTATCTCTGGTCTGCATGAAGAAGTCATGTGCCCGCAGTACAGCTAGCAATAGCAATAGCAGTTACCACTGGATATCAGAAAACTTACTTAGTAGCACATAGTAGATGAAAGGAGAAAAAGACCAACAGGCTTAGCCAGTCTGCCCATTTATTCCTTTCCACACTGCCGCCAGCCATAACAAATTGAGTGCTTGTAGAGTATCATGCCTTCTCCAAGTCAGTTTTTGTTGTCTTTCTCCTTGGGTCTCTTCCATCCTGGTAGATGAGCCTACAAGATCTTACTTCATTTGCTTCCCAACCCTCTTCCTCATTACCCACCATGAAGCTTTGTAATAATCTAATATCTACCAAACTATTGAAGCTGTTAACTGAACATTCCATCTCCTAGGGCCCCCAGCTCTTGCTGAAGAGTACCTGGCACCATCATCCTGCTGGCACTGACCCATTCGATTTCTGGGAAGTTAGAGCTTGCTGTTAACAGTCTGGATACCCTAATCCATTCCTAGTTTTCCCCTTATCAGTTTGCTCGACATTATCTAGCCACTACCAGCCTGTCAATATCAGCCTGCACTTCTGGGAAGATGTGGTCCACTGGCTCCAGTACGGCTATCGCTGGCCTGCAGTATTGCTAGCTCATGCTTCTTTGATTTGCCCTTGGTTTTCTCCTCGTTTGCTGATCTTGAGAGAATGAAAGGTGGTTTGATTTTAATACTGAAACTGCTCAACTTTAAAATAATGCCTGCTGAATTCTCCTCCATATACTACTAAAATATTATGCTATAATCTCTCAAATTGAGATAACCTGTAAACACAACTTTATTTTCTTCAAAATGTATGGCTTGTTTCCTTCCCCTGGAAATGCCCCTTGAACTTATAAGGTAGGCACATACTCCTGCAGTAGTTTCCACATGACTTGTGTAGAGGTCAGTATGTGGCAAGGGACACAACCATTTGGTGCAACACAGAAAGCGCCAGGCCCGGATACCAGTAGCAACGCATCATGATTCAGGCTGAAGACTGGCATTTTAAAAGGTACCAAGTTGGTGTGGGGGGGGGGGGGGGTAGGGATGGGGTTGGGAGGGAAGCCCAGTAGGCTCTTTGAAACCAGATTATATGGATCGGAGTAGTGGGCGGAGGGGGATGCAGGCCCCACTCCACTTCTAATTTTATTTCATAATTCTTTTAGAGGGGGTTTGAGCAGTGGGGATACTTGGCCCAGAAGGGCCCGTTGTCACAGCTTGGGTGGGGTGGGAGCTGCCAGTCGGACAGCTAGATGCACAAGATACCTTTTTTTTTTTTCAAACAGAAACACCACTTAACCAACTATATTTTATTTTTTGAAAATAGCTGGTTAAGTGTGCCTTACTGTGAACCGTTGTGACGGCGTCTAGCTTAACGACTGGAAAGATTTTAAATAAATATTTTAAATAAATAAGTGTAAAGTTATCTGGCCACATGAGGACAAATAAAGTTAGACCTGCTAACTCCAGAATATCAGAGCTAGCAAGATAAGTTGTTTGGCTCTGCCCCACAATGCCCCCAATGCTACATTTAGCGGCCATCATTTATCCAGATGGGTGAGCTGGGGAGGAGTTACTTATCTGATTAAGGACTGATATTTAAACTTAAGCAGTTAAGTTAACCAGATAAATTAGACCTGCCCAATAGCAGGTCCAAATTTATCCAGATAAGACTTACCCGACTAATTTAGAGCTGGATTTTCTAAGGTCGCAGACCTTAGAAAATCCGGTGGTAATGGGTGGCGGGGGGGGGGGGGGGGGGGGAAGTGGGGGGCGGGCCTGCGAAAGCCGGCAGCCATCGCACCACTGTGGTGCACTGGCTGCCGGCTTTCGCACCAAATAACTACACCATAAAAGGTGTAGTTATTTGGCGCGAAACTGGCGGCGATAAGGGTCCTTACCTTTCGCCTCCAGCGATGTCTGCGCAGCGTTGGCCCCAGTGCCGCCCCAACTCCTCCTCTTCTGGGGATGACTCCGCCCCCATTTAGTGATCATAAGCGAAAATAGATTTTCACATGCAAAAAGTCCATTTTTGCGTGTGATCGCTTTTGAAAATGACCTCCTATGTGATTTTTATGGAG
Organism: Rhinatrema bivittatum; assembly: GCF_901001135.1. Lineage (NCBI taxonomy): Eukaryota > Metazoa > Chordata > Amphibia > Gymnophiona > Rhinatrematidae > Rhinatrema > Rhinatrema bivittatum. The sequence continues at coordinate 51,754,110 of NC_042622.1, read as the reverse complement.
ATATTGAGCAGCATGGCCAATCTGCTCAATATCCCTTGTAAGTTAGCTGGATAAGTCTTATCCAGCTAATTTACTTAACTGCTTAATTATTAAATAACTATCTCATAAAGTCTAGCAAAACTTCATGAACATTTTAAACAAACAGTGCAGTGGGATCTATTGTAATAAACATTTTTCTCATAGACACAAAATGGGGAAAAACCCTGTAGTACACCAGACCAATATCTAGAATGAAAATTAAAAATGAAGATAAATTGTCCCCCAATAATAATGCAGACTCCATCATTTGTAATATGCATCTATGAATTTTGTGTGAAAAATCAATTAGAAAGGAAAGGGAATTTTTTTGTCAATAATTTTCAGGAAGTAAACAAGCTGTGTTTTTGCACTTTTAAACTCTGGAGTGAATATTTTCATGTCTCCAGTAACAGGCATCTGCTGTCTGATCGATTGGGGGAGCTGCTTATTACCACAGTTTGGGGTAAACTTTTAGTACTTGAAATCCCCTGGCTCTCTGGTTGAAGAAAGAAGCTGCATAGGTTCTGGAATTCCACTGCATGCAAGATATTGGACAGAAATCAGCAGATAACAGATTCAGTCCATAAATGATACTGCAGTTTGCTTTTAGAAGCCCAGAAGAACACAGCAGCGGCTATTAATATTCATTGTCCTTTGGTAAAAAGTCTTTTAGGGCTGACACTGACAACAACCTGCCTCAGAAAAAGAAAAAAAAATCTGCAAAGAAAGGCTTTCTGCTGTCAGTCTAATCAGGGACCGCGAACACATGCGCACGTGAGACCGTCTTGCATGGTTGACGTGTGCTGACAGCGGTGACCGGCAGTAGCAGGCGGTGAGATATAGCCATGAGGACATCTTGCACAGATGGCATGCACTGACAGGTCATTTTCTCCTCCTGTCTGAAAGAGCAGCAGCGGCAGCATTGTTTGCGCAAGAAGAACTGCTGGACCGTATCAGCGAAAAGCAAAATAATAATAAAAATCTGCCCACCTCATTTGGAAGCGGGATGTCGGTGCCAAGTGCTGGATTAGAATGTGAGGGGATGACCAAGATTGATTTCAGCTCCACGCAAAGGGTGAGGGAGCTGGTTGTAACAAAACCTTTTGATAGAGAATCTTCCAGGAAACCTATAGAGCCTTAAACCCTGATAATACTAACTTTCCCTGTTAAGGAAGTGAAGTGTAATAGTATCCAATTTGGATTCTTTGCAAGCTGTTATATGTTTATGGACTGGGGTAAGAATTATCCAAAAATGTATATTATATAGAAGCTTTCTAAACCACATAGATGCTCTTCCGTTATATGCTCCACATATTGAGAAAAGACTATATATTCTTGAAAGCTCACATACAATACATTTTTAAAGCAGCAGTGCTACCCAAAAGCTTATATATATAGTTACTTTAGCTATTGCTAAATTATATATAATATTTTAGCTATTGCTAAAGCATGAAAAGCTTTTGAAAGCTTTACCTTAGGGCAGGGACATAGCTAGAACTGAATTTTTGGGGGGAAGAAATCAAAGGTATGAAATTTCATGTGAAACTTTTTTACAATACATACAGAAATATTTTATACAGAACCCTTGAATACAAATGATAAAACACTCAGAGTCACAGTTCAATAAGCACTTCCAAGGAATGTCCCACCCATGAAGTCAAGGAAAAAGCGTCTTCACAAATATTTCAACATCAAGAAAAGGGGTGAAAAGGTTCTTCTGAAATATAAAAGCAACTGCTATGTTCTCAAAGATTCCACTAAGCCCCCAAATTCCTGACAAAGTCCAAGTTTCACCATATAAATGGCTGCCTTAGAGGAAAGATTGAAAAGGTACTAAACACAAGAACAATTGAAGCAATTCTCTATTGTGCTTTCAGAACCGCAGAGTACACATCCTGCCATCAAAAATGGCAGCAAGAAGAGAGTGCAAATAAAAAGCATACAACACAAAGTAAAAATCTATAATGGAATAAAATATGTTGAGGTCCATATTCAGATAGCAGATAGTGGTCTGGATAGCAAAGTTAGGGGGTCATTTATCAAATCGTGTTATGGCGTTTTCGCATGTGTTAAGTGACTTTAATGCATGCGAAAACCCCATAACGCATGGTGCTATGCAAATCAGAAAAAGAGAAAGAGTTAGGGGTGGGAGTGGGCTAGGCTCCTAGATTTTAACTACACCTTTTTTATTAGTGTTAGGCTGTGTGATAGTGTTCTATTGCACGTTGCAATGTTTTGGTCCATGCTGGTTTTAGTAGTTTTGAAGCTCCTGGAGAGCTATGAGAGAGTGAGCCTAGCCATAATGCCCTCACTCTAGATAGGTATTTTTATCTCTATGGGAAGCCCACCTAGTAACTCGAGATGAGGTTTAGGTATTAGTGTAGGGGTTAGGGGCCACTTTGACATTCAAAGTGAGACGTACGAACAGAACAGTGCTCTCTTGTGAAGATTTGATGTCCTTCGGAGTGAGGAAACTCAGCCAAAGATGAGATTTGTGCAATGTTCTCTCAACCTAGCTTGATGGACTCACAAATCTCATCTTTGGCTGAGTTTCCTCACTCCGAAGGTCATCAATCTTCACAAGAGAGCACTGTTCTGTTCGTACATTTCACTTTGAATGCGAAAGCCAGCAGCCATCGCACCACTGCGGTGCGCTGGCTGCCGGCTTTCACACCGAATAACCTGTAGTTATTTGGCGCAAAACTGGCGGCGATAAGGGTCCTTACCTTTCAACGCCAGCGATGTCTGCGTAGCATCGGCCCCTGTGCCACCCTGACTCCTCCTCTTCCGGGCCCGACTCCGCCCCCATTTAGTGCAATCGCTTTTGAAAATGACCCCCTTAGCCGGCTAAGTCAGCTGGCTAATCTGAATATCTGAGTCAGCTGCTTAACCCAGTCAGCTAACTCAACTCCTCCCAGTTATGCCCCTGAAATACTTATAACTTATCCGGCTAAATTTTAGCCTCCTAACGTATTAGCTAGCTAGAATTTAGCCAGATATGTGCCTAAATAGTCATTTAACAGGCTAACATCTGAGTTAGCTGGCTATATGCTTTGGCATATGGACCTCACTATTGATAGATTTATAAATCTAAATAATGGAAATGAGTTACCTTAAAAAGCAACTGCTTGGTATATAAATATGTCATCAGAGAGGCACTTATAGCAAAATCCCCAACATAGTCTCTTGATCAGAAATGACATACTATCCATCCTATAGCAGAATACATATAAGCCAAGCAAACCAAATATATTCAGTTAAACAATTATGTCTTATTTATTATTGAAACACTAATATCTATTCTAAAGAACATTTTACATAAAACCCCCTATTCAATTTTATAATTTAATCCATTCCCTATACATATTCCAAAGCGAGAAATCCATTTTTGCTCTGTTTACAACAGCTGTTTATTAATATCACCATCTCATAAATTAAATCCAGAATATTGTAAAGCAAAAAAATCACAAATCATCAGCAGAATACCCAGCAGACATCCAGTGTTGAACAAGGGGAGCGTCAGAAAACATCGTATTAATAATGAGATGATGTTCAATAATCCGAGTTTTAAGCTTACGTGGCTTTTTCCCAACACATAAGAGAGAATGGGTAAATCAGAATATTATAATATGTACACCACATAAATAACACAACTGGAAATATAGGACGTAGATGCTTTGAGTAAACACTGTATATATTAGCAGTCTGTGACTGGGTAAAAACAGATAAAGTAAGGGATAACCCATATACAGAACATGATCCACACGGACCATACATTAATTGCATCCCTGTACTTTTATCATTCTTGTTCTAATGATGAATAAGACGGAATTTTCAAGCTTGTTTATACACAAATAAGGAGGCTTTTCAGATTGCCAGAAAACTTTGTAATAAAGATGAATATGAGCTAATAATTGTAATAATCACCATTATATAACTATTATAAGGTAGCACACATACCATGCTGTCTGTTTGTGTCTGAGGTGGACCCTTGGGCCAAGGTGGGGTTGATGCAAACCGTAGGTAAAGACCGATGGGTCCCCACCGTTGGCAGGTGGAGTGGGCTGACAGGCAGAGGCCACTGGAGCTTCACCTATACCAGCCCTCGTTCCCCATGGGTTGAGCCTTTGGGTGCCGGGGCCGGCAGGACTTAGGTGGGCCTCTGTATATAGTTGCAGGAGAAGTTGGTTCAGCCCAGAGACAGCAGGCAAAAGATGGTACAGTCCTACTCTGGACTGGATAATGTCCTGGAAACTCGGGGGGCAATGGAACAAAGGCAGACAGAGGGCGCTCAAGCAAAGGTAGGCCGAAGCCTGATGAATCCACTTCCAGGGAGTAGACAGAAGAGGTGTCCAATGATAAGCTTGAGTCAGGGCTGGCGGCGATCCAGAAGCAGTGGCAAGCAAGGCTGAGGACTGATCACGGAGATAGTCAAGAGCGTAGTCAAGCAAAGCTGAGGTCTGATCATGGAGATAGTCAGTAGCGTAGTTGGACGAAGCAAAGTTCAAGGTCTGGAGATAGGCAATACGTAGTCTGACAAACAGAAGTCTGGGTCTGTAGATAGGCTGTAGCATAGTCAGGCGAAGCAGAGCCAAAGTCCGTGTAGTCAATCCGAAGCATAAGCAGGGCAGGAACAAGGAAACAGGAACCAGGAACAACGAGGAACAGGAACGCAAGGAAGAGATGAATCTTTAGTAGCAATGAGTACTCGACCAGCGAGGAGACCTGTTGTAAAGGCAATGCTATGGAGCGGAGCCTGAGCTTAAATACTATGAATAGGTTGACATTATCATCCGGGGCCGCGGCTAGGTTCCCGCTGCAGTCCCTACTTAAGGATCAGCAATGCACGCGCCTAAGGAGGGTCACGGCGCGGGTAGTGGCGTCTCTCCTCAGGCCACTCGGAGAGGTCCGATGAGCAGTGGCAGCAGGATCAGAAACGCCGGTGACTCTGGCAGAGCGGAGGCACCAGGGAAGGCCCGAGGATGGAACTGGCAGCCCACCGCCACCAGCGAGGAGGAACCAGAGGCTGGAGTCACTGTGGAAAGGTGAGGGGTCATGCCGCGGGTCTGCCGCGGACGGCACATGTAACAGTCTGTTGCCATAAAAGTTTTCTTCCTGCATCAATAGACCATGATTTATATATAGCGTCTGCTTATAAGCTATGTTAATAATGGCCATAGGATAACCACTCTGCACAAACCATTGTATCATATAATGAGCATGCAGTTTAAAATCAAAAGCTATTGATCATATGCAGTGCAAATGAAAAAATTGCCCTGCCAGAATGGTCTCCTTCACTAGGGATGTGAATCATTTTTTGACGATTTAAAATATCGTCCGATATTTTTTAAATCGTCAATAATCGTTAAAGAGTGCGATACAATAGAAATTCCCCCGATTTATCGTGAAAAAATCGTTAATTGGGTTAGTGTCCACTAACGGGAGTTATTTGGGGGGAAGGCGCGAAAACCGGCACACCAAAACAACCCCTAAACCCACCCCGACCCTTTAAAACGAATCCCTTACCTTCCCCCACCCTCCCAAACCCCCACAAAACCTTTTACATGTACCTGATGGTCCAGTGGAAGCCCCGGGAGCGATCTTTTTTTTTGGGGGGGGGGGGGTTCGGGAGGGTGGGGGAAGCTAAGGGGTCAGTTTTAAAGGGTCGGGTGGGTTTTTTTTTATCGGGCCATTGGTGCCATTTTTATTAGTGGCAGCCGACGGCCTGAGACCGGGAGCGATCTCCCGGTCTCAGGCCGTCGGCTGCCACTAATAAAAATGGCACCAATGGCCCGATAAAAAAAAACCCACCCGACCCTTTAAAACTGACCCCTTAGCTTCCCCCCCCCCCCCCAACCCCCCCCCCCCCCAAAAAAAAAACATTTTACAAATACCTGGTGATCTAGCGAATGTCCTGGGAGCAATCTCCCGGTCTCGGGCCATCGGCTGTGCTAATAAAAATGGCGCCGATGGCCCTTTGCCCTTAAAGCTGGCGCCGGCCATCCAGTGCTCCTACCATGTGACAGGGGCCGGCCAATGGCATGGATACCCTGTCACATGGTAAGGGCAAAGGGCCATCGGCGCCATTTGTATTAGCGCAGCCGACGGCCCAAGACTGGGAGATCGCTCCCAGGACTTCCGCTAGATCACCAGGTATTTGTAAAAAGTTTTGGAGGGGTTTGGGAGGGTGGGGGAAGCTAAGGGGTCAGTTTTAAAGGGTCAGGGTGGGTTTTTTGTTTATCGGCTCGGGCGCAGAAGATAAACAAAAACGCAATCGAGCCTCACTAAAAAAAATTAACGATGTGAATCGGAATCGGAATTGGAACCGATTCCGATTCATATCTCTATCCTTCACACATCATGGATGACAACTATTAAAGCGGAGAAGGGAATTCTGATCGGTTAACGTCCTAAAGATGGCTATCTCAGAACCATCATGGGTAACTCTTATCCACATATCTAAAATAGAAATCTGATGATAATCATGAGTGCACATAAAATGAATATTCAAATCACAAGAATTCCGATATAACATAAGCTATCCCACTTGATCACTACCAAACCATAAAATATCATATAGTTCTTATAAAAATGTGTATGATGAATTATTTGACGTTTTGGGGTTTTTTGCACTTTGAGGTATTTTAAATGTGTTTTGGAACCACTCATAATTTGTGAATTTACATAATTGTGGCAGCATGATACTATCCTATATTTTTATGAAATTAGGAATAGCAAGCCTATGTGTGTGTCCTTTCCACTCAATGGACAGCAACTTCACATTCTCTTCAGTAAATTACGTATAGATATCCCCTCTGCCATTCTGCGAGTGGTGGATTGTCTCGCTATAGGAAACCTGGTGAAGAGCAGTTTTTGGAAGAGTTTGATTCTGTTACCCCAGATATGATGGAAGATATATCAACTTTAAATAACACACTTTGTCTGATGAACCAGTGTTCAACTGTTGTAATGAAGATTTATAGAAAGGAGTTAAGTGGTTTTCTGGAGCATTTTGTAAACTTATCCCTGTCTCAAGGCTATATGCTGGCTCCAATGAAGTGTGATTCTATTCACCCATTTTTGAAGAAAGAAAGTCTAGATCGACGGATTTTAAATAATTATCGCCCTATTTCCCCTCTTCCTTTTCTGTCAAAAATTATTGAGGCAGCAGTGTTTAGAGATGTGAATCGTTTTCCATATCGTCTTAACGATAGAAATCGTGTGGCAGGGCAAGAAAATCGTGTTAGGCAAGATTTTTTAGTTAAAAAATCGTTAAAAATCGTTTTTTCCGATTAGTGCACACTAACTCGATTTAGTGCACACTAACGGGAGTTAGTGCGCACTAACGGGAGTTAGTGCGCACTAACGGAGAGTTAGTGCGCACTAACTGAAAATGATACAATTTGACACTTTTCAGGTCAGTTAAGGTCAGTTTAGGAATGAATATGTATTCCTATTGGCTGCCCTCTTATTTATTCATGTTACCAAGCTTCCCACTGACAGTATATGGGGGATGGGAAATGGAAACAGTTGGTAGCTTGACAAAACAAGTAATGTGATCAGTCAATGTGACTAGAACTTGGACCCTAACCCTCATACCAGGGGTATTGTGATCTTCCTGCACACAGTGCCCTATCCCTATTAATACCAGGAGTGTTGTGATCTTCCTGCACACAGTGCCCTAACCCTGGCACCAGGGGTGTTGTGATCTTCCTGCACACAGTGCCCTATCCCTATTAATACCAGGAGTGTTGTGATCTTCCTGCACACAGTGCCCTAACCCTGGCACCAGGGGTGTTGTGATCTTCCTGCACACAGTGCCCTATCCCTGGCACCAGGGGTGTTGTGATCTTCATGTACACAGTGCCCTATCCCAATTAATACCAGGAGTGTTGTGATCTTCCTGCACACAGTGCCCTATCCCTAATACCAGGGGTGTTGTGATCTTCCTGCACACAGTGCCCTTTTCCTGATACCGGGGGCGTTGGGATCTTCTTGCACACATCCCGGTATCAGGGATAGGGCACTGTGTGCAGGAAGATCACAACACTCCTGGTATCAGGAATATGGCACTATGTGCAGGAAGATCACAACACCCCTGGTATTAGGGATAGGGCACTGCGTGCAGGAAGATCACAACACTCCTGGTATTAATAGGGATAGGGCACTGCATGCAGGAAGATCACAATACCCCTGGTATCAGGGATAGGGCACTGTGTGCAGGAAGATCACAATACCCCGGAGGAGTGAGGGTCAGGCAGCTCCCCCCTGTCTGTGAAGCCAGCCTCTCACTAGTAATGCAGGGAGGGAGCTGTCTCAGACTTCACCATCCTCCTCCCCCCCCCCCCTCACCCACACACCATTCACTAGCTGGGACATGGGGGAAGTCAGGAGTGAGGGTCAGGCAGCTCCCCCCTGTCTGTGAAGTCAGCCTCTCACTAGTAATGCAGGGAGGGAGCTGTCTCAGACTTCACCATCCTCCCCCCCCCCCCTCACCCACACACCATTCACTAGCTGGGACATGGGGGAAGTCAGGAGTGAGGGTCAGGCAGCTCCCCCCTGTCTGTGAAGCCAGCCTCTCACTAGTAATGCAGGGAGGGAGCTGTCTCAGACTTCACCATCCTCCTCCCCCCCCCCCCCTCACCCACACACCATTCACTAGCTGGGACATGGGGGAAGTCAGGAGTGAGGGTCAGGCAGCTCCCCCCTGTCTGTGAAGCCAGCCTCTCACTAGTAATGCAGGGAGGGAGCTGTCTCAGACTTCACCATCCTCCTCCCCCCCCCCCCCCTCACCCACACACCATTCACTAGCTTGGACATGGGGGAAGTCAGGAGTGAGGGTCAGGCAGCTCCCCCCTGTCTGTGAAGCCAGCCTCTCACTGGTAATGCAGGGAGGGAGCTGTCTCAGACTTCACCATCCTCCTCCCCCCCCCCCCCTCACCCACACACCATTCACTAGCTGGGACATGGGGGAAGTCAGGAGTGAGGGTCAGGCAGCTCCCCCCTGTCTGTGAAGCCAGCCTCTCACTAGTAACGCAGGGAGGGAGCTGTCTCAGACTGGTATCAGGGTTAGGGCACTGTGTGCAGGAAGATCACAACACCCCTGGTGCCAGGGTTAGGGCACTGTGTACAGGAAAATCACTTAAAATCTACACTTACCAACAATCAATTACATATATTTGAACTGTGTACAGTTCCAGCCAGGACCACCTTTCTAAAATGCACAGTGATTGGCAAATTCAACATGCACTAGCATTTCAGGTGCCTGCTAACAAAAATAATAAACAAACAAGTTCTAGTTACGTGAGTGCTGATCATTACATTACTTTTTTTGTCAAGCTTCCAACTGTTTCCATTTCACATCCCCCCAACCATTACCTCAGTGTTAGCCTTGGTAACATCAATAGATAAGAGCACAGCCAGCCAATAGGAATACATATTCATTCCTAAGTGACCTTTACTGACCTGGGAAGTGTGAACACTTTGTTTCATTTTCTGTTGGTGTTCGTTAGTTTCCAGTTCCATTTCCCATCCCCCCAACCATCACCTCAGTGGTAACCTTGGTAACATCAATAGATAAGAGGGCAGCCAGCCAATAGGAACACATATTCATTCCTAACTGACCTTCAGTGACCTGGAAAGTGTTTATTTGTATCATTTTCAGTTAGTGCGCACTAAATCGAGTTAGTGCGCACTAACTGGGAGTTAGTGCGCACTAACTCCCGTTAGTGCGCACTAACTCCCGTTAGTGCGCACTAACTCCCGTTAGTGCGCACTAACACGATTTAACGATTTTTAACGATAAATCGTTAGAATTTCTATTATATCGTGTTCTATAACGATTTAAGACGATATTAACATTATCGGACGATAATTTTAATCGTTGAAAAAACGATTCACATCCCTAGCAGTGTTGTTACAATTCCAGGCATTTATAGAGGATCAAAACCTGCAGGATAATTTTCAGTTTGGATTTAGAAAGGCCCACAACACAGAAACACTCTTTAATTAGTTTTCACATATCTTCTATGGTATCTAGCCTGTTACAGATTTTGGTATCCACAAAAAGACAAACCTTTTCCTATAGTCCTTCTGCAATGTCGCTTACAAAAATGTTGAAAAGAATTGGTCTGAGGACCAATTCTTTGGAGCACCATTAGTAATGAACTACTTTTACCACTTTGATTTGTTACCTCCCACTCAATCAGTTTCTAAACCAATCAGTTATTTTAGAACCCAAGGGTAGAACCGTGTCAAAGGCTTTACTGAAATCCTAATGGACAAAAGACGTGACCCTGAGTCTCCAGTAAATGCAGTTCCTGTTGCATAGGAGGTGGATCCTTGCGCTGAGGTGGGGTTGACGCAACCTGTAGGCGAGGGCCTATGGGTCCCCATCGTCAGCAGGCGAAGTGGGCTGAAGCTGGAGGCCACTGGAGCTTCACCTATACCAGCCCACGTTCCCCTCGAGTTGAGCCTTTGGGTGCTGGGGCCAGCAGGACTTAGGCGGGCCTCAAGATTAAGTACAGATTATAGATGATTCAGCCCAGTCCCAGCAGCCAGCAGGTGGCGTGGTCCTATCCTGGACAGGATGTGGAACAGGAACTCAAGCACCAAGGGACAAGAAGGAACTGAAGGTGCCTGAGCAAAGGAAGGCTGAAGCCTTAATAGTCATATCCAGAGGATAGGGACAGAGGCGTCACTGTCAAGCTTGAATGGAAGCTGGTGGCACTTGGAAGGTGTAGCAAGCAATGTGGAACTCTGGACTCTAGAAAGTCTGAGGCAAAGTCGTTCGTAGCAATGGTCAAGGCACGGAGAAGGCAGGCGTGGTCAGACATAGCAATGGTCAAGGCATGGAGAAGGCAGGCGTGGTCAGATGTAGCAAGTGAGGTCAGGCGTAGCAGAGGTCAGAACCAGGTAGTCGATCTAGTAGACAGATGAGACGAACACAGGAAACAGGAATCCCAGGAACAAGACAAGAGCAAGGCAACTAGAACTCGGAAACTGGAACAGCAGACCAAGGCGACCTGTTGCAAAGGCAATGCTGAGGTGAGAGGACTGCACTGCGGGGCTGCTGCGGGCGGCGAACGTAACAGTTCCATAACTGAGTCAGGAGAACAGAATCTCTTTGTCTTTACGTATTAGCCCAGAAATTAATCAACCTTGCTGTACTGACTTGTTTGTCCTCCTAAGAGCAGTTCCTAAATGGAATGAAGAGCTTGGGGCAAATTAATAATTGGGAGGGGGAAAGAGTACCAGAAAGAGCTGAGGACTGGCAGTGGTACAGCATGAGTTGTCTGTCCCATCCCAGCCTGCTCTGCCAATCAGCCAATCATGTGCTTTTTTGCTAGCTGGCACAAAAGAATGGACCATGCTGGCCAGAAGATATCATCTGATTGGCCAGTGGTCTGGGAGGCATGGGGCCTCTTGGCCAGGAAACTCAGGGCCTTTTTCAGCGTGGGGTATGGGGCAGTTGATCTTCTCAGCGCCTCTTAAAGCCAGCCCTCGCCACTTGCAAAAGACACTGGAAGCTTGACAGCAAGAAGCTTAATAAAACAACATTTTATTTAACAGTACTTTTCTGCATGATCATTCTAATCTGACCAGGTGACCTTCCTCCCCCAGCTTTCTATGAGTGACTTTCCTCTCCCAGCTTTCTACACCCTCTATGAGTTTGGTCAAATTATTTAACGTGACAATCAGATAAATTTTACAAAGGTTGCATTTGCTTTCTCCCTCTGTCTTCTCTAGCACAGTCTCATTCCAATGTATCGTTGTTCTTTCCCTCTCCCTGACTCAGTTTCTGACATCCTCTTTCAGTCTTACACTTTCCTTTGTTTCACATTTTCATTTCACTCATCCTGTGTTTATTTTCCCTTCCTGTTTCTTTCTGTGTTTCTCTTCATGCTTATCTCTAAGTTGCATTCAGTAACTCAAGTTTCTTGTCATTTCTCTCACTCATTCTCGTTATGTCAACTATCTTTCATTTTTCCTTTTCTAGTTCTATTTCCAGTTCCAGCTCTGTGAGGGTCTCTTCCACGCTCTTACTCTGTTATTACTTGACATTATACAAGAAATAGATTAGTTGCGGTAGCTCCAGCATGTACTGGGAACTGGGAAGATGATAAATGGAGCTGTGATCACATCCCACAGGTAATTAAATGCAGCACAGGGTCCCCTGGCCCTAGGTTTTGCCCATGCAAATGATGGCTTCTATGGACAGCCCTCTGGAGGAAAAACTGAAATCCATAAATCACCCCGGGTGAAATAAAAAATTAAAAAAAACCCAGCCATTTGTATGTAAGGATCGGGCCAAGTTGCTTGTATTAATGATCCATAACACCAAAACCTCACAGGCACTTGATATTTTTATGGGGGCTGCAAATTATACCTCGTTGGTCAGATTTCTACAGATTCATAAATAACCTGAGCTTTGCCGTTTTTCATCCTTGCATGATATTTTCCCATTAGCTGAGTGCCACAGCAAGTATTCCAGGAGCTTTTGAAACTATGCTGTATTGTGCCAACACCGAAAGATGAGATGTCACAAACTACTTGAAAAACAGACGGAGAGGGCAGCCCGATGGCTCCCCACCAGATCCAGCCCCTGCTCCTTGAGTTGGCGGGGGCTGGCTGAGGCTGCTGAGACCAGTCATCGCCTAACAGTTCTTGTGCTGGATTCTGGAAGGGTCCATGTTTTGTGCACTCCCCTACTCAAGGACTGTGGCTGCAATGGCCTGGTGAGATTGGAGTGGGGGAAGGAATAGCTTCTGGCTAATTGCGCATGAAGGCTCCTCATGCTGTTGTACGAGTAGGAGCCGGTTCTGATTAAACTAGAAGACCAAAAACGGAGGAGGGAGCTGCAAGGCATAAAAGAGTAAACAATATAGGGGTAGATTTTAAAGGGTTGCGTGCGGGCATACATGTGCGCACGCTACCTGGTGAGCACACATGTACGCCTAATTTTATAACATGCGCGCGCAGGTGCGCGCATGTTATAAAATCCAGGGTTGGCGCGCTGCCTTCCCCCGTTCTCTTCCCCCTAGCCTGACCTTCCCCCCTTCCCCTAACCTTCCCCCCCAGCCCTACTCTAACCCCCCCCTGACTTTTCTTACCTTTTGCACCTGCCTCCGGGCAGGCGCAAGTTGCGCATACCGGCACCCTGCCGGCACGCAATCCTCCGACCCAGCAGCAATGGCCACTATGTCGGAGGCCTCTGGCCCCACCCCACTCCACCCCGGACCGCCCTGCCCCCGGACCACCCCTTTAGTAAAGCCCCGGGACTTACACGTGTCCTGGGCCTTTATGCGCGTCGCCGGGCCTTTTTAAAATAGGCCTGGTGCGCGTAACCCCCTCTATGCACGTAAATCCACTGGATTTACGTGCATAGAGCTTTGAAAATCCGGCCCACAATCTCTCCAGGACATAATAAAAAAGAAATTACAAAATGGATGTATTTCTTATTTTAGAAACAAAGGCAATTGGTTTTAACCCAAGGATTCTTAAGAGAAATATACTCCAGACTAGTATTACAGAACTTCATTTCACCATCGGATGACATTTAGGGGTAGATTTTAAAAGGGTGCGCGCGGGTGTACATGTGCGTGTGTTACCCGGCGCGCGCCCATGTTCGCATGATTTTATAACTTGCGCGCTCAGGCGCTCGCAAGTTATAAAATCGGAGGTCTGCGCGCGCAAGGGGGTGCACAATTGTGCAGCTTGTGCGCGCCGAGCCGCACTGCCTTCCCCCATTCCCTCCCCCCTAGCTTGACCTTCTCACCCTTTCCCCTAATCTTTCCCCACCAGCCCTACTCTAACCCCCTCCTGACTTTTGTCTTACCTTTTGCGCCTGCCTCCTGAACACTTCACAAGTCAGGCTGAAATCTCCGTGCATGCTCAGATCTTATTGAAATATTTCTCATCCAGAAAGTGACAGACTTGTGCTTTTCCTCAAAACAAGAAACATTTGCTCTTGTTTCATGCACTTATGATACTGAATCTGTGCATATTCATATAAGTCTGAACTAGACTGAGAAAAATTGTATTTTCCAAAGGGAAAAAAATGATTTGAAGTAGTTGAAAGCTGATTCAGATTATATTTAAGTCAAATATTTGTAGATCTGAACCTCGATTTGACCCTGAGCAGGGGTGGTTCATGCCAGTCAGATTTTTCACTGTACAACCTGCCTTGTAATATTGCTTATGTAATAAAGTGCTGATGGGGCCTATGTACTAAAGGATTTTTCCTGTTTTGTGTATATGGAAAAATGTTTGCTTAGTCCCTAGGGACCAGTACCTTATGTCTTTGGATCTGAGTGTTATAAAGAGGGATTTTACTGCATATCACTATCAGCATTATGACTGACAATGTATTTCATTTGGCACTTATTTGCAACAATTACATCACTATTGGAGATGGTCAAGCTATAAGATCTGGCAAAGATCTTATAGCTCCAGATCTGGCAAAGATCTGGAACTCTCTCCCACCAGACCTCCGACAGGAACATTGTCATATCACATTCAGAAAAAAAATTTAAAACATGGCTGTTCGCCCAAGCATATCCTTGAAGAAGCCTTATGGTAACCCACACGGACCAACATGCTTACATGCACTGCTCTCCAGTTAGAAATTGTTAATCTATCCCTTTTTTTCTAACAGCCCTGATTCCACTTTCCCTGTTGTAATGTAACTTTTCGCTCTCAGTGTTAACTGGTTTACCCCCCAAGTTTATTGTAAACCGGTACGATAAGACCTGGTCTTCAGCATCGGTATATTAAAAGAATTTATATAAATAAATAAATAAATAAATAAAGCCTTTTCAACTATCTCAGTAGTGTTCAAAAGCCTTCCTTGAGGTTATTGTAATATTTTGTGAGCTCATGGGCAGGGCCAGATTTCCCATTAGGCAGAATATTGTGTACAATTCTGGTCGCCGCATCTCAAAAAAGTTATAATTGTGATGGAGAAGGTACAGAGAAGGGCGACCAAAATGATAAAGGAAATGGAACAGCTCCTCTATGAGGAAAGACTAAAGAGGTTAGGACTTTTCAGCTTGGAGAAGAGACGGCTGAGGGGGGATATGATAGAGGTGTTTAAAATCATGAGAGGTCTAGAACGGGTAGATGTGAATCGTTTTTTACTCTTTCGGATAATAGAAAGACTAGGGGGCACTCCATGAAGTTAGCATGTGGCACATTTAAAACTAATCGGAGAAAGTTCTTTTTCACTCAACGCACAATTAAACTCTGGAATTTGTTGCCAGAGGATGTGGTTAGTGCAGTTAGTATAGCTGTGTTTAAAAAAGGATTGGATAAGTTCTTGGATGAGAAGTCCATTACCTGCTATTAATTAAGTTGACTTAGATAATAACCACCGCTATTACTAGCAACGGTAACATGGAATAGACTTAGTTTTTGGGTAGTTGCCAGGTTCTTATGGCCTGGATAGGCCACTGTTGGAAACAGGATGCTGGGCTTGATGACCCTTGGTCTGACCTAGTATGGCATGTTCTTATGTTCTTATGATGCTTTCTGTCCGAAGGGTGTCTCGTGCCTTTAAGTGAAAGGATCTGAGAGGAAAGAGGTCACCTGGAAAAAGGAGAACTGCCAGTTGATCACTTTGATCGTTGGAGAAGCCTCCCTCTTCTTCCTAATCCCACAGTTTCCAAGAGGGAATCTCCTGCCCACTAAGGAGCCCAGGAGAAGTAAGCCTGGTCTTGTTTATAGGCAGGGCCGCTTGTTGCTGCTACTCTGGAGGTGGAGGATAGGCTGTCTGCTTGCCTTGCTGGGATGTGAACTTTGGGTTTACCCTGACACAATACACAAATGATGCAAAAATGCTTTTGCCGCCAGAGCTGTGTGCTTGAAATAAGACGACTAAGATCATCAGTTGAGTTTGAACCGGAACCAGGCAAATTTCAGCCTTGTTTTGAGTCTGATGGAATTTTCAGATTTTTCTCAGATACACTGAGGAAGTTTGTCAAAATTTGTCCTGTCCTTTCATTTTCAGTAAAAATGGCAAAAAAAATAAACAAATCTTTAAGGATCTGGGAAACAGGAGTTAAAACTCCAGTCCATGTCTGGTAACAGTGCTCAGCTTCTCATTAATATGCATGGCCTTGATTCTGAAGCATTTTAATTGCTGCTATTTGATTGTTGCCATATTTCATTTCTTTCATTACCTCCAGTGCAATGATTTGTCAATAACAGGAAGTTAGGGAGAACTCTAATGAAAGAGCTTGTTGCACTTAAAAGTAAGCTGATGCTCATAGTAATTTTAAATGGGATGTTTCAGACTGGCCTCAATGAATTCATTTCACGATCATAGCCCTGGAGCCCCCTTCCGGGTTGCCTTGCCGCTGTGTCATTTGATAACATCATTCTTGTTGGTTACGCGACTGTTGCATTATTAATGATGTTTGGATGGTATCAACATTTAAAACAATGCATGTTCTGCATGGCAAGACATTGCACACTTTTAGATTTGTTTTCAATATGGCCAGTGGGCAATTCCTAGGTAATTTAAGAGAAGGGTGACCATGTAGCTCCATGTGGAAAGAGACAGGCTAAATAAACTAATTCAGAGACCAAGCATTCTTAAAACTGATCTCTAAGAGCGGCAGATAGATTTACTTTTCAGGCCATTCGCAACAGAGCGTTCCTTAGATATACATACACATTTGGTGTAAGAGCAAGACTAATTTGCATAGCTTGCTGTTTACCCTGAAAACCAGGCCTCTTTGCAGCCCTCCCCAATCAGAGATGAAACCCCCCCTGCCCATAAACTCATGCAGGAGGAGGACCAAAGCCAGGATCGGCTCAGCCTGTCTCGGTTGACAGGGTCACTCTACGGCAATTCTTAACTTAGAAATGGAGCTCTGTTTAACGATGCCAAATCTGAATGCTTTTCAGTCTCGCTCTGTTTTCTCAGGGAGGCTACAAATCCATTCATTTTGTAAACTATGAACTCTGCATTCTCTTTAGCAGGCTAGTCACTGCAGGATCCATCCCAACAGCTTGTGCTTATGTAGCTGCACAAGTCCCAGATGATAAATGCCAATGTCAAGGTGAAAAAAAAGAAATTCAGAATCCCTTTCCTTTAGAGTTTGTTTCTCTCGGCAGCGTTACATTTGCATGTCCTGTTGCCTTAATCCAATGTACACTGTGGTTAGTGGCAGGCAGGAGCAAAGGTTTGCAGTCCTGAAAAAAAAAAGAAACCGAGCATTTGGGGTTTCATGTGCTGCTTGGGCTGTGATTAAACATTCATTCTGCTACAAGGTATGCAAAGTGCTATACATAAAAAAAGACAGGCCCTGCTCTGTGGAGCATGTATGTTAGTCAAGACAGGTTGGACAAACAATACAAATGAGTATTTGGGGAGATTCAGGGAAAATATTTAAAGACTCAAAGTGGGTTCAATGGGTACAAATTGAAGACAGGGACCTATTTTCTAAATGGTTACATCTGTAAGAACTGAATGTTTCACCCCTCCCCCCCTCCCCAAAAAAAAATCTTCCCTCTTGTTAAACATCCTTTTAATTGGCAATTCTAGGAAAACTATGCATATATTCACCTCATACCAATTTCATTCTTGTAGCGCTTCAAGAAATTGGAAAAATGTGCCTCCAGTTACATTCATCATTGAAGATTATACCAGCACACTCTCCAGAACACATAATGGGGGGACATTTTTAAATGTTGGTGGGTAGCTGCAAAGTCCATGGATAATTTTCCTCATGGACTTTGCACTGGATGGCCCGCGCCATTTTTAAAGATGGTGCTGGCCGTCCATTACTCCTACCATGTGACAGGGGCCGGCCAATGGCACGGATACCCTGTCACATGGTAAGGGCAAAGGGCCATCGGCGCCATTTTGATTAGTGGCAGCCGACAGCCCGAGAGTGGGAGATCGCTCCTGGGACCCCCACTGGACCACCAGGTACTTGTAAAAGGTTTTGAGGGGGTCGGGAGGGTGGGGGAAGCTAAGGGATCTGTTTTAAAGGGTCGGGGTGGGTTTAGGGGTTGTTTCTGTGTGCTGTTTTTCCCGCCCTCCCCCAAAATGATAAGAGAACCCCACAAACAATTTTGTGGGGTTTTCCTATCGGTTTCGGGGAGCCCCCGATTTCTGACGATTCACATCCCTAGTATCCATAGCAGATTCACATCCCTAGTATCCATAGCAGAAGTAAAGTTGCACGACAGAGGGCCTCAGTACACGACGGTTCACAGCAATATTTATGTGCACAACTTAGGTTCATGCCCCACCCTTTTTGAAAACTTTCGAAATATGCGCACCATGGAAGATACGCGCGTATCTCGACAGCTTTTAAAATCCACTTGGCACGTGCACGAGCCCAAATTAATATCCCCTAATTAATATGCATGGTGGGCTTTTAAAATTTACCTCATGGAAGATAACTTTCTAAACTGCTTGTGTGTGCCCATGTACAGGTACACATGTATATGAGTATACATGAATGTATTACTGTATTTTATAACCTTCACACAAATTATATGTGCAGATTATAAAATACAAGTACATATGCACGTACACATGCTCAAATAGGTAAAAATCAAGAGCTGTGCAAGTTCAAACTTATCTGGAAAAGTAGAGGCACTTATCTGGATAAGTTCCAATTTATGTAGAAGGAAAAGTGTGAAAACCTCTACTTGTCCAACTAATTAGCACTTTTCCGACTTATCTGAGTATGTAAGATAGCTGGATAAGTCTAAAACATAAACACTATTTATCCAGATAAGTTCAAATTTGTCTAAGTAGTGGCAAAGGTGCTACTTAGCCAGATAAGTGGGAATTTAGCCAGATATGTGGGCTCAAATGATATACCCATGTATTGATACTTTGAATTTTAAAGGGATATGTGAATAGATTTTACTTGCGATACTTAGATGCATTTATTTATTTATTTAGATTTATATTCCGCTTTTGCACTTTTTTTCAGCACTTCAAAGTGGATTACATTCAGGTACTATAGGTATTTTATTTATTTATTTATTTACTTATTTATTTTATTTATCCCCCAGAAGTTGGCTTTTACATGCGTAAGTTGGGGGATTTTATAGTATGAGCGCGGCAGTGAAGTTTCCAGTTTTACCAATTAGTCTGCCAGTTCGCCCAGTCCATCTGCAGCTTGTGAAGACCCTCCTGGCTCTTCGGCCTGAAGTCCCTCCATTTCACCCAGATCACCCCAACCAGTAATTTTTTCACTTTTGACACGTTTATGATCACTTACACCAGATATTGAGCAGGAGCAAATATATGCAAGTAAAAAACTTATGCGTGATTCTTTAGCAGGTTATAAAATAGCAACTTATGAGCATCAATGTTGGCACCTCCCTGCTCCATTTTTTTATACCCACAAGTTGACTCATGGTCCCCAATATACACATGTATGTTGCAGGTTTTAAAATAGCGTATACTCGCACATCTTTTGAAGATTCGCCTCATAGTTTTGAAAATGCAAACCTACATGTATTATTGCATCCTCTGCCCTATCCCTGCCTCCAGGAACACCTCCACTCATTCTGGGCAAAATAAAATGTGTGTACTTTTACGCATGATGAGGGTGGACAATTTTCGAAAAAAGCCCTTTTACCTGAGTAAATAGCTAATTACCCTCCTATAGAGCTTTTGCAAAGTATCCTCTAAAAATACAAATGTGCAGTGTCATTACACTATACCTCTGTCTGAATGTACAGTTCATGCAAGGTGCCAGACTGACAGTGCTGGAAACTGAAGACCTCCATTTATCCACAAAACAAGTATAGCATGGTAGGGGCTGTGCAAGCTTCCCCCACACTGTACTGCCAATCTGTCTTAATGCTGCTCTGGAGAGACCACTTCTCAGAATGGCAAAGTATTTCAATCATTGACCTTTCTGCCCAGACCACCCACAGTGGTGCCAATTATACTTTTAGTGATGTGTTCACCTGCCTACTAAAAACTGGACTGAATCACAAAATCAATTCACAAAAACTAAAAGCTCTGATAGAGCAATGATTTTTGGCCATCTGCAAGTTGAGCCAGATTTGAAACAGGTGAAAGGCTCCTTAACATGTGGCATGCCCTTTGAGTCACCCAAACCCCCTTTATTATTTCCTATTTATTATTATATATATATATATAGGGGCAGATTTTAAAAGCCCTGCATGCATGTTATAAAATCCAGGGTCGGCACGCACAAGGGGGTGCACAATTGTGCAACTTGCGCGTGCCGAGCCGCGCAGCCATCCTCCATTCCCTCCACCCCCCCTCCCTTCCCCTCCCTTCCCCTATCTAACCCACCCCCCAGCCCTATCTAAAACCCCCTCCTAACCTTTAATGTAGAAGTTACGCCTGCCCAGAGGCGTGCCAGCTCTCCAGCCCCCGGCACATGCCGCTGTGCCGGAGGACTCGGGACCGCCCCCCCGGACCGCCCCCGAACCTCCACCACGCCCCCGGACCACCTCTTGACCCCCAGACCCGCCCCCTTCCCACCCCTTTTTCGAAGCCCCGGGACATACGCGCGTCCCGGGGCTTGCGCGCACCGCCAAGCCTATGAAAGATAGGCTCGGCGCGCGCAGGGGCAGGCAGGGTCAGCTTTTCGGGGGTTACGCACGTAACCCTTTGAAAATCTGCCCCATTATATTGTGTGAGAACAGTAACTGTTAAAACATTAACCTGTTCATGTAGCATATAAATTAAATATATTGTTTTTGGAGCCAACTGTTTTCTCCTGCTCCTTTGTATTGTGAACTCAGTTGAATCAAGGCTGAGATCAGGTGCCATGATCCTTCATTTACAACTGCCCAGGGGCTTTTACCCTAATTTATATGCCAGCCCCATCACCAATGACCTAGTATAAAATGGTTATTGCAGTGACATAGTAACATAGTAATGACAGCAGAAAAGGACCAAATGGTCCACCCAGCAAGCTTCTTATGGTAGCAACTGCCGCTCCATGCAGTTTTCCCCAAACCTTATGGAAACCCATAAAAAATGTACTGCTAGTAACATTTTTACTGGGTGTTGAGCCTTTCTGAGAATTCAGACAGTGCTTTGCTTATGGGATTGGCTGAAGAAGCAGTCTTGTGTTTTTTTTCCCTTCTGTCTGCGTATCAGTACACCAGACTGTTAAAGTTGGGGGGTCTGTGTTGGTTGTCATCTGAATTCAAGTTCTACCCCCTCCCCCTTACTCCTGGATTAGGTCTATGCCACAGGGCTCCTTATTGACCCCTGCAATCATGGGCCCTGAATCCAGCTAGCAAATGTCGCTCTTAAGCAATAAACATGACTCACTCCCTCCTCCAGGGGCTCTGAATGCTGCCACTACAGCGTCCCCAGCTCTCGCAAGCAAAAGACCCAATTTAAGGATTACACCAGAGACCTTATGTCCGACAGTGCACATCACTTATCACCAGAGCCACCCAACTATAGAATATTACTGCCATGCCAATATCAGTCTAAAACTGTGACCTTTTCAAAATGCCCCGTGATGATAGGTTGTCATATGTACACAATATTGTGAGAATTCAAGTGAAAGGGTTTCCAAAGAAGGAATTAAAAAAGAAAAGCTTTTGATGGTTTTTGTCATACTCATAAACATTCAGGAAAGATTCAGAGTCAGGTAGCTAAATTCATGTGCTAAACTGAAAGAGGGAAATGCTAGAATGGGAAGTTTTATTCTTTTCTCCTATCTGTCAGAACTCTTCAGTGCTTGGTTTTTGCATATTAAAAGGTTTATTATATGGAGTGATCACATTTGAAACTCAAATACTGTACAGTTTTTGCATATATCTACATAATACTTGAGCGTTCTCAACGTGTACAAACTAACCATTGAGAAAACGCCACAACAAAAGATAATCACATGCCTATTAAAGAATTTTCTATTGATATTCTCATGTTTTTTAAATAATCCATTGAAATATGATACATAAATGTATACATAAAAGTATTTTGAGTTCCATTCATTCAGAAAGTTTTAGATTTGGTGTGTACTGAAGACATGATCCTGTATCACTAAAACTCCCTCAAGATCTGTAGAGCAGAGTTCAGGTATCCATGTTGGACCAAGAGAAATATTGAGTTTTTGCAGGCTATGAATTAATATAAACCGTATCCAAAAGTGATAGCTTTCTTGAGTTTTGAAGAGTATGTAGGTTTCTTCTTGATATGTCAAGATCTGTAGCAATGTTAATTTGCTTTTTATTATATGCAACACTTCCCTATAAACGATGTCCTGCAGACTCTTGTCTACAACACAAATTGAGTCTATCTACCAAATACTGTGCTTTTGTAGGTTCACCTCGTCCATGATTTCAGTCTCCCTGGCACTGTATTATTGTCTCCATGCTGCTGTCTGTTCTGTACACAGTTCACTACCATGGTAAAGGTTTCCATGAGCATTTTCTCCCCTGACTCTCCCATGAAGAGTGTCTTCTTTATGTAATGAGTCTTCCTGGCGCAATCCTCTGTCTTGATCTATATAGAGTCCAATCCTTTTTTAAGGGATAGGTGAATTGTTTTGAAAACAAAAATTTGTGTGTATCATATTGGTATTTTGGAAGATTATACTTGGTCTGCAAAAATTTGTCAGCCAGGACAAGTATCTGACATGTATACTCTTAGGATTAGACTGCTACGAATTTTATAACTTAATTCATCAAATCTCTGTCATTGGTTCAAAAAACAAATTATCCACCTGTGCATAGTCTCACTACTGTCTTTCCTGCTAAATGCCCTGTCCCTTAGTGCAGTAAAACTCTGCAGTGCAACACATTTGGTTTAGTTTTCTTATACAGATCAACTTACAAGCAAACTCAGATCTGTTGACACCTCGAGATATGCAGCGCCATCCACTGGATACTACTTAAATTAATGCCTGCTAAATAATATATATTCTTAAGCAGGTCACACTTACAAATGAGAAAATATGGAATAGTTAGCCAGTGACTGACTTTAGATATTTCTACAGATACCATATATCACGCATAAAATGATTCAACAAGTGGGTTATATATTACAAGTGGTACAAGGGAGATTTTTATTTTGAATGAGAATTTTAGAATATATATTTAATGCTTCTGAGATTTTCTAATTATAAGATTTGTATTTGCTATTTTACTCTAGAGAACCAAAAACCCAAGAAAAGCAAAATGATTTTATGCATTCTATAACTTTTTGCACTACCTTACAGAACTGGAGAAAATATTTTGAAAATACAGCCCTATGTGGTTATTCAAGTCTAAGCTAAAACGATTGAGTTTTTCTCATCCAGATTGTTCAGCGGCGCAGGACTTCAGTCACTCTACACATCTAAACCAGTCCTAATAGACTCTTAGTCCATCAAATAATAAAATCAAATGGAACATGGGAAAGGCATTGATCTATAAAATTAAAACTTAGTGTACGTGAATTTTAATGTGTTTCATAAAACAATAGATCCCTCTGAAAGGAAATAACCTTTGAAAGGATTGGATCTGCTACAGCTACAAGAACAATTGTTTCACGGTGGCGTGGCTGTGCAATTGACAGCAGTCCCCTATATGAAAGCAAAGTGGAAACTCTCACCGCTGAGAGATGATACATCCATCTCAAGAAGAAACCCAGCTTCTCTACTTATCATTCATTGTACAATACCTTTGAAAAAAGTGTTCTTGCTTTCCATGGGGCTTAGCCAGTCAGAAAACAAAAAAGCTGGATAAACAAAATAGGGGATAACTTTAAAAGAACTCTGCGCAGCCCCATCCACGCATGTACAGGAGCATGTGGAGATCTATTATAATATTATACAACCTGTGTATATCTGGTCTGTGCAGAATATAAAATATGCACATATCCACTCCCCAAACATACACACATATGTTTCATTGTGCACAAATATCAGCAGGGCATTGAAAGAGCATACTTTTTCTATCCATTTTATGAAAATACGCGTGCATATTTTACACACAACAAAGATATAGCTTGTTTGTCTAAAACCCTGCTTTATATGCAGAAGTGAGTATATTTTAAAATATATGCATGCAACACCTTCTTTAAGGACCTCCTGGAATGTAGGGGCACACGGTTGTCCCCTGGGTCACTTTGACCCAGATCTCCCTCTTCTCACACTAACACAGTCCACTGGTCCGGGGTGCTGGGTTTCTTCTGGTGGGGAAGAGGATTCAGGGGTGAGACCAACACACAGTCTTTCAGCCTCTCTTTGGCCTAGATTTATCAAAATGCGGTAAGTACTGCATGTGATAGCAAAAGGGGTGTGGTCTATGCTAATGTAGTGTTATCGCATTTAGTGATACATACCTGTGCGAAGAGCTACATTAGTGCACATTGTGATACCACTTCATATTCTGTGATAAGTGCCAACCCTGATGTATGTCCTGCATGCAACCATGGGGGGGGGGAGAGAGAGAGAGAGAGAGAGAGAGAGAGAGAGAGAGAGAGCAAGAGAGAGCGCGCCTGGCCATAATAGCATGTCCCGTAGATAGGTATTTGTATCCCTAGGATAGTCCCACCTAGTAACTCGAGGTGGGGATTAGATAAGAGTGTAGGGGGTTAGGGGCCACTTTCACATTCTACATGAGACGTACGAACAGAACAGTGGTCTCTTGTGAAGATTAGCTGGCCTTCGGAGTGAGGAAACTCACTCCAAGATGAGATTTGGGCAAGGGTCTCTCCACCTAGCTTGATGGACTCTCTACCTGGGTAACATCAAGCTAGGTGGAGAGACCCTTGCCCAAATCTCATCTTGGAGTGAGTTTCCTCACTCCGAAGGCCAGCTAATCTTCACAAGAGGCCACTGTTCTGTTCGTACGTCTCATGTAGAATGTGAAAGTGGCCCCTAACCCCCTACACTCTTATCTAATCCCCACCTCGAGTTACTAGGTGGGCCTATCATAGGGATACAAATACCTATCTATGGGACATGCTATTATGGCCAGTCTCTCTCTCTCTCTCTCTCTCTCTCTCTCTCTCTCTCTCTCTCTCTCTCTCTCTCTCTCTCTCTCTCTCTCTCTCTCTCTCTCTCTCCCTCCCTCCCCCCCCTTGGTTGCATGCAGGACATACATCAGGGTTGGCACTTATCACAGAATATGAAGTGGTAACACAATGTGCACCACATGGTCCTGGCTGGTATCACAGAGTCTAATGCATCTGAAAGAGGTGTTGTCCCAGCCCCTACTCCTCCCACCATACAATATGATGTGGTCAACACGGTTTCACATGTGTTAAAGGCCTATTGCATGCGAAAACACCTAACTGCAGTTTGATAAATGACCCCCTTTGTTTGCTCTCTCAGCTGTAATTACTATTTTAATGTCCTTGCTTTAGGGTACCTCTGACTTGGAATAAAGATGCTGGACACTCTGATACTGTTATGGTTGTGGACCCTTGAGCCGGAGCGAGTGGTGATGACCACCAAGGGATTGCCCCTAATGGAACTCGTCTCCGGGAGGTGGTACTGGTGAAAGCTTGGATGCCTCAACGAGGCAGGTGAAGTAGATGATGGAGACAGGATCAGCAGTCTGGGTCTGGGCAGGCAGCGAAGAAGGGGAAACAGAGTTAAAGCAGAAGATCCGGGGCAGGCAGTGAAGAGGTGAAAACGGTGAAACAGGCCAGAGGCAGGCAAGTGGAGACGAGAAGACAGACTGAGGTCAAACCTGGAGATCAAGCCGAGGACTGGATTCAGGAGCTGGGCTGAGGCTGGAAGCAGGAACAGAGGCACGGGCAGGCAGGAGCTGGAACTGGAGCAAGGCAGGAACTGGAAATGGCAGGATCAAAACAGGAACGCAGGAACAGCAACTAAGTACTCCGCAGAGAAGAGCCGTTGTAAAGGCAATCCTCTGTCGCAGCTGTGGGGTTGAAGACGTCATCCTCCAGGGCCAGACTTGGTTTTCGCGCTACTGCCCCTTTAAAGGGCAGAGCCTCCCACCCGCGCACGCCTAAGGGGAGCCCTGCTGAGGAGAGAAGGATGGCATTGGCGGCCATGCGGCAGGCCATGGGAGGCCTGCCGCGGAGCGGATCATGCCGCGGCGAAGAGAGGCAGCAGAGGAGGTAGGAGGGCTGAGTCGGGGGTTGCTGCGGCTGAGAGCTGCAACAGGTACGGTGTTCAACAAAAATTTACTTCAACCAAAAATACTTTAAGTCCAATTCACAATATAATTCTTCAACTGATCTTTTCACAAAAATGAACAGTCCAAAAGTATATCTTTCCTTAGTTCTAAGAGCTGAGTCAGTGTCCCTAAGGCGGCAGACACTAAGCAAGAACCAAATCTCCAGATGTTAGAAGGGACCTGGATCTCCTTATCTCTCTCTCTCTCTCTCTCTCTCCCTCTGATGGTATAGCTTGGACTTCTAGCGGTAAAAAGTCCCAAAAAATATTCAAAATCCAAAATTTCTCCTCCTTCTCAGTCAGCAGGAACTGACGTCTAAAGAATTCCTCCCCAAAACACAAAACTCTCTGCAAAAATACTTCTCTCTTATTCTTTGTCAGGTCACTGCTGTCCCTTCTTAGCTGAGCAGCAAGGATACACAGCACCTTATCCTGACCTCCCAAGGCAGGGTGAAAATCCTCCTTAGGCAGGACCAGGTCCCCAAAGAGCAAAACTCTTAGAAAAAAAAAACCAAAAACAAAACAGCTCCTCCAACAACCCCTCTTTAACTCTCACCAAGACAATCCCTTCCAGACCTGGGGGGGATACTGGCCAGGTTTAGATTTTCTTCTCCTAGATCAGGCTGGGGGACCTAAAATCTTGACCAAAAACCACACAATTCCTTCTCTCAAACTCCAACTCAAAAACCTAAGAATCATATTGCTCCTCATGCAAAGCCTGTTTTTAAAGAGCTGGACGACCAATCCAGGCAAAGCCTTTGCAGAGATGCCTGCAAGGGATGGCCTGCAAACTACTGAATCCTAGCCTAGGGCTTAAGCTAGGGACAATTTAAGTAGTGAGGGACCTAGGTAGTCCCTTACATGAACGTACTTGAAATCACCAGTTTGCCAATACCTCCACCGGTTCACCCAGTCCATTTCCATTTTATTGAGACCCTTCTAGTATATGACCCTAAACACCCCCCCAAGTTCACCCAGACTTTCCAGTCAACAATAGCAGACAACAGATGAGTGTAAAATTGCACAAATAAGTTGCCTAATGGATTTTCATAAAACTTATAAAATAGTAATTTGCACACATAACTCTTGGCCCTGCCCCAGATCACCCCTAGACTATCCCTTTTTCCCATGCAAAACTGAAAATATGTGCATACTTTAGATGGTTATAAAATAGCATGTATGTAAATATAGGGGTAGATTCTAAAAGGTGTGCACGGGCATACATGTGCAGGCGTGCACATGTTATAAAATCCGGGGTCGGCACGCACAAGGTGGTGCACAATTGTGCACCTTGCGCTCGCCGAGCCCGCTCCGAGCCGCGCTGCCTTCCCCTGTTCCCTCCCAGGTTGCTCTGAAATCGGAGCAGCCTCGAAGGGAGGTTCCCTACCCCCCACCCACCTTCCCTTCCCCTACCTCCCTGCCCTTTTCCCCCCTACCTTTTTTACCTACCTTTTTTATCTTCTTTTTTTTTGTTTCAAAACTTACTTCAGCCCTGGGGCTGAAGTAAGTTGCGCGCGCCGGCCAACTGCCGGTGCGCGATCCCGGGCACAGTGGCAAATAGCCACTGTGCCTGGAGCCTCTGACACCGCCCTGCCCCTTCCCGCCCCCTTCCCACCCCTTTAGTAAAGCCCCAGACTTGCACGCGAAAGCCCGGTTACGCACGTAAATCCTCTGGATTTACACGCGTAACCCTTTGAAAATCCAGCCCATAGGCTACTTATGTACATATGCTAATTTCATCTGCATAACTCCTTTGAAAATTAACTCTACAGTATTAAACTCTCTTAGAGGAGGAAGAAAGTGCCAGGTTCCTTTTATTTCAATGATTACAAATAGTTTACAAAATTAAAAAAGGAAGTAGCAAGGAGTGTTTAAAACCAGCAAATACAGAAGAATACTGTGTGCACAGACACACCAGCAAGGTTAAAAATATTCTCAGTATATCCCCTGTAGCCTTTCTCTTCCAGTACCTGAAATGGCTATGTGGGTTCACAGTACATTTGGTCAAGCTGCAATGAATAGTGAACCTGAACCACAGTTGGAAAGGAAGAACAAACTACATGATCTTGTATTTCATTCTGCTATTCTTTTCCAAAAAAAAAAAGCAGACCACATAGCTTTTTGTATTCTAGCTTGGCTGCTTTATTTAAAAGAAAGTCCATTAAACAGAACATAAACAAGTTTGAGAACTTTCACTGTTCTTCAAACAGGAATTCCATTCACACACTGTATAATATTATTATTATTATTGTTATCATGATTTGTATAGTGCATATGAGATTATGCCCCTCTGTATAGACACATATAGTAATCAGTCCCTACTCTTTTGATCTTACAATGTAGTCAAGACAAACTGATATGACATACAGATAAAAAGTTTTGAGTTGTAATAGTGAAACCTTAATTGGAAAGAACTGGTTATAGGTGAGTTATAGGTGGGATTAACTGAGGAAGGGGCAAAGAACGAGGCCTCTTAGTCTTTAACAAAACAGCCAGTGGGGTGGGTGTTGTGAACCCCGGCCGCAGGCGCACACGGCCGGGTTCCCTCCTTACCTGCTGTACCTCTCCGGTCCTTGGAAGTGTTCTCCGTGTGGCTCCAGGTCGCAGCTGGGCCTTCCCACAGCATTCTCCCCACGAGGGAGACGCCACCAACCACCTCCTCAAAACCTTGCTCCTTAGGCGCGTGCGCGCAACGGGCCGGGATTTAAAGGGGCCGTGGTGGGAAACCTCATCCCGGCCCCCAAAGATGACGTCAGATGCCCAGGGTATTTAAACCCAGCTTGGATCTCTGTTCCCTGCCTTGGCAACAGGTCGACTCGCTGAGTGTCTAGTTGCTACGTTCTTCAGTTCCTGTGTTCCAGTTCCTGTGTTCCTGTTCCTGCATCATTCTGTGTTCCTGTTCCAGCTCCACTCCTGCCTCCATGTTCCTGCCTTGCTCCGCTCCCAAGTTCCTGGTCCTGCTCCTGTTCCCTCTTCGGCTTGCTTCCCTGGTTTGACTTCGGCTTGGCTTCTGGTTCTCTCTGTCTGCTGCCAGTCCTGACCCTTGGCTCGTCCTTCAACTTCGCTCATCTTCAGCCTGCCCCGACATTTGACCTGGATCTCCATCTCGCACTGCTGCCGCCTGCCACACCCTCTGGACCATCTCTGTCTCTCCTACACTTCTGCTTGCCTCGACCCGGACTGTTCTTTGGAGTCTTCGTTGTCAGGAGACTCTTGCCTATGTCCTGCCGGCCCCGGCACCCAAGGGCCCAACCTGTGGGGAACGAGGGCTGGTATAAGTGAAGGTCCTGCCTGGTCTCCTGGTCCAAGACCGCCTGCCGGCTATGAGTCTCGCTGTAGGCCTTCCTCCAGCGGATCCTTCCAGCACTCTAGGCGGTCCAAGGGTTCACGTTCATAACAGTGGGTGGAATTCTAGAAAGAGAATGATTAGGAGGGGTTCAACTGAGAAGAGAGACCACATCATCTAACTAGCTAAAAGCTGTAAGAAATCAGGACTCGGTCCCAAAAACAATCTGCAATATAAATGCAACGGCAGAGACAGGGTGCGTGGGATTGCAAGGAGGACTACACGTTTCTCTGACTCTTAATTCCCTATGAGCCCTAAACATTCAAAGATATCCAATTATGTAAGTTATCCGGATATTAGTTATCTGGTTAACTTAGAATGGATATTAAGTGCTAGTTAACCAGATAAGTTATATTCACATAATGTTAGACTTGCTATTGAGCTGGTCTAATTTATTTGGTTAGCTTAACCGGATAAGGCTGAATATAGGCACTTACCCGGTTATAATAACCAGATAAATTGTCTCTCCTTGATCCGCCCACGGCCAACCCCAAGTTATCTGGCTATCTACTTAACCAGATAAATAGTTATCCAGCTAAATGGTAGCCTCTGAACATAGCCGCATATTCAGCGGCTGGCTGCCACTTAGCCAGATAAATCCTACTCATCTAGTTAAGTAGTGTCTGAATATCTATTCCCCTATCTCTATCAGAGACCAAAAATATATAATATTTTTCCAGCATTGCCAACAAAGTCCCACAAACCCCAAGAAATAATCAGAATTAGCTAAGTTGGCTTTTCTGAAAGCAGGAAGTGGTCACCATTCATTATTACTCATAGGAGGTATCAAACTACCAGTATCAGAGGCAACTTCAGGGATACTTTCTCATCCACGTTTTGCCAAGATTAGCAGTGCTGCTGAAAATCTCCAGATTCCCCTCAGCTTTTCTGTGCAGACCTTGGTTTCTTCACACAATAACTGTCTCCAGAGTTAAAGGTTCTTTGCTGATACTCTTATCTTTACCAGGTATTCTTGACAGCAGAATACCCAGGGATCAGACAGCTTCCTTTATTACTCACCACTCTGAGGGCTATATTTAAAATGATTTGGTTAAGTTCTGGACAGCCGCATAAACTGCAGGATTCAAAAACCCCACTTCTCTGAATACCTCTGGCTTATTCAAATACATCTTTAGCTGGAAAAACATATATAGATGAATCAGACACCTTCCAGAGTGGGTCAAGTTAGGCAGATAAAGCTGATATTATCTGGCTAACTTTGGTCGTGCCACAGGGCTACCCTAAGTTAGCCAAAAAAACTCAAGGTGAATTTTAAAAAGCTTACGCATGGAAATAAGGGCATATATGTATGTATGTTGCCAGTTCCTGCGTAATTCATATTTTAAAAAGGGGCCCCATATGTACACACATGCGCTTTTGCCAGTAAAAGTACAAGCGCAAAAAAGGAGCATGTTAGGGGTGTGGTTTACATGTGCATACACAATGAGCTCTTTTAAAAGCGACATACACAATCCCAATGCGCATCCCAATTCGCCAAAACATTCATCAACCACTCCCCTTCCATCAGAGACATAGGGGTTCGGCTCGATAACCACTTCAACTTAAAATCTTTCGTCCTCAACACAACTAAAGAATGTTTCTTTAAACTACAAGTACTCAAAAATCTGAAACCTCTCCTGCATTTCAGTGACTTCCGTTTAGTAGTTCAGTCAATTATCCTCACAAAGTTAGACTACTGCAATTCTCTACTGCTAGGTCTCCCAGCGACAACTATCAAACCCTTACAGATGGTCCAGAATGCCGCAGCTAGGATACTCACCAACTACAAATAAAAGAGCCCATATCACACCCATCCTTCATTTCCTTCACTGGCTTCCCATAAAATCTAGGATCACCTTCAAAGCTTTGATGGTGATCCACAAGGACATTCACGGCATCGCCCATCTCAATCTAAGCTCTCAACTCCGTCTGCATAAATCAGACAGACCAATCAGAAATGCATATAAAGGTTCATTATATGCCCCACCGGTCAAAACCACACTAAGAAAGCGTGCAATCTTGACAGCAGGACCCACCCTTTGGAACTCTCTGCCACCTGAGCTTCGTCAAGAACCTTGTCATCAAACATTTAAGAAACACCTCAAAACATGGCTTTTCAGACAAGCCTTCCCGGAATCCCAAGACTATTCTGACACAGGTCAAAGGACACAACAGAACATAATTGGGATCTAAGATCTCTCCTATGTCCTTCAGAGTCCCCTTTACGCTCTATTTGAATTGTTCACTTGTTCTCATATTTATACTCTATTAGACGCTATGTTTTAATGTAACACCTTAGCTGCTATTGTTATGTTGTTCTATATATTCTATTAGAAGCTTTGTTGTAATGTAACGCCTTAGCCGCGATTGTTCTGTTGTATTGTAAACCGATATGATTTGTTAATTATACAAGAATGTCGGTATATAAGAATTCTAAATAAATAAAGAAATAAATAAATAAATAAATAAATAAATACAAGAACATCATCATTTATGAACACAAGTGCAAACTTTCCTTTTGAATTTTGACTTGGCATTAGGCAGGCTGGCTTTTCCGGTTGAGCGGACACAGGAGCAAGTTATGGGGTGGGAGGGAGTGTACCAGGGATTGACTGGGACCTGCTGGGGGCAAACTGGGACACACTGGGTAATACAGGGGGATCACTGGGACAAACAGGGTCATATGCAGGGGAATAGACTGTGATCTGAGGGAGACAATAAGAAGAGTTTAGTTGGTGTGTGGTGGTAGTGATAAGTACATTCCTACATAAAAACCAGCCCCTGGTGATATGGCCTTCCTGGAAGCGGTTACAAATTCCAGGCTGTGTGAGGATGTAGGCACCTGGGATAGACTTTGCCATACTGGGTGGTATACAGGTTTATAGTGGGGGTAACTGGAACAGATTGAAAGAGTAACTAGGACATACAGTGCTATACAGAGGGATGGGACATTGGTTATGTTGGATATTTCAGCAGCTTTTGATATTGTCAATCATAGTATTCTGATTGACAGGCTTTCAGCAATTGGATTATCAGGAAAACCATTGTCTTGGTTTAAGTCTTATCTACATGATCGCTCATACAGGGTTAAAATTGGGATCTCAAATTCAGATAAAATACCTCTTTATTCAGGAATACCCAAGGTTTATCTTTATCAGCGACTTTATTTATATGAATATGTTGCCCCTCTGCAAACTATTAACTGGGTTAGGAATAATACATTACATTTACACTGATGATGTACAGATGCTTTTACCTGTAACAGACTCTATTGAGAATACTCTGTAATTATTAGATATATATATATGTCTTCAATCCAACAATTACTTGCACATTTGAAACAAGCATTAAATCATCAAAAGACCGAAATAGTGTTTCTAAGCAATAGACTAGAACATAATGTATCTATGACCAATAGAGTCGGTCAATCTAATTTTAATTTAGTTAATTTTGCTCGGGGTCTAGGGGTGATTCTGGATAGCGAGTTAAATATGAAGAAAACCATAAGTAATATGATTAGCGATGGTTTTAATGAACTACACATTTTTTAAAAATTGAAACCATTTTTATATTTTAGTGACTTTAGGACCGTATTGCAGACCTTGACCTTTTCTAAATTGGACTATTGTAATGCTCTTGTTTTAGGTCTTCCTAATACCTTGAGATCGCTTCAGCTATTACAGAATGCAGCTGCTAGAGTCCTAACTGGTGTAAAAAAAATATGACCATATTACACCCATCTTGCTAGAATTGCATTGGCTACCGACAAAATGTAAAATAGATACAAAGTCCTTTGACTAATTTACAAATCACTAAATAATGAGAAAACAGAATGATTAAATATATCTTTGCGGATTCATACTCCACAGCATAATCTACAATCAGCGAACAAAGGCTTTCTAACTATTCCTTCGGTTAGGTTTGCCCATTTGAGCAAAGTCAGGTAAAGAGCAATATCTTTAGCTGGGCCTAAATTATGGAATTCCCTTCCAATTGAGTTAAGACTACAGTCAAATTATCATACTTTTAAAAAAGCTTTAAAAACCTGGTTAGTTAGATCAGCATTTGGAGAGGAAGCATTTTAAAGAAGTCATATTTTTTTATTAGAGCTGTTTAAGTTTTTTATGAACATATATGGTACAATTTTGTTTGTTTTATTAAATAATTAGAACTTGTATGTTATTTTAGGTTAGGATTTATTTTAATTTTAATATTTATATGATTTTTTTAGTTTTTACATTTTTTATTGTATTTATATTGATGCTATAAACCGTTATGATTGTTATCAGAATATCAGTATACAAAATAATATAATTAAATACATAAATATATGAGGGCCTTCTGGGTGGTGGAAACTGTGGTGGAGATTCCCTTTTCAATATGACTCTATAGCCTTATTTATATTCAAGTCACAATGGCTGAGGAGGAAGAGAAAACATGGAGGAGGAAGATGAGGAGGTACCCATATACAGAGAGTATGCAGGAGTAGGGCATAGTTTTTTGATCTGTCAGAGGAGCAACATAAGAACATAAGAAATTGCCATGCTGGGTCAGACCAAGGGTCCATCAAGCTCAGCATCCTGTTTCCAACAAAGGCCAAACCAGGCCACAAGAACCTGGCAATTACCCAAACACTAAGAAGATCCCATGCTACTGATGCAATTAATAGCAGTGGCTATTACCAACAAACTCCAGAGCTTAATTGTGCATTGAGTGAAAAAGAAATTTCTCTGATTAGTCTTAAATGTGCTACTTGCTAACTTCATGGAATCCCCCCTAGTCCTTCTATTATTCGAAAGTGTAAATAACAGATTCACATCTACTCGTTCAAGACCTCTCATGATCTTAAAGACCTCTATCATATCCCCCCTCAGCTGTCTCCTCTCCAAGCTGAACAGCCCTAACCTCTTCAGCCTTTCCTCATAGGGGAGCTGTTCCATCCCCTTTATCATTTTGGTTGCCCTTCTCTATACCTTCTCCATCGCAACTATATCTTTTTTTAGATGCGGCGACCAGAATTGTACACAGTATTCAAGGTGCGGTCTCACCATAGAGCGATATAGAGGCATTATGACATTTTTCTGTTTTATTAACCATTCCCTTCCTAATAATTCCTAACATTCTGTTTGCTTTTTTGACTGCTGCAGCACACTGAGCTGACGATTTTAAAGTATTATCCACTATGATGCCTAGATCTTTTTCCTGGGTGGTAGTTCCTAATATGGAACCTAACATCATGTAACTACAGCAAGAGTTATTTTTCCCTATATGCAACACCTTGCACTTGTCCACATTAAATTTCATCTGCCATTTGGATGCCCAATCTTCCAGTCTTTCAAGGTCCTCCTGTAATGTATCACAATCCGCTTGTGATTTAACTATGAATAATTTCGTATCATCCGCAAATTTGATAACCTCACTCATCGTATTCCTTTCCAGATCATTTATATGTATATTGAAAAGCACTGGTCCAAGTACAGATCCCTGAGGCACTCCACTGTTTACCCTTTTCCACTGAGAAAATTGACCATTTAATCCTACTCTCTGTTTCCTGTCTATTAACCAGTTTGTAATCCACGAAAGAACATCACCTCCTATCCCATGACTTTTTAGTTTTCTTAGAAGCCTCTCATGAGGGACTTTGTCAAACGCCTTCTGAAAATCCAAATACACTACATCTACCGGTTCACCTTTATCCACATTTTTATTAACCCCTTCAAAAAAATGAAGCAGATTTGTTAGGCAAGACTTCCCTTGGGTAAATCCATGTTGACTTTGTTCCATTAAACCATGTCTTTCTATATGCTCTACGATTTTGATCTTGAGAATAGTTTCCACTATTTTTCCTGGCACAGGTTTCCACTATTTTTCCCGGCACAGGTTCAGGTTCAACAAGGAAACCATACTCTACCTATGCCAGCAGTTAGAATGGGACCTGCAACCTACCACCCATAGGGTCACACCTTGCAAGTATATTTAAAGGTTACCACTGCCCTGGAACTTTTGGCCACCAGCACCTCCTCTAGTGATCATAACTAGAATAAGCCAATCTGCTACCTTTCATATGTATCAAGCAGTTCCTAGCAGCATTGCTTCAGAAAACATACCACTATATATCCTTCCCTCAGAGCAGGCAGCAACAACAACAAATCATGACTGATTTCTATCAAATAGCACACTTTTCCTCTGTCTTGTAGGCTGTTGATTGTACTCAAATCTCTATAAGGGTACCAGAGGCCAATGAGACCATCTACTGCAACCAAAAGGGCTTGCACTCCCTCAATATGCAGATAGTCTGTGATGCCAAGAGGGTCATCCTGAACATCGTGCCCAGATTTCCAGGATCTACTCACAATGCCTACATCCTCTTGCAATCAGGAATTCATTACCACGTCCAGGAAGGACACATCACCAGGGACTGGCTTGTAGGTAAGAATGCAGTTATCACTACTACCACACCCCAACTATCCTCTATTTATTGTCTCCCTCATATGTAGGTGGACTGACAGAATTCACCCAGGAGGACTGCTCTAAACTTGTCCTGTGAATTACCCCACTGCATATCTAACTGTTCTTCTCTGCCTTCTTCCCTACAGATGATAGAGGATATCCACTCAAAACCTGACTCATGATCCCTCTGGCTAACCCACAGACCATTGCAGAGGCTTCCTACAACAGGGCTCATGGCATACCAGGGCAGTTTCGCGAGAAACATTTTCCTATTCAAAACAGTAATATTCACACATATATCCTCTTTAAAGCTGTGGTATACATGTATTATTTATACTTATGAGTGCAGAGTTCATCTACACAAGGATAAAATCATGATCCATCTGCTCAGGGACTTTAGTATCCAGTCCCATGTTTCTCCCAATAGTTTGCAACATGGGTAAGATTTGGACTGGACCTGCCACTCCCTGATGCCATGAGTGTGCTGCTATTCCATCTCCTCCAGTTATTTCTTGGATTTTAGGATAGCATGGAATCTGCAGATAAATACATCATCATCAGAGATCTGGATGATTACTACTTTAGGTTTGGCCTTATACCCAGTGAACCATATTTTTGGCTGTATGTATTTCATAGTTATTTATATATTTTCTGTGTCTTTCAATATATCAGGCCCAGGATTTCTATAGGGACTCTGCCACTTATTCTACCCTACCAACCATTTGCCCTCTTACATCTGTATGGATGGGAAAAAGCTGATTATAATTGTACTGAAGACCTAGCTTCAAAAATAGAAAAGTTCTTCTGATTGGCTGAAATCAGTTTAGTATTAGAATCCTTACCAATTAGCAGTGGTAGAGGTAGGTAGTGGGGACAGATCATTTAAACACCAAGGAGTGTTGATTACTGTCAGCTGGGAGCTTAGCTCTAACAGTCCTCAAATAGGACATGATCATGAAGGTCTAGCTGAACACAGGGCTAAGCAGTCTTCTCGCAGGCAGATGCCTATTGAACAGTATGTCTTTGAGAGATTATAAGTGTGATTAAGTTACTTAAAGGGATTGGCAGAAGGGAGCTGGGAGCCTTAAAAAAAAAACTAGGGCCCTACACGTAAGGATAACCAGTATTAGCATGAATAAGGATAGGCTTGGTGCTAAAAATGTTTTTTCTGTGACATCTGAAGCGTATGGACATCAAGGTAACTTAGTAAACCTTTCAGCAGCAGCTAACTTCAGGTAAATGCAGCTCATACTAGAATATCTAAATGAGATCTCTCCTCTGTTGTTAGTGTGCCAGCTCAGAAAAGGTCACCTTATGTGTGCACATTATCTTCCTATACAGTAAATGTATTTAAGGGGATACATAACATAATGTTAACTGTATACAATAAACCCCAATTTGTGGCTTGGCTGCACTCACATCTGTAGTCATTTGGAGAGATACTTGGTAAATGTAGATTTATATTCCTACTTGTGGTCTCCTTTACTGGTAGCTGTGAAGTTTTACACAACTAAACCAAATACACTGCTGTAAGGATAGCTAAGAGGAGGATAACAATTAGTGGACAAACCTGCATAGCAAGCACTAAGCAGCACACAGGGCTATGTATGGGTCAGAGAATTATGGCTATAGGATAAACTTAAAGGGACTTTATTGTTGCTGGACATGAAATAGAGCATGCAGCCAACAACATAGACACACACCCAAACTGCATTATAAAGGTAAAACTTATATATGAAATATAAAATTTGTAAAATGTTTTACAACTATTTTAAAAGAAAAAATATAATAGACAGGGGTGGGATAAACTAGGGAGTAAAGTATGGACAACAACAAAAAGGCTCATGGATCTAGGGAGGCCATGTTTTGAAGACGTAGAAGTCTGGTTGCAGTGGTGGTGGCCTCATGTCAATAAGCTCAAAAGCAGCTATGAGATAAGTCTCAACTAGTCACTCCACAATTGTAACCATACTCCTGAGATCAGCTCCAACCACTCCCAATTCCTCCACCATCATCTACATGCCCTGACCAAAAACTTCCTGAGACAGTGGCTTATGTTCTAGAGTGGGTGCTCCAACCACTGAGCCAAGCTCAGGAGCTAATGGCAATTCAGCTGATGATTGTAGGGGGTTCAGAGAGGACTGGGTCAGCCTGAGGACCTCCACCCATAGATTCTGGGGCAGAATGGGGAGAAGGCTGTACCAGGAAGGGGTGAAGGATGGAGGTTGTCGCTGACTCAGAGCCTCCTGTGGAGGCGGGAGTAGCTGGACTGCCACCACTGGCCCATGCTGGTGGTAGTGGAGGGGGATGCCGGTGGTTCTGGCTGCTGCTCCCCAGCAGTGGCCATGGCTGCTGCATTATTAGGAGTGGTTGGGCCCTTGTCATCCTCTTTGGCCTCGTCCTCCTCCAAAGATGCTGAGGTGGTGTCATCTGTGAAGAAAACACAAATTGTGTATCATTTAATGTACTCATATGTTCCAGGGTGTGATGTACATGATCATACAGGCAGTTACAGGGCATTCCCTTTCTAGGAAAGGATTAGGCGAAAGGAAGTGCTCCTAGTTGTGGAACATCCATACAATATAGGAGATAGCAAAGCCATATAATGGTTCTTTGAGATACAGAAACTTCTGTTCCGCAGTATATTACAACATGGTGCCTAGCTAATGATATGGGCTTAGAATTAGACTCTGTGTCAGGGTAGTTAGCATTGGGGTGCGGTCTGTATAGCAAGGCATCAAGGACCATGATGTAGCACATAATGTACGGCTGTCTATAGGTCATATACTTTCACAGGTAATAAATACAGGAATGAGATTAGCACCTTCAAGAATTTCCAACAAGACAACAGGGTGCATTACACTTCATGATTCTGCTGTCTATAAGTCAGAGAAGTGCCAAAGTCTAAATATTTTTATATGAGGTTTGTTTTAACTCAAAGAAGAGACAGGGTCTTGCTAAGTGGTAGGCAAATAGTGTGGTTGGTGATGAAAGCAGGACATAAAGAGAATATGTGAAAATCTCCTTGATGGCCAAAAGATGAATTTACCTCTGGCCCCATCCCACCTGGCATGCAGCCAATCCATCTGTAACATAAAGGAATCATAATCATCATAATCATATATCACAAACAATTCACATGTTACACAGAATACAAAATGACCTAAATCATACATAAATGTATTAGAGAACACAATGTTTCATTTACAACTTATCAAACAATTTTTCACTTTTAGACCAGTGTAACAATGTATATAACAAATGAGCAGCATGTGTCCCAAAGTAACTAACAAATGCTGAGGCTGATAGTTTACGTCCCAAGCTGATAGTATACGTCCCAACAAAGAAAAATACTCTGTTTCACCTCATCTAGGCTTCTTCAGGGGATATGTGTCAATAACTTGTTGAAAAGAAGTATATTATAAAGCAATCCCAATGTTCAGAAAAAACTATTCGGAGGAACTTCCAAACCAAACTGGGATTGTGATGTCTATAAAAAATAACATGAATATAGAATTATTATTTCATTAAAGTAAAGAAAATTAGTTGCTGTTGTTATCATGATTAATATAGAATGTAAGATGTTACCTAACCTTTAATGCAAATCCATAAATATAGAGAGTAACCAGAGCTCCTTGTGGTTGGTTCAATCTTGAAGGTTCTACAGAAAACAATTAAAAAAGATTATAAAATGCTGTTTGAATTTTCCATATTTTTCCCTTTTATTATTTTCTCAAAATTTTCTCTTTCATTTTCTATAATACTGAAATTACAAGGAGCAGAGATTAATTTTACTAATGGAACACATTGAGTCCATTTGGTCAAAATCATGAGGTCGAGTGATTATCATTAATATGAACCACTGAGTAGATACAGTAAGTCACAAGTGGATTGTGATACATTACAGGGGGACCTTGCAAGACCGGAAAATTGGGCATCCAAATGGCAGATGAAATTTAATGTGGACAAGTGCAAGGTGTTGCATATAGGGAAAAATAACTCTTGCTGTAGTTACATAATGCTAGGTTCCATATTAGGAGCTACCACCCAGGAAAAAGATCTAGACATCATAGTGGATAATACTTTGAAATTGTCAGCTCAGTGTGCTGCAGCAGTCAAAAAAGCAAACAGAATGTTAGGAATTATTAGGAAGGGAATGGTTAATAAAACGGAAAATGTCATACTACCTCTATATCGCTCCATGGTGAGACCGCACCTTGAATACTGTGTACAATTCTGGTTGCTGCCTCTCAAAAAAGATATAGTTGTGATGGAGAAGGTACATAGAAGGGCAACCAAAATGATAAAGGGAATGGAACAGCTCCCCTATGAGGAAAGGCTGAAGAGGTTAGGGCTGTTCAGCTTGGAGAAGAGACGGCTGAGGGGGGATATGATAAAGGTCTTTAAGATCATGAGAGGTCTTGAACGAGTAGCTGTGAATTGGTTATTTACACTTTTGGATAATAGAAGGACTAGGGGGCATTCCATGAAGTTAGCAAGTAGCACATTTAAGACTAATCAGAGAAATTTCTTTTTCACTCAATGCACAATTAAGCTCTGGAATTTGTTGCCAGAGAATGTGATTAGTGCAGTTAGTATAGCTGGGTTCAAAAAAGGTTTGGATAAGTTCTTGGAGGAGAAGTCCATTAACTGCTATTAATCAAGTTTACTTAGGTAATAGCCACTGCTATTAATTGCATCAGTAGCATGGGATCTTCTTGGTGTTTGGGTACTTGCCAGGTTCTTGTGGTCTGGTTTGGCCTCTGTTGGAAACAGAATGCTGAACTTGATGGACCCTTGGTCTGACCCAGCATGGCAATTTCTTTTGTCCTTATGACCTTCATTATTATTTTCTCATATTATGTTTTCATATTTTTCCCTTTCATTTTTTCCTGTTTATATTTAATTTCACTTATGAAGTATCTATCTATTAGTACAGTATTGTTTTTATGAAACCAGTATATCTTCCGCGTCGGCATGATATAGAACTCAAGTTCATTTTTAATTGGTCGACAGGAGTATAAAAGAGTGCAATGCAAACGCACAAATGCAGCGAGTTTTTTTTTACAGCATGATGCGGCAGTATCAGTAAGTGGCAAGTCTCACATTAACCTTTGGAGAAAAGTTTGATTCATGTATCTAGAATATTTTGAATTATATATAAGATTACTTTGTTAAACTTTATTTAGTCTATAGAATTACAGAAGTACAATAAAATCGCACAAGTTTCAAGGAACATTCTGAGACCGGTTATAACACAGCAGCGACACATAGTACAGCTGTTACAGATAGTATAGCTTTGGAATCAGTCAGATCTACCTTTGATTTGGTTGTGCCATGCAACCAATCCAGCCACCACCGACATTTCTGGCACAGCGTCTGAACCTTCTTGAGGTCCTCAATGT
Source organism: Rhinatrema bivittatum (assembly GCF_901001135.1). Lineage (NCBI taxonomy): Eukaryota > Metazoa > Chordata > Amphibia > Gymnophiona > Rhinatrematidae > Rhinatrema > Rhinatrema bivittatum. Next base: position 51,712,786 of record NC_042622.1, on the reverse strand, counting down.
ATACAAAGAAATAGAAATACAAAGTTTAGTGTGACCTCCATACTGGTATATAATCTATGTTTTGAACTGATATCTAAAGAAAACACCACTAATATCACCTCTTATTCTATAATATTTCAATAATCATTCTGCAATAAATATAAGAATATTATGCCCCCCAGTAAGGGTTGACCATATCTCTTTATCCTTTTATGATGATTAGTTACTAAGAAAAAAATATTTATAAGGAGGGAAGGAAAGTTTCATATTTCATGTTCTTTACCCCAGCCACTGGGTGATATCGATGTTTATAACCATTAACGATCCTCCTCCATCCACTATTTTGGTTTTTATGCGTGTAGCGTGCAAAATATATATTTTTTAAATTTTGTGATCAAATTGTTAATATAGAAACACTGTATAAATTAGTCCATCTGAAGCTGATGTTAGTGGTGTTTTCTTTTTGTACAAATTGATAAATCCCTCTAGATAGAGCATACAGTGCAGGCAATATTTTGCACTGATATCTGGCATGAGTAGCATGTCTCTTCCACTCCCTTAATCCACTTCAAAGTAGTATGTTGCCACCAGGTCCAAACATACACCAGAACAGGGAAACTCCATGAACTGCCATGGTACCCCTTTTCATAAGGGAGCAAGCAGGGCAGTCCAGCCAGTGGGAATATCCCTGTCAAGTAACTGCTATTTAAAACGGGATAACTAGTACAAGAGTTTGGGGGGTTTCAGGAACCATATGACAGGGCCAAATCTTTTCCTTCTGGAAGAAGGACATTGGTTTACTCTCCTATTAGGGCTACAATTAAAGCTATTTCATGTCCCAGAGGAAGTTCTGCCTCTTAATTAGACCTTTAATATGACCATTGGTTTAAGTCCTCCTTTGTTATCCTTACCTACTGTTTCACTCTTATATTATATGACATTTACAACACTTGCACATTGTTCATGCTATTCATGGAATGCACATCTGTTACTGTATCCATACATACCTATTGACTCTTGCCCTACCACATTTGGCCACATTTGGACTCTTGCATACTACATAGTCCCCACCCCCATTTCCACACCTTTTAGCCCCTCTAGTGACCCTCCTTGTACACCCAAAGCAACTCTTACCTCTACTATCCACAATCTATTTACCCACATGGGTGGGAGGCTCTGTGATTGAACTCCCTTTGCAGGCCTTTCCAGCTCTGCTTCATGATGTGGAGGTTCCTCCTAACTCCCCTGATAGGAAATAGCTTCCTCTTCTGAGTTACTACCAGGGACTTCAGTCATGCAATGTTCCTGTTGGTGAAGTCGAGCTGGTGTGCTAGGGGTGGCATCGCCACCAGAATAATCGGAAATTACGCACCGTGGAAGGGTACATGTGCATGATGCATGTGAGCATTTTCACATGAACATGCAACATTCGCACACAACAGGCATACAAAATTTACACATATATATTTTGTGCGCACTTAAGTGCAATCAATATAAAATTCACACACGTGTGCATAAGCCCTTATGTACAGGAATAGGGGCTTATGTGCAATTCTTTTAAAGTTATCCTTTTACAAGTTAACCAGATATAGTCAGCAGCATAGCTGTGCCACAGAATATCCATTTTTTAACTAGGTACATTTATCTCGTTACCTTACTTGGATAGCCTGTGGCTCAATAAGGACCTGTTTGTTGATATCTCAGCCTGTTCATCTCATGAGGATGGGCAGTAGACACTCTTTACAGTACACTGATTTGCTTTAATTCTGATGCCAATGATCCTCCCTTGGGACATGCAACAGGCCTGCCAGGGAGTCAGCAGTAGCTCTTTCTATACTAATATTTCCCTCAGTGCTGTATGTAGACTCTCTTCAAAACTCTGGATCTTACCTCAGACTGCCTTAGTTACAGCCTGGACTGAACCATCTAGGATCTCACTTCAGGGATATTCCTGGGACACACCATTACTGCATAATAAGCCACAGATACTACCAGGGTTAGAACTGCAGGGTTTCACCAGGGTTAAAGTGATTTCATTCATTATCTAGACCAGTGGTTCTCAACCAGTGTGTCACCAAGGGGTGGAAGGTGTGTCACCAAAAATTTGAAATAGCAAGATAATGCTTTCTATAACAGCCTCATGTGCTTGCTGCTTGAGGAGAGTGCAGAGTAAGGAGCTGCTACTTAAAATTCCTATCATTGCTCCCTGTTGCTACTTTTCCCTCAACTCTGACAATCACTGCCACCACCAGTCCAAGCCAGAAATGTTGCCGGCATGCTGTATCCTGCCCCATCTTCTCGTCGCACCTCCCTCTCCTCACTCTGCTTCTTGGAGTTTCAGTTTTTCTCTGTATGCTTGTTTATAATTTATGGTCTTTTATTCTGTATTAGATAAGGGTCAGTCTGCATTCTGCATGTTTGACAGAGGTGAGGGATTCTGCTAACTAGGATGTAGATTCTATGTAGGAATCTAGAGCAGTCTGGCTTGCTTTGTTTTTCCAATAGTAAGTGTTCTGTGTTCTATATTTGCAGTCTTGCTTTTTCATAGGTAACGTTGTTACTGTTCAAGTCCTGGGTGTTCGTACTCTTATGGTATGGCTGGTAAGCTATATAATTTCTAAATGCCTTTTTAGCAGGTTTTCATGTTATTTCACAAAGTGGCTGGCAGGGAAGGGATTTTGAAGAACTATTACTGAGGGGATACCAGAATTTGAATATGTTTTTTGTATGGTAAGTTGAAAGGGGAAATATCCTAACTCTGCTCTGTATAAACTCCAGAAGAGCTCTCTGAGGTTGACAGTGAGATGCATGAGAGTTTGTCTGTATTGAAAAACTGTGTGCTGCATATGCATATCAGTCCTAGATTTCTCACTGATGCAATAAGCAAAGATTAAATGTTTTGTGAAAAAATAACATGTAATAACATTTTATAAGCAGTTATTGAAATTAAATAATATATTATCTTTCTCCTGCATCATTTTCAACAATAAAAAAATATCTAGGATTTATTTTTAGTATAGATGTTAAATGTAGTGTGCAATGTGTCACTCACGTGAGCATCATCTGTCAGGTGTGTCATGACGGGGAAAAGGTTGAGAACCATTGATCTAGACAGTTTCAAGAGTAAGCATACCGGTGATATCTTCATTACCAGCATTCCTTTCATTTAGAGGGTCCAATTTTAAAGACACCAGTTACATTTAGTAACATAATAGATGATGGTAAAGACCAAATTGCTCTATTCATCCTGCCCAGTTCAAATTCTTCCACCTTGGGTGGATGAACCTATACATTTCTACATGCAACCCAACACCAACCAGGATTGAATGTAAAAGAAATGTTCATATTATTTCAATTTTTGTATCATTGCCTATTTGTTTTTTGTTTCATTTAATTCTTTTTTTTTTTTGTGTGTGTTATTTTGTTTTATGCACTTCATTTGCATCAAGTCAATGGGTGAAGCAATTCTCTCAACAGCCCCCCCCCCCCCTGCCATCAACCCTGACATCCCAATTGATTCTCCGCCCCGCTTCTCACAAGCCCCCTAACTCCCTATTCCTTACTTTCTTCTGGCTCCCAGGCTGCTTATTAATGATGCCAGTGAGAATGCAAATGGATGCGGTGGGGGAGGGGGGAGGGATATCAAGGGCGCATGGTCAGACGGAAGGAGGCTATTCCTCTTAAATGAAACAACATAAAACTTTGGTGGGGGGGGGTGTTCTGTTATTTTGGGTGGAAAATGAAATTAAACAAAACGTCGTCGGGTTTTCCCCTTTTTTGTCTTGTATCTAAACTCCCAAACTTTTATCCATTACCGCCCTCCACAACTGTCCCAAGTGGCCATAAAATAATTTGCTGCCAGCTTGGCCCTGAGACCGCTGCCATTTTTTTTTTAACTGTAGCCCATAGAACAAGAGCAACTGGTGATTGCCCCTATCTCTTTCAGCCTCCGAGAGCCTTGGAAAAGGTGAAGGGGGTTCCTTGTCAAAAGAAAAAAACCTGAAGAATTTTGGATTTTTTTTTTAGGCACCAGCATTTTAGTTGAAATAAAATGAAATAAACAGAAAATGGTTTTTTTTCCCCGTTTTGAATGCACACCCCTAACACGTAGTTCTAATTTCCCTGTGCTGAAAGGCTGGAGTGGGAGTGGCTAACTTGGATGCTGCTGCCCTGTCCTGTTCTGCGTGTGGATTATGTCCTTGTTGAACTTTTCACTTTTGCAGTTTTCTGGCGGTTTCTTTCTCTTACAAGGCATTGGAGGTAATGCACACAGCAGCAGGGGAGGGGGGGTGTGACCTAGATATCTACAAAGTCCCCCCCCCCCCATGGGCTTGCACTTCATAAACTCAACATCATTTTCTGTAAGTGCACAAAAGTTAAACTTTTTGTAGGCGGTTGGAAGGAAGAAAAGGTTGCTCTGACTTGGTGCCTTGTGGGGGGTTTTGTAATTATCCTAAAAGCCACTAAGTTCCCACAAGAGCAGTCACAGTTTGCACAGCTATATACCTCGGCAACCATTTTGACAAATGTAATTGCTCTGCCAGTAGGGAGTCCGACTGACAACTAGGGCTGACTGTCAGGCATTTGAAGGACCTGAATAGAGTTTCAGGGAAAGGCTGATGTGATTATGCAAAATGAGGCGCGTGTGTGCTTTTCCTCTCCTCTGATTGCTTGCAAAGTAGGAGGCCTCCGGCTTGGCACAAATAACAATGCAGAACGAAGAGGAAATTGTTAAAAAATTAAACAAGGGAAAATGAAGGGCTCAATGAACTGGCGCAGTTGGATACAGATCCGTTCACCTGGAGGCTCTGAAGCAGGAATTGCTCCAGGTACACAGTTTATATTTGTTGACTGAAGGAAAGCAAGATTTTCTCAAGGTTAATGTTCTTTAATCCTCTTGCATTTAGGAAAATATAGGGGATCAGAGGATGTGGAAAAAAAATCTTTAAGAACTGTAGCCACTAGCCAGTTACCTGTCCAAGCATTGACCAATGTGCAGTGGTGTGTGCAGATCCTAGTTTTACTTCCTGTAATCATTCCTGCCATATATGGATTCAGTGCAGGTTGTACTACCATTATTTATTTATTTAGATTGATATTACACTTTTTTCAGCACTTCAAAGTGGATTACATTCAGGTACTGTAGGTATTTCCCTATCCCCAGAGGGTTTACAATCATACTGGGTCATTTATCAAAATGCTATAAAGTGTTTTTGCATGTGAAAAGCACTGTTAACACATGTGATAGCACCATATTGTATGGTGTTAGGGGTGGGTGGGAGCTGGGTTTATGAGAGACATATAGACTAGCCATAATGCCTGCCCACTAGATAGGTATTTATATCCCTATGGGAGGCCCACCTCATAATTCGAGGTGAGGTTTAGGTATTAGTGTAGGGGTTAGGGGCTACTTTGACATTCAAAGTGAGACGTATGAACAGAACAGTGCTCTCTAGTGAAGATTTGATGACCCTCGGAGTTCTCTCACACTAGTTTTTTGGACTCTCGTTACCTGGGTAACATCGGTTTCACCATCATAAACTTGCAACATCATCATAGAGACTTAGGGCCTTATTTTCCAATATCGCATTGGTAACACATTAGGGGGCGTTACCAATGCAAATGAGGCTTCTTTCGTGCAGTGGGGAAACATCGTGTGCGGCGATGTTTTCCCACTGCACGATGATTCTTTCAGTGTTTTATCGCGGTGCATGATATTTGCCACTTTTTGGAGATAGTTCCAGAGAGAGAGAGAGAGAGAGAGAGAGAGAGAGAGAGAGAGAGAGAGAGAGAGAGAGAGAGAGAGAGAGAGAGAGAGAGAGAGAGAACCTTACTATAGTGCCTATGCCCTACATAGGTATTTGAATCCCTATGGGAGGGCTACCTACTAACTCGGGGTGGGGATTAGGTATGAGCGTCGGGGGTTGGGGGCCACTTTTGCATTCCACATGAGACCTACGGACAGAACAGTGGTCTCTAGTGCAGATTTGCTGGCCGTCGGAGTGAGGACGCTCACACCAAGAAGTGGTTTGGGCAACGTTCTCTCCACCTAGCTTGATGGACACTCTACCTGGGCAACAACATGCTAGGTGGAGAAAATGTTGGCCAAATCTCCGCTTGGAGTGAGCGTCCTCACTCCGACGGCCAGCAAATCTGCACTAGAGACCACTGTTCTGTCCGTAGGTCTCATGTGGAATGCAAAAGTGGCCCCCAACCCCCGACGCTCATACCTAATCCCCACCCCGAGTTAGTAGGTAGCCCTCCCATAGGGATTCAAATACCTATGTAGGGCATAGGCACTATAGTAAGGTGCTCTCTCTCTCTCTCTCTCTCTCTCTCTCTCTCTCTCTCTCTCTCTCTCTCTCTCTCTCTCTCTCCTCTCTCTCTCTCTCTCTCTCTCTCTCTCTCTCTCATTTTTGTTACTTCGCTGAAGTATCCCTTTTTCTGTTGTTACTTCGCTAGTGATGTATCCTTTTTCTGTTGTTGGGTTGTGTGTTTGTATTGTTTGCTGGTTGGTTGAGTGAGTTTGCGTATGCTCTTGTGAACAGCTAGGTTTTTACCTCTTTTTTGAACATTTTAGTGCTTGTTTGAGTTCTTATTCCACTTGGTATTGAGTTCCATAGTTTGGGGCTGGCGATAGATATGGCTCTTTCACTTGTTGATTTTAGTCGAGTGCTTCTTGCGTGAGGGATTTTGAGGAGGCCTTTGTTCCTTGATCTTAAGTTCCATTTTGGATTATGTGTTACGATGTATTTGCTAAGCCAGTTGCTTTGCTGTCCTATTATCATTTTATGCAGTGTTGTCAATACTTTGTATTCTATTCAGTATTTTATGGGAAGCCAGTGTAATGCGATTAGTGTTGGTGTGATGTGTTCCTGTTTTCTTGATCCTGTCAGAATTCTGACAGCTGCGTTCTGTAGTATTTGGAGTGGATGTATGATAGAGAGAGGTAGTCCAAGGAAAACAGCCTTGCAGTAGTCAAGGTTAGAGAAGATGAGAAGTTGAAGAACTGTTCGAAAATCTTCTTGCGTGAGGAATGGTTTGAGATGCCTTAGTGTCAGTAATTTGTGGTTCCTTCTTTAATCTTGTTGGTTATGTGTGTTTTGAGTGAAAGATCCTTGTCAATGGTGATTCCTAGATTCCGTGGATGGGTGACAGGTGAGATTACGGTTTTTGGGTTATCTGTTATGAGTGTCTTCATGATGGTGTTGTTCTTTTTGTTTAGGATGATCAATTCAGTTTTACCTATGTTTATTATTAGTTTCATCACGTAATCAAAAAAGAGGAAAGTTTGATATTTTTATTTGTGTTCACAAAATCCTCTATACACAATGTGTCCATAAAATAAAAATCACATGCACACTCACTCACTCATTTAAAAACATTCACATTAAGAGTACACAGCAGGTCAGCATGTATAAATGTTTAACATATACTAAAATGTAAAAAACACTTCCCTGTGAAACACTCCACTTACATACTATTTAACACTGCAAATTTTTATACAAACTTCATAATAAGCTGATATCTCCTGTGTAACTTCTCTTGTGATATTTTCTAATATTGAAGTAGAATAAATCAGAGTGGTCAACCCCGACAAGTGGCCCTTGTTTCACCTTTGTTTGCTTCCTCAGGGGGACTTCACCACTGAGAAAATCAAACGATATGAGATCAATTTCAAACCAAGGACACATTCTCCATTTATCTCTTATATCAACTTCTCTCTCAAAAAATCAAAAATATCTACCTGAAATGTGTGGACTCTAATGACTCACCACGCAGACGCCCTTATATTTTTACAATTTAAACTTTATTGATTTTCATTGTCATTAAAACAATAAATCATACACTTTATGCATAATTCAGGAAAAATTATTATAGCATCTCTACATAGACAATAATAATATCTAAGACCATAAAGGAAATACCTAAAACAAATGCTATAATAAACAAAATAATGTGTGGGGTGCCCTCTTCCAATAAAGTAATTACTTACTTCAAAGTAAATATAGAAAACGAAAGAGAAATCTCTACCTATCTTATTAAGCTGACAATGATGGTGACAAATTAATTTCCAATTGTTCCTGATTCTTGTCTCTCAGGAAATTTTCCAAATGAGAGGGTTGTGTAAATATAAACTTTTTCCCCTGATAATTAATAAAGCATTTATTGGGGTACTTTAAAAAAAAAGTAGCCCCCAGATCTATTACCTTATTTTTAAGGGCTAAAAATTGCCTTCTCCTCACCTGAGTCGGTTTAGAGACATCAGGGAAGATGAAGACTTTTTGCCCACAAAATAATATATCCTTGTTTTTAAAGAATTTTTCCAAGATAATCTCTTTATCTCTCTCTGAAATAAACAATACGAACATAGTAGTCCTTTTTTCAAGCATATCTACAGATTCTTCCAAAAAGGTTGATATTCCTGGAGACTGCAATTCTCCATTCCCAGGCTTATCTCCTCTTTGGAAAGGAAAATAATAAATTTTAGAAACAGCAGGTACTTCGTTCAGAGCTAGAATTTCCTTAACATATTTGGAAAACATTTCAAAAGGAGATAACAACCTTGTACGTGGGAAATTCACCATACGTAGATTTTTTATACGCATTAAATTTTCCAAATTTTCCACATTGGAATGCAAAATGATATTATCAGTTGTATGCATAATTTCTAACTTTTTAACATTCTCAATTTCTACTTTTACATTCTGTGCTGAAATTTCTATATCACTCAAGCGTTTCCCCTGTTCCTGTATAAGTATCTTATTTTTATTTACTGTTGCTCCGAGAGACATATTCATCAAAGAAACATTGGAATCCAATTTTATCATCATTCTCCACAAGTCCCCTAATGTCACATTGGTAGCATCTACGGTTGATAACCTAGCGCTATCAATGGTAGGTGTTATATCCAAACCTGTCCCTTGCTGTATTAGCTCAGGGCAGGGAGGGTTCACTTCATTCGGTGTTTGAACACTAGTTTCAATATCACTTACTATTGACGACCCTCTAGTTCCATCTGATGTTCCCAAAAGGGGCTGTGAAGGTGCTAGCCTTGTGCCAGGACTTAGAGAGACTTCTGAACCGTCTCCCCCATTGTCCTCTTGTGGCGATATCTTGTAGATGTGAGCGTCCATTGGCCCTGTTCTCAATCCAGCCGGGGATGATGTTACGACTTTGGCCTTCCTTTTCCGCCCCATATAATTTCTAATATCTGAGCAAAGTTTCCAAAGCGTTCCAAGCGGTCAAAGTCGGTCTAAGTCGCGTGCGCCCCTTGGGCGCGCGCGGCTTAGGCGACGCGCCGGCGGCTGCGGTGCGCCGCAGTCCCGCGGGTTTTTATTCTCACGGGCGCAGGCGAGTGATGTCACAGGAGCGGGTATCGCAGGTGCGAGTAGTTGGTGAATCTCCGCCTCCTCACCGGTCAGCCGGACTCTGCCCTTCCTCTCTCTCGCTCTCACAGCTCGGGCCCCGATTTCCTCTGCAATCCCGCGGGTTTTTATTCTCACGGGCGCAGGCGAGTGATGTCACAGGAGCGGGTATCGCAGGTGCGAGTAGTTGGTGAATCTCCGCCTCCTCACCGGTCAGCCGGACTCTGCCCTTCCTCTCTCTCGCTCTCACAGCTTGGGCCCCGATTTCCTCTGCAGTCCCGCGGGTTTTTATTCTCACGGGCGCAGGCGAGTGATGTCACAGGAGCGGGTATCGCAGGTGCGAGTAGTTGGTGAATCTCCGCCTCCTCACCAGTCAGCCGGACTCTGCCCTTCCTCTCTCTCGCTCTCACAGCTCGGGCCCCGATTTCCTCTGCAGTCCCGCGGGTTTTTATTCTCACGGGCGCAGGCGAGTGATGTCACAGGAGCGGGTATCGCAGGTGCGAGTAGTTGGTGAATCTCCGCCTCCTCACCGGTCAGCCGGACTCTGCCCTTCCTCTCTCTCGCTCTCACAGCTCGGGCCCCGATTTTCTCTGCAGTCCCGCGGGTTTTTATTCTCACAGGCGCAGGCGAGTGATGTCACAGGAGCGGGTATCGCAGGTGCGAGTAGTTGGTGAATCTCCGCCTCCTCACCGGTCAGCCGGACTCTGCCCTTCCTCTCTCTCGCTCTCACAGCTCGGGCCCCGATTTCCTCTGCAGTCCCGCGGGTTTTTATTCTCACGGGCGCAGGCGAGTGATGTCACAGGAGTGGGTATCGCAGGTGCGAGTAGTTGGTGAATCTCCGCCTCCTCACCGGTCAGCCGGACTCTGCCCTTCCTCTCTCTCGCTCTCACAGCTCGGGCCCCGATTTCCTCTGCAGTCCCGCGGGTTTTTATTCTCACGGGCGCAGGCGAGTGATGTCACAGGAGCGGGTATCGCAGGTGCGAGTAGTTGGTGAATCTCCGCCTCCTCACCGGTCAGCCGGACTCTGCCCTTCCTCTCTCTCACTCTCACAGCTCGGGCCCCGATTTTCTCTGCAGTCCCGCGGGTTTTTATTCTCACGGGCGCAGGCGAGTGATGTCACAGGAGCGGGTATCGCAGGTGCGAGTAGTTGGTGAATCTCCGCCTCCTCACCGGTCAGCCGGACTCTGCCCTTCCTCTCTCTCGCTCTCACAGCTCGGGCCCTGATTTCCTCTGCAATCCCGCGGGTTTTTATTCTCACGGGCGCAGGCGAGTGATGTCACAGGAGCGGGTATCGCAGGTGCGAGTAGTTGGTGAATCTCCGCCTCCTCACCGGTCAGCCGGACTCTGCCCTTCCTCTCTCTCGCTCTCACAGCTCGGGCCCCGATTTCCTCTGCAGTCCCGCGGGTTTTTATTCTCACGGGCGCAGGCGAGTGATGTCACAGGAGCGGGTATCGCAGGTGCGAGTAGTTGGTGAATCTCCGCCTCCTCACCGGTCAGCCGGACTCTGCCCTTCCTCTCTCTCGCTCTCACAGCTCGGGCCCCGATTTCCTCTGCAGTCCCGCGGGTTTTTATTCTCACGGGCGCAGGCGAGTGATGTCACAGGAGCGGGTATCGCAGGTGCGAGTAGTTGGTGAATCTCCGCCTCCTCACTGGTCAGCCGGACTCTGCCCTTCCTCTCTCTCGCTCTCACAGCTCGGGCCCCCGACGCCCTTATATTTTTAACACCCCTTACGAAAAGTGCTTTGTGCATTTCGAACGGCTCGATATTTTAATAGCAGCATATCATCTGAAAAATACCCGTAAACATCATAACTTAATCTTAAAACATCAAAAAATGTTAGCGCCATCACGAGGCCACTTCTTCTAATACGCCCACATAAGCTTACCTTGAGAGACGCTCCCAAACAAACTCACAAATCTTTACATGAATCACTTCACGAATTACTTCGCCTTCACAGATATTACCAAGTTGACTCACAAATCGCCTTGTTTACTCCAGATTGTAGCAAACCCAATATTCAAACTTCACTCAGCAACGCCATCGCTTCATTAACCAACTTCAAAACTCCGCAGAGTTTTATACGAAATCATTACCTACTCCTCCCTTGTACGTTACTCGGCGTGCTCTGTTCTTCTCACGTGCTCTCCACGTAATTGATCGCGTATTACTATCCCACGTTGCAAGATGTGCTATGTTTTTCTCACGCACTCTCCACATGATCAATCACGTACAACTCCCCCAGAAACGTAATGCGTCACCACTTACAAGCTTACGCCACTGTCTGCCGCGATTTAAAATATGATATCCTCAACAGAGTCTGCCCATCACCTATAATTTCTGTGTACACGAACAAAATCACACGACCCATACTGAGGCATATACCAAAAGATCATTTCAAAATGTCAGCCCCATGCGGCTCAAACTGAACAAAGTCAATCTAACACACTGAAAAAATACCCCAACTCCATAGCTTGTAATACCGTGTATGCATCAATACATTAGACCACCATATATTATTCCAACCTAAAAGCAAGCATTCCATTCGATTTCTGCGTTTAAACCACTAGGTGACAGTGTTTGCCATTCAAAAATATATTGCTGTTCCCAACGTATCAACAGTTTTTGAATGTCACCCTCAGCTCCAATGCACTGTCTCAACACAAAATACTTCACATCATTTACTGAATGTGCTTTTTGTAACCAGTGGGTTACCAAAGGGGCAGCTTCCTTTTTTGTTCTCACACAGCTTTTGTGTTCAATGATCCTCTGTCTAATGGTCCTAGTGGTATGACCAATGTATATCATCTCACATGGGCAAATTATAGCATATACTACACGTTCGGAGGCACAAGTATAATGACCCAGCAATCTATAAGGGCGGGATGTAGTACTGTATTGATATTGTGTAATCGATAACACATTTATACACACAGAACAATGACCACACTGGAATTGTCCCATGACCTCATCCACTCTATTTGCCTCTTTTTTAGATTTTAACCTTTGTCGCAGATTCCTTCCTTTTTTAGTGGCAAAAATTGGTAATTCACTAAAACCTGGCAATGAAGATATAATTCTCCATTGTTTCATAATGCTCTTCTTAATGGCTGTCGTTCTGGATGAAAATGGCAAAGTACATATAATCCTGGAAATTTTTTCTTTAACATGTACATGCAACAGATTATCACGGTTAGCATATAACCCTCTTTTATATGCCCTTTTGATGATCCTCTTATTGTACCCTCGCTCAAGAAAATTCTCTATCAAGTCTTGTGACTTGACTTTGTATTCACCCACTGTGGAGCATAACCTTCTGTATCTAAGAAATTGGCCACATGGTATATTCTCCTTCATTTTCCGAGGATGAAAGCTGGTAGCATGTAACAAAGTATTTCTATCCGTGGCTTTCTTAAATACTGTTGTCTCAAACTGATTGTTAGTTTTGGTTACAGTCAGATCAAGAAACGACACTGTAACTGTATCTTTCACAAAGGTGAATTGAAGATTAACGTCACACTTATTCATGTAAGAGTAAAACTCTGCCAATGTTGGCTCATCTCCCTGCCACAAAAAAAACAAATCGTCGATATATCGTTTCCAGATAATGATATCATCAAAAAATCTAGAAGTATATATATGACGATTCTCATATTGGGCAACATACAGTCCTGCCACTGTAGGGGCCAAGGGGGATCCCATGGGGATACCTCTTACTTGTTTGTAATAAATCCCCTCAAAACGAAAATAACTTTCAGTCAGTACTAATTTGACCAATTGCATGAATAAATTGTACCTTCGATGGGAAAAACCCATTTCTTCCAACAAGGTCTGCACAATAAGGTAAGCCTGGGCCTGAGGGACATTAGTATACAAAGCTGTTATATCGGCAGTCACTAACCAACGAACAGTCTGAGTAGGTATCTCTGTTAAACAGTTCAAAAAGTCCATGGAATCTCTAACATAAGATTGTACCTGGGTAACTCTACCCTGGAGTAAACAATCAATGTATTTAGCAATGGGTTCAAAAATGGACCCAATCCCTGCCACGATTGGTCTGCCCGGGGGCCGTTCTAACGATTTGTGGATCTTTGGGACAGTATAGAAATATGGTACTGTAGGATGAGGCTGGAATAACCATTTATATTCTTGTTTTGAAATTATATGATTTTTTAAAGCTTGTTCTAACAATTCCTTCACCCTCGTAAACAACATTTCAGTGGGATCTTCACTTAATACCACATAAGTGGAAATGTCTGATAATTGATTCAATGCCTCATCATGATATAATGAAGCATCTAAAACAACAACTGCTCCCCCTTTATCTGCAGAAGATATTACTATGGAAGGGTCAGATTGTAATTGTTTGATAGCATCATATTCAGCCTTGTTCAAATTATATTTAAGACTTTCCTGTTCCGATTCAATGTTCTTCAAATCATCTAATACTAAATGTTCAAATGCTATAATGAGAGGATGTGGAGGAACGGGAGGCATCCAATTCGAAACACGATGTAACTTCATGTTAAAGTCAGATTCAATGTTTGTTGTACCGAAATAATCCCTTAATCTAATTCTTCTAAAGAATTTGTGTAACTCAATTCGAGTGGCAAATGGTGCATATCTTTCTGATGGTACAAATGTCATGCCCTTACTCAGTAATGCTAACTCATGATTAGATAATCTTTTAGAAGAGATATTTATTACAGTATTTGTAACTTTAGATCCCTGATAATCCCCTAATAACGCCGATAGCGATTGTGACCGCCCCTGTGAGTAGTTCTTTGACCTGTATCTGCATTGGCTTGAACCTGTTTCATTTGTGAGCGTAAAAAAGGCACACGCTGATTGCTATCTCCAGGCACCAATCTATCATCTGTACCTGTTTTAAAGGTTACCCGCCTAGCAGTCCTCCACTGGCTTATCATCATCAGAAGAATCTCCAGATGAGGAAAAGCCAGATCGGGATCTGTTGTTATACCTTTTCCCCTTTTGCATCCATGCATATACATACCCCTGCGTGTAATCCCATTCATCTCTATAGAATTTACTAATTTTGACCTTTTTTATGTCATCACTAAAGGTGTCCAATTGTTTTTGATAATCTCCCAATTGGACATCATATGTATCTATGGGACATGTGTTTGCTATGGCTTGCAACTCTTTAGTAGCAGCGTCCTTAATCTCAACAACTTCTTCCTTGATATATGATATCGTAAGCAGCATAAGATCATATGAGCATTTACTCAAAATAGCGTTCCATTTGGTAACAAAAGTGTCATTATTCGCATTATTCGCATTATTAGTTTCATGTCATTTAGTTGCTTTTTTATTTCTGAAAGGTAGATAGTTTTATTGTAAGTATCTTCTAGAGTATTCTGTATAGGAACCAGTATTTGTATATCGTCAGCATATAGGAAATGGGTCATTCCAAGGCATTCTAGTGTATGACAGATTGGGAGTAGATATATGTTGAAGAGTATAGCTGATAGGGCGAATCCTTGTGGTACTCCTGTGCTGAGGTTCACTTTATTTGAAAGGGTGTTGTTGAACATTACTCTGAAGCTTCTATGAGATAGGTATGAAGAGAACCATTTTAAAGTGTTACCCATGATTCCTATTTCAGATAATCTTTCTATTAGAATGGCATGGTTGATGGTGTCAAAAGCAGCTGATAGATCAAGAAGGATTAATAGGTAATTTTGTCCTTTGTCAAATCCTCTGAGGACTGTGTCATTTAATGAGAGCAAGAGCGATTCCGTGCTGAGGTTTTTTCTCAATCCAAATTGAGAGGGGTGAAGAATGTTGTTTGTGTCAAGGTAATCAGATAGCTGGGATTGGACAATTTTTTCTAAGATTTTGGCCATGAAGGGTAAGTTTGATATAGGTCGGTAGTTTTGAATTTTCTCCGGGTCTAGGTTGTTCTTTTTTATTAATGGTTTAATGATTGCTGATTTTAAGCATTCTGGCTATTTCCCTTCGGTGAGGGACAGGTTTACTATGTCTGTTATTGTTTTGTTTATTGAGTTAGTAATCAGTTTAAGTGTCTGAGTGGGGATACTATCAATGGGATGGGTTGCTAGATTTATTTTTTTTATTATATTCTGAATTTCCAGAGAGGAAGCAGAATCGAAACTATTCCATGTTGATGTGGTTTGCTGATGTAATTTGGGGGTTTGGGCAGGTGTGTTGTTGTTGATGTTTGTGTTGTTGATGGTTATGTTGTTTATTAGATTTTTTTATTTTATTGGTGAAGTATTCTGCTAAGTCATTACTGGTGGTGGTGCTGGAGGTAGTTCTTAATTCGTTTGGAGGTTTGGTGAGTGTTTGTACAATATTGAACAGCATTTTTGGGTTATGGTGGTATTTACTTATTTTTTTCAAATAGAATTCTTTTTTTGTATTATGTATTAGATTTTTATAGTTTGCTAGATAGGTTCGGTAGGCGTTGAGTAGTGGATCAGTTTTGTTCCTGCGCCAGTCTCGCTCTTTTTTCCTGAGTTCTTGTTTGGCTGCTCTTATTCTCTCGTTGTACCAAAGGTTTTGGTGTTTAGGCTTTTTTATTGCCTTTGTGATGGTGGGGTTTAATTTGTCTGCAATGTCTTTAGTGATGTTGATCCATGAGTTTATGGCTGTTTTAGCGTTTGTAAAGTCAATGTTTTTGAGTTCATCTTGTAGCTTTAGTTGTAGTGTTTCAGTATCAAATGGGGGGATGGTATGTGAAGGTTCCTATGTTGCTGTTTTCCTTTTTCGTGGGTTTCATGTTGTAAGTAAGGGAGGTTTGGATGAGGGAGTGGTCAGACCATGGGATTTCCATTGTTATTGGTTGGTCTGTCTTCCAGTTGTCTGTGTTGATAAAAATTAGGTCAAGCGTGTGTCCTGCTTTGTGAGTTGGTCCCTCTACGATTTGTTCTAGACCCATTGTTGTTAGTGCATCCATGATTGTTTTGCATGTGGCTGTGAGGGGGTGAATGTCCATGTGCAGGTTGAAATCTCCCATTATGATGATTGGCTTATTGAGCGTTAGGTTAGCTATGAAGAATTCAATTTCTGGAGAGCAGTTTCGATCTAATGAGCTACGGGGACAGTATACTAGGCAGATTTGTAAGTTTGGTGAGTCAAAAAGTGCAATTTCAAAAGGTGTAGAAATCTTAGAATTGATTAGTTTCATCTGCAAGCTTTTTTTGCTTATTAACATGAGACCTCTGCCTTTTTTTTTAGGTCTGGAGATCGAGATGGTTTTGTATATTGGGTCATCTATTTGATTAATTAGGACATTGTCTGTGTTTTTTATCCAGGTTTCTGTAATCACAATAAAGTCTGATTTATTATCTGTGAGTAGATCTGTGAGTATAGGCATTTTTTTTACTATTGACTGTGCGTTTAAGAGTATGAAAGATAGGATCATGCATTTGGTATATGTTTTCAAATTCCTGTAGGTGATGTTTGCTCGGTAGTACTCGCTTTTTTTCTTTTTAAGGCTTCTGTGCTTTTCATGATGTTTGTTTTCCATTTGGATAGTAGTTGTATCCATTTTGCTTTGTCAGTTGCTTAGGTTGCATTGAATTGTAGTGCTAGTTGTTGTTGTTTCAATTGTGCTTTTGTGTCAGCATGGATTTTTGTAGGCTCGGTGAACCAGAGGTTCCTGATGAACTCATTCAGACATATACCAGTGCTGAGTCTTTTCCTCTTCTTAAAATAAATAGTCTTTTCAATAACAATCTCTCTTGAGATAAGATCAGACACCAGCCATTTTTTTCTACTTGGAAATAAATCCAGGCCTAAGTTCATACCTGAAGCAATGGAGGGTAAAGTGACTTGGTCACAAGGAGCAACAGCAGGACTTGAACCCTAGTCTCCTGATTCGTAGCCCACTGCTCTAATCACACTAGGCTACTCCTCCACACATTATGTAAATCAGCTGATGAATTAGCCACAGATTTTAAGAGCACAGAGGCTCCTTCTTCATGTACTTTATTTGAAATAAAAACCTATGTGGTCGCTGGAGTATTCTTTGACTTCCAGACTAAGCAGGGGTCTCTAAACCTTTCAAGGGAAGGGCCATATAGGTCATTTCAAATCACTGAGAGGGCCAGGGAGAGGGCTCCACCCTGTTATGGATCTCCTCCTGGAGAGGGAGGAGTTAGCAATCTGTTAGAAATCTCCTTCTGGAGAGGGAGGAGTCAGCATACTGTTATCAATCTGCTGCTAGGAGTAGCAATCTGTTAGAACCTGCGGAGTTAGAATCTGTAATAAATCACCCCGTCAAGGGGAGGAGTTGGCAATCTGTTATAAGTCCGCCAGGGAGTAGCAATCTGTTATGGATCACCCTGCCAAGTTGAAGAGCTATCAATTGTAATACTCTGTAGGCGGAGTTAATTATCTGTAGTGGTTGGCTTCCCATAGAGTGGCAGTCTGTATAATACCGCTCTAGTAGTATAAGGAAGGAACACTTAGGGGGTAATTTTCAAAAGGAGTTACATGCGTAAATGTAGCTACTATTGTAGCAATTTTCAAAAGCCATTTACTCAAGTAAAGTGCACTTATGTGAGTAAATCCTATTGACAAGTCAATGGCATATACTGTAGCAATTTTCAAAAACCCACTTACTCAAGTAAAGTGAATTTACTCCAGTAAACCTGGTTTTTACTCGAGTAAATGCTTTTTAAAATCAGGCCCTTAATGTAAATTGGTGAATCCCTGGGCCGATGGCACATGAAAGCACCCCCAGGAGGATATCCTGAGAGGGACCACCGGCTAGGCTGGAGTATGGAGACAAAAACAGATAGTTCTTTATTAGACAGGAAGTAGAACCACCAGAGGTGGCAGTAGTGAGCTTATGTGCCCAGCAGGGCTGAAGTCCCTCAGATACTGGAATTGCGGTCTCTGGGTTGCTGAGCTGTAAAGAGAGACTATAGGTAGTGAGTAGACAGGGTATGCTGGATACATAACCAGTAGTAGATGATACACTCACAATTGTAGATATCTGTAATGGCTTCTATGCAACAGAGAGTCTTCAGTATATTCAGGAACAGGAGCCATAGGCGAGTACTGGTTCCTATATGCAGTCTGGAATGAGAACTCACAATATCTGTGTATGAGGTGGCTTCTGGAATAGAAGAGAGTCTGTGAAGGGTTTTAGGAACATGGGCTCTCGAGGAGCGAGTACCAGTTCCTATCTGCAATCTATAATAGTAATTCACAAGATATAGGTATATGATAGCTTCTGAAACAGAAGAGAGTCTGGGAAGGGTTTTAGGAACATGGGCCCTCGAGGAGCGAGTACCGGTTCCTATCTGCAATCTGAAATAGTAGTGCACCAGATATAGGTATGCGATAGTTTCTGAAATAGTAGAGAGTTAAGGGATTTAGGAACATGGGCCCTCGTGGAGTGAGTACTGGTTCCTATCTGCAATCTGCAATAATGACTCACGATCTCTGTACCTGCGATAACATCTTGGACAGAAGGAAGTCTTCGGAGATTAGGAACATAGGCCCTCGTGGAGCGAGTACCGGTTCCTATCTGTAATAGAACTCACAGTGTTCACGTCTGCGATTGCTTCCAGGTAAACAGGAGTCTTCTGAGCATTCAGGGACGTAGGCCCTCGAGGAGCAAGTACCACATCCCGTCTTAGCAATCTGAAATCAAGAAGAGAGAGCGGGGCCCCCGAGGAGCGGGTACCCCTAGGTAAGTTTGTGGAGGCAGAGCAGCAGAGAAAGAATTCCCCTTGCTAACTCGATTCGTAGTTGCAAGCAAAGACCTTTTAAGTTGGAAACTGATGATGTCACTACGGGGGGGACACCCCCGAGGTTCGCACCCTTGCCGGTAGAAACTTTGGAGTGCGCGCGCGCCCTTACTTCATCAGGAACATGGCGGATCCGCAGCATCAGGCCAGCCCGGGGTTTCCAGGGAGAAGCAGCGAGGAGAAGCCGCAGCAGCATCTGTCCATCAGACCCGAAGGGAGTTGCCACAAAGGTAGAGAGAGTGGAGCGAGGGCGAGAACAGGCACGAACGCAACACCCCCCCCCCCCTAGAGTCTTGGAGTTCAGTGCAAGAGGTGTGGGGGGGCCTTTAGGAATTTTGGGGGGGTAGACTCTTTCCTTGATTTGAAATGCTGGGGAAAGGGGGAGAGAGGGAAGGGGCAGGGTTCCCCCGCAGTGTGGCAGATAGTAAGCATGTCAATAGTAATTAATAATTATAGATTTCTCAGAAGTTGGTAACACTGCCCCATCCCCGGGAACTCTGTCCCCACCTCCTCTTTCCCATTCATCTGCCCCCTGAGAAGTACAAGTGTTTGTGGAACACCCCTTCCTCTCCCTCTCTTCCCCCCTCCCCTCATTATGCACTCATTTCCTCCCCTCACCTCACTTCCTTACCCCACCTCTCTTTTCCTCTTTCATTCTCACCACCTCCCTCCCTTACCTGTCATTCTCTCACCCAATCCTCTCCCCTTTCCTCTCTTCTGTCTCTAATCTTCCCTTCCTTCTCACTTTAACTCCTTCCCCTCCCCTGCCCTTCCCTCCTTCGCATTCTCTTAATCCCACTTTCCATCTAATAACTCTCACTCTCTCACAACTTTCCCACCCAACCACCTTTCACATCATTTATTTATTTAATGCTTTTATATACCGGTGTTTGTTTGTACATCACATCAGTTTACAGTAAACGTATAGCAAAAGTGGAGAGAGAAAGGAGCAAAAGTTACAATGAACATTATAAATAATTTCGGATCATCTTGATCTTCTACTGGTGGGCCTAGCCTCTCCGTCAATGGGCCTCTGCAGCATCTTGTGTCTAGCCAGCTCCTCTTCCCCTGATGAGGCCTGGCCTTCCTGCCAATCACCCTCTTCAGTGGCACTGAAGAGGGTGATTGGCAGGAAGGCCACATATGAACATTTTAAAAACTTCCTCTGAGGGCTGGCTCCTCTTCTGTTGGCACTGCCTGCCCTCCCCACCAGAGACAGTCTTCAGCATCATGGGTCCCACTGACTCCTCTTCCCTTGATAGGAAGAAACGAAACTTCACCAGCCTTTTCACTGATGCCACATATGAACATTTTAAAAACTTCCTCTGAGGGCTGGATCCCACCACATGAAGGAAAAATATGATGAGCTGAAAAAATGAGCTTTGTGGGCCAGACCCAGCCCATGAGCTGTAGTTTGGGAACCCCTGAATTAAAAGCTATTGCAACCTGCAAAGATTCAGTACTCTCCAGGACTAATATGACTCCTATAACACTTCATCTCTCTTATTTCTGGAAGCTCTGGTAGGACCAACATGCCTTTGTACCCATAAACCATCAAGGTAATGTTCTAGCTCATCTACCTTCATCTAAAGGGCTGAAAACACATTTTTTTGGAACTACTTCAATAAGTGTTGTGCATTTTGCTAAAACTCTTAAAGGTCTATATAATGTAAGCCAGTGAGCAAACTAGTTATGCAGCAAATGTTAGCCAGATAATTTGCTATGGATATTCTATGTTTCTATGTTTTAAGTACCAAAAACAAAGAATCCTAGGCCAGCAGGCCTTCTTCCCCTCCCCCCCAAAAAAAATCTGTCAAAATGATGTTTAACGTAGCACCTGACAAGTCCCCAGCCCCTCCCAAGCAAATTAAAATATGTTGTGGGCTATAGCAGCCTGAGGAGCCTCTGAGCCCCAAACCCTCCCAATTTAGCAGGTGGGCCCAGTTCAACCCCTACCCCAACCCTTTCCCTCCACCCAGAAACTCTCCCAGTTTCTAGGAGCATAATTCATTTTGCTTGCAGTGGCATCCAGCGCTGCGTTGTCTGAGTGGGGCAGGAGGGTTGGAGTAGGAGTTGCAGGCTTACAGGTGGAAGTGGGAAGGGTAGGGGTCAGAAGGGGGCCCATAGCACTTTTGTTATTTCTTAAATCAGGAAGGGGGGTGCGGGGAGTCTTCTCAAGCCTGCTGTCCTGGAAGGATGGGATTTTTTTAATGTTACTTAGCCAGCTATATTTTAAATATAGCCAGTTTAGATTTAGGTTATCCAGGTACATGTACCCATATCATTTTGGGACTGCTTTCAGGTATATCCAGACTTAGGTAGATAACTTATTTGACTAACTCTGAATACTGGAGTTAGCCGGACAAGGTATCTGACTAACTTTAACTCGGACTTGAACCGCCCTCGGAATGCCTCCAAAGTATCTGGAGAAATTTTATTCGGAAAATGATTTACTTGGGTAAAACTTATCCAATTAGAGGGGCCCTAATTTTACATCTTAGGGGACTATTTTCAAACTGTTAGCTTAGGTGCAAAGTCCACAAGTACTCTGTGGACCGTGCTGGATAAGGAGAGATTTCTTGCCGGAGGAGCCGGCTGACATTCTATGGTTGGCAGTAGGGATGAATCCTTAGCAAGGTGGACAGAAATAAATGGGCGGGCTGGATGGGCAGATTGGTCTTTCTCTGCCATCATCTGCTCTATTGTTATGCTGTGACTATGTTGTTATGCATGCGCTTTCCTTTTAAAAAAAAGGTCACAGGATCAAGGTTCCCTCTGGCTTTTGCACCTGCTCTTTCTGTGTGTAACATTTCTTGAAAATACAATCTAAGTGCACATTTTGCAATCCCACCCAAAACACACCTCCCCTCAATCCAGCTAAATATGTGCTATGGAAACACATGCATATTTGAGGCTGGATTGATTGAGGGCAATTTCCGGATAGGCACTCTAACTAGGGAAATAGCTTTGAAAATTTCCTTCTTAAAATAAGTTAATACTTTCTATTGTTAATTCACCTAGGAAATTATTTTTGTAATAATTGTTATGTTTTATTATGTTATGTTGTTTCATACTTATTGACCACCATTGTACCAAAGAACAGCCCAAGAATTTTACAATGAGCAAAATTGGGGAGCCCGATATTGAAAATGCACTTAGCCAGATAAATAAGACTTATCCAGGTAAGTGGCAGCCGCTGAATATCCAGCTATGTTTGGCAGTTGCCACTTAGTCAGATGAGCTACACATCCAGCTCAGTACATAGCTGGATAGTCAGTGGGCAGGCAGTGGGTGGATCAGGTGCTAACTAACCGGCTAACAACTGGATAAATAGTAATATTCACATTTATCCAGTTAAGTTTACCAGACAAGTTAGACCTGCCATAGAGCAGGTTTAACTTAGATGGATATAACTTATCTGGCTAAATAGTGACTTTTAAGCAGATATTCAGTGGCATAGCTGTGTTGCTGAATATCCTATATAACTTAGCCGAATAAGTTATATCCTCCTAAGTTACATACCCAAATATCATTGATTATTGAGCCCACATATACATTAAGTCAAATTCAATATATTAACAATATATAGCAAATACACTTAAAAAATCAATATATAAAATAAATGCATAAAAATATTTCTGAGAGCCTAACTCAGCCATACTCCTCTATCACTGTTATGCATGTCATACATATAGTTCCAGCACAAATGAAAGAGGAGGAAGCAATACGGTACACACAATAGAGGAACCACAATAAATCAAAAGTATAGCACTAAAATGCGTATGGATCCTTGAATTTCAAATGATGAATCGATCAATATAACAGGTGGCAAGCGACATCAGTCTTAGATAAGTAGATATATGCAGATGAAATACAGGTAAGTCCCCCGACACGGACCATGTTTCGCCACTCCGGCTGCGTCAGGAGGGACAGAAGCCCAAAACTAATAATTAAACACGTGACAAGAGTAATAATAGCATAGCTTGGCATCTCCAGGTTGCATGTGAGGAAGTCCAGATGGCTCAGATGACCACTATTAGTCCCCAAAGACTCATGCTATTTAAGCAAGCCTACCCTTAACCTCCGTACATATTAATCTTTTCCCACCCCAGCTTGCATTCCCAAAACCAGGAAACATGTTTTTTGAATATTAATTTTTACTGTGATTATTTTCGGCTACATGCTCCCTAATACTTGGAAACATGACTTGTATATAAATTGTTACTTTTTTACCTTCCTCGTGTATATACTACAGTTTCAGTTCTCATATTTCCGTTCTCATGCCTTTTCCTCCAATCTATATGTATCTCTCGTTCGCAACTCCCAGTTTTTTTACGTCCTTGTTTTTTGTAACTAATCTTTTACATTGTTTCCCTTGTTCCATGTAAACCGGCATGATGTCCCTGACCAATGTCGGTAAAGAAAAACCATAATAAATAAATAAATAAATGAATGAATAGATAGATGGATAAATAAATAAAATGAACATGAAATAAGGAGTTCAAAGGGTTAATACTGGGACCCTCAGGGATGCTAAACAGCAAAGCCTAAAGTGCCCCACAGCAAAAGGAGATCAAACACTGTCAGACTGACAGCAGGTAAAGAGGGTAGGGGCGGGGCCAGCCTTCAAAACCCGCATCCCTGTGGGTCCCAGTATTAACCCTTTGAACTCCTTATTTCATGTTCATGAGTCTTTGGGGACTAAGAGTGGTCATCTGAGCAGTTTCATTAAAGGGGTATAAATTGTACATTAATTGATGTTTTAAGATTTCCGCTGAAGAAGCCATTCTATGGCGAAATACAGAGGATGTTGACATAATGTTTGTGAGCGAACATTGAAGGGTTTCAAGTGCGGTTTTATTAAAAGGGTATATATTGGATATTAATTGATGTATTGAGACTTCCCCTGAAGAAGCCATATTATGGTGAAACAGAGGATCGTGATATAATGTCGGGAAGGATGTTTATGAATATCTTAGGGAATTTGACTTGCATTATATCCAAGTATGTAAATATGGGGTTTTAAACTATGGATATGATGTGTGAATATGATATATATGGGGGTGTGATTGTTGATGGATATTTTTAAAGGATTTTGTATGTAAATAAGAGTGACATATTTTCATTGGACTAAGATGTATTCATGATTGTAATTATGTAATGTATTTTATTTATTTAAATGTATTTTCTATAGGATTGTGATTAAATAGCAATATATGATTAATAGATGCTTTGTGTTGTATTGTATATGTATGTGTGAAGGTCTAACATATTTCTTCCGTGTTGTACATATATAGTTCCTCCATAACAACCTTAAGAATTTCTACAGTCTCATGTAAGACAGATATGACTTTGCCGTATTCGGACCCCTTCAGTCTCAAAAGAACTTGCAAATCTATCATCCCGGGGTTTTACTGAAAAAAAAGAAAATCCTAGCTTTCACAGACCAGCCTATTAAAAAAGAAAAAAAAAAAAGATTCTGGACAGAGACTTCCCACGTCCTTCTATTTTACGTGATATTTCTCTATCTCACTAATAAAGGGAGAGGAGAGAGGAATCAGAACAGAGCAGAAACAATTTAATTTTGTGTCTGTTTAATTGTGTAATGTTATTTTATTATCTCTTTGTAATGAATTATGCTTGTTATTTTGTATACTGCCTTGGGCGATTTTTTTAAATTGGGGAAGCAGGTAATAAATATGTTAAATACATAAATTCTTTGTACTTTTTTTTTTTTTTTTTACCACAGTCATACTTAGGTAAAACTTTCTTCCTGACTTCAAGAAGCTTATCCATCCTGGAATTAGCATTTATCAATTAGGATCTCTCAGTGCCTGTGCCTGGCCAATAATTATTTAATGTTGCAATGCTATCCTGATTTTTTGAATATTTGTTTGAAAAATAAACCAAGTCTCCAAACTAAGCAAAAGGCAGTCTTTTTATCTTTTCTTTTAAGCAGTATCTGTGAGGAGGAGATAGCTTTGCAGAGCTTCTACTGCGGCACACTAAGCTATTTACACAAAAATATATGTAGATAGCAAGTTACCTCCTCCAAAAACCAAAAATTCTTACCAGTCTGAATCTGTTTTCATCACAGAAAATGTGATAGTCCATAAAAATGAAAGAGGAGAGACTCTGAGCGAGATTGGGAATCGGAGAAATGACATCTGTTTAACAGGTACGAAATGAATGAAAAATAAAAAGAACGCAGGACATTTTGATTTTTAGAGCAAGGATTCATTTCCTTGCTAATAGATGTGGTAGCCTGAGGACATCATAATACAACAAGTAAGGAGATAAGAAAGGGGAGGAGGGGCTGGTGAGTTAGTGGTGAGAGAGACATGGGGAGATCATCTGGGGATGTCAGCTTGCTTCACCTGGACTGACGTGAATGAGAGATGAGGAAGAGCAATTTTTGACAATGACAGAAATTAATCTCACTTTGAAAAGCACAACGTGCTATTTGAATAAAATTCTGGGTGTACAGAAATGTTCTGCTGTTAAAGCTGTTGGAGAAAGATTCTGTAAAAGCCCAGGTCAGCAGAGAATATTGATTTGAGGAAACAAGGGTTGGATCACAGAGGAAGTGAAAACAGACCAGGAGTCTTAAACTCCCAGTAGGGATGTGCATTCGTTTAACGTGAATGTGTATGTTTGTGAGAAACCAAGAATATTAATGAGAAGAGAGATTGCATGGTCTAGTGTTTGATATAATGGATTGATAACAAGGGATATGCATTCATTTAAAACAAATGGGCATCAAAAAACAGATCGGGACCCATGTTTTTCTTTTGTGGGCTCCTGAAACAAATGGAGGGGGTCCCCACTAAAAATCCTATGGGGTAGATTTTCAAACCGCGCGAATTGGCGTACTTTTGCTGGCGCATTAGCGCCAGCAAAAGTACGCGGGATTTTAGTAGATACGAGCTTAGCCGCGCGTATCCGCTAAAATCCTGGATCGGCGCGCCAACACCAGCTTCCTTTGCCACTGTTTGGTGCCGGCCTCAGCCTCCTTTCCGCAGTCGGCAGCCGACACCAGCACTGGGCCCTGGCTTTGCGGCCTAGTGCTTCTCCTGCTCCTCTTCATAGCATGGACGCCACTGTATTCGGTCCTGCCTACTTCCTAGGCGCGTGGCCGCACCTCTCCAGCTGATTTAAAGGACCTGCAGTGGGAGTAGCCCCGCGGCCCCTCCTTATGATGTCATCCTGGGTGTTCCTCTTCAGCCCTATAAAAAGGGTCCTTCGTCAGTTCTTCGTTGCCTTTGCAAGGAGCTAGTCCGCTCCTGGACTTCTCATCTCCAGCTTCTCTTAGGCTCTCCGTACTCCGTGGGAATTCCCTGTCTTCATCTATGGTTCCTGGTCTCTCATTGGATTCCATGTCTTCATCTTTAGTGGTTCCTAGATGATCCTGTATCCAGATGTCATTGTATCCAGATGTTCTCGTATCCTGACGTCCTAGTATCCAGATGTCCTAGCATCCGGATGTCCTAGTATCCGGATATCCTTGGTTCTGGCTTCGCCCTAGCCTCCCCCCGGTGGATGGGACTTGCAGTGTATCTGTCATGTTGCAGGTTGCGCCAGGTCTCTGAAGTTTCTTCTCTGTTCAGGAACCCCCGGCGGATTGGGCTTGCAGTGTATCTGCCATGTCGCAGGTTGCACCAGGTCTCTGAAGTCTCTACTCTGGCCAGAACCTGCTTTGAGTGTTGCACGGATTCCATCGCATCCTGAGTTTTAACCCTGCTGTCCTCTGTCCTCAAGTGTAGTGCCTTGTGTAGCCCGACCTTGTCTCCAAGTACCTTTGTCTTGACCATGTCTTCAAGTGTCTTTGTCTTGTTCCAGTACCATTGCCTGTCCTTGACCTCTGTCCATCCTGTCGCATCTGCCGTTCCAGACGGCAGGTCTGAAAGGACTATCATGTGGCCGGAGGGCTACCCCAGAGACCAGCATTGTGCTGTTGGGTCTCTCTCGATGCGCTCAGGTTTGGCAGAGGTCAAGGCTGCTGACCTTTAGGCTGTCTGCCCATGCTTGGACACGTCTCACCTGTCTCGGCACTTCCGCGGAGCTCTCTGCAGTCGCGCCATGGTCCAAGGGCACACTACCTTCCCAGATTTGGGACCGCTTCCCAGCACTCCTGTAACAGATTGCAAAAGCCATGTGTCCAATGCGTGTTCCTGTGATGGGCCCATACCTTGGACTTCCAAGAGCTTTTTGTTTCCAGAAAAAAAAATGTTTTTTCCTCTCAACTTTTCTTCGCAAATTCTGTGTCTTGCTTATGACCCGCAGGAGGTGCCTGCCATCTCCGTTCTTCCTACTGCGATGTTGGCTCTTCCTGGGTTCCATATGACCTGCAAGAGGTGCCTGTGCCCAGGTTTCCACATCCAGTGCCAAGACTTCTGCATCTCGTGACTTCAAGATGTGGCCTTGAGTATTTCATCTTTTCAGTCTCTCCACCAAATGGTATTCCATCTTCAGTTTGTCGAACCCTCCAAGTCTCAGAGAAGCAGACTTGAGGAGGGGGTCCTTGAGGAGGGGGTACTGTTACAATTCTGCTCACGGCTAGGCCACGAACAACCTCTCACCTCCGCTGCCAGTCTCCCGGTGCCGTCTTGCAGCCTGAGGCTGCTGCCTGCGCTCTGCGGCAGTCGGATCCACCACTGTGTAGCGTTGCGGCCCGGAGGCCACCCTCATCTTCCTACTGTACGGCGGGCTGTGCCACTGTGCTTCCACGTGGCCTGGAGCCACTGCTGTTCCACCTCTGTGGCCAGGAGGATACTGACGTTGTCCTGCCCAGAGGCCCGGAGGCCACTGACGCCAGCTTCCTTTGCCGCTGTTTGGTGCCGGTCCCAGCCTCCTTTCCGCGGCTGGCAGCTTCCCAGCGCTCCCGAAACAGCAGGTAGAGAACATGAATGATCTCCCTGGCATTATTTTTCAAGGTTCACCCTCTACCATCACTTCAGTGCCAACATCTGCCCCCAAGGATGTAGAGAAGAGATTGTGGAAAAAAAAATCAGTGATCTGGAGGAACTTTAAAGTCAGGGAGGACTTGTGCGTTGTGCAGTGAATACATCAGTCAAGGGAAGCAAGTGAGGCATCTGACAAATACTGGTATGCATTATCACCTGCAGAAGCAGCACCCATTAGCTCCAGTCAGAGGAAAGTGGTTGAAAAAGGGAAGAGTATTCCCCAAGCTGATCCCATGCCCTCGACCCCCTTCCAGTAGGTGGCAAGCCAGCAGCCCCCTGCCAAGCAACAGAATCAACAACCTACCATGGGGGGATTGGGATGGTGGTCAGTAGAACTGTCCTGGAGTAGGAAGCAGGCAGCATCAAAAGTTGTAATGAGGAGCACCAGGGAAATGATTGCCCTTGCTGAGCAGCCCCTGCAGATAATGGAGCATGTGAGCTTTATGCACCTACTGCAGCACCAAATTACAAACTCCCCTCCAGGACCACATTTAATAGGAATATCACCCAGCACTGTACATCCAGGCACTGCTGGCTAAGGCAGATGGGTGTAGCGTGCATTTCACCACTAACACTAGAACCTCCATGAATGCTATGCACTCTTATCTTTCCCTGACGGCACACTGGTGAGACCTGGCAGAGACAGAGGCCGGCAGCAGCTCTAACGGAAACGGAGCATCAAGGTGCAGTTGCACTTTGCTGCAAACCCAGTCTATGGATGAGTCTCATACCACAGCCAGTATTCTATCAGCCATAAGAGAGCTGCTGGAGGGTGGGCAGCTAGGCCAGAGAGCTAGGAATCTTCAGGCAGGTTTCTTTGTCACAGACAATGTTCAAACTATGGTTAAGGCAATAGACGATGGTGACTTTCAGGGTATCCAATGTTTTGCATGCACACTTCAAATGGCAGTGAAGATTGCCCTGGGGCTGAGGTCCAAGGACAGCGGGACGGAATACCTGCCGGAGCTGATAGAGAAACGCAGGAAAACAACAGGGCACTTCCATAAAAGTGTGAAAGCAAATCAACTTCTCCCAGAAAAGCAGGAAGAATTCAGGATGCCTTACAAGCATCTCATTCACGATGTTGGCACTAGCTGTAATTCCAGCTATATGATGCCACAGAGATTAATGAAGTAGCAGATACCCCTTCATGATCTGTCTCAGGAAATAGAGATAGGTGTGAAATGCCCCCTGGGGCATCATGATCGGGCAGTCATGAGGCAGCTGGCACATATCCTGAAGCCCTTCAAGGATGCCATGGAAGACCTGAGTTCTAGTAGTGCCATTTTGGGCAATGTTATCCATATTTTAAATATTCTGGAGGCAAATTTGAAAGGCTTCCCATCAGGATGAGGGAATGAGAACAGAGGTGTTGCGGTTTCTGGATTTCTTGAAGCAGCAGGTGGAAGAGAAACTGAAACCTCTGACTAAAAACAATATGTACATGGCTTACTACATTTTGTAATCCTTGGGTGAAAGGGAGCCTCAACCTCCAGTCCCAGTATCTCACATTGAGGAAAGCGGTGCTAGAACCTAAGGACTGTCAGGAGGAGCATCAGAGGCATAGCCACAGGGGGGAAGCAGTGGCCACCTCAGAGTGTGGTGAAAGCAGGAGCAGCAACCCTGCCAGCAGGCATTTCTGCCCCCACCGCAATATGCCAGAGCCATGTTACCCGCAAAGAACCTGACACAGGCCAGAGTAAAAGCAGCTGGCAAGAAGAAAGACTCTTGGCCCATTCAAGCAAAGGCGAGCCCAGCGCAAATGTCGGTGACACAGTATCTCGCCTCGCCCATCAAGGACATAGACACAGATGCACTGACATATTGGGCACAGAAGTCCACCACCATCTGGCTAGAACTAGCCAAAGTGGACAGCACTACCTTTCCTTCCTGCCCAACGAATTTGTCTTTTCAGTGATAGGAGACATTGTGAGCCCTCACTGCTCAAAGCCGGTGCCACAATTGATTGAATAACTGGTGGTATTTTTGAAAAATCAATCTGCCTTTGCTTGAGTTTCCAGTTCTTTAATGCGAGTAGCAAGATGAATGAAAGCTTTGCTGCCACTCTGCCTGCCCGCCATGCCCCTTATACTATCAAGGAAGTCATGCTTCTACCAACCTGCTCTGCCTATTAGGTATGAGCATGGGAATTTTGGTGTCTCCATGTTGTTTGCTGTTTGTTTTTCCCCCAGAAATAAATTGGGAGAAAAGACAAAAAAATACAAGTTTTGCCTCTCCTAAAACCTATTTCATGGTTCTTTGGTTTCTTCTAACTCCTCTACAATCAAGCTTTTTTTCTTTGTTTATTATGTTGTGGTGTTCTGTCTCCAGAACAATAATGTGAAAAAATACAAAAAAATACAAGTTTCTCCTACCATGGCACCTGATTTATAGTTCTATGTCTTCTACCTCTTCACAATCCCAGCCTGGTTCTCCTGGTTTCTTTGTTGATTATACTTGGATGGTTTGTCCACAAAAAACATCAGTCAGAAAGAAGAAATACAAGCATGAGAAAAAGAATACTGTGGGGAAACTATTTTTATGTTCAGAATGTGTAAAAGATTCAGTAGCAAGAAAGAACTCCATACAAAATCAGAAAATCATAAGGTTTGTTTTTTAAAGAAATAGAACAACCTGAGTTCAGCTAGAAAATATGGTAAAAGCTTTCTTAATAAAGCAAATCTCACAAATATTAGGAAAGCCACACTGAGGAGAAACCATTTTTATGTTGTGATTATAACTAAAGTTTCAATTGGAAAGCAAATTTCAGAAGAAATCCAAAATGCCACTCTGCAGCTAGATTAATTTATAACCTCCCCTTCCACTCCCCAACTGATGAAGAATCCACTGTACGATGCTTGAAGAAAGCAGCTTGTGATTGCGTATGTGATGTAGCTCCAGTATTTTTTGCGTATCCCCCAAGTTCAGAGTTACAGTTTATTATTTTATAGAGCAAATAGCATTCTCTAGTAACTTGTCCCTACCACTCATGATTTTATAAACCTCTGTCATATCCCTTCTCCAGTCTGAAGAGCTCTAATATGTTTAGCCTTTCTTCATAAGGGAACCATTCCATCACCGATATCAATTTTGTTTCCCTTCTCTGTATCCTTCTAGTTCTGCTGTATCTTTTTGAGATGGGGTGACCAGAACTGCACACAATACTCAAGATATTGTTGCACCATGGATAGAGGCATTATGATATTCTCAGATTTATTCTCTATTACTTTACAAAGAATTCCTATCTGCTTCTTTGAGCAGCACTGCCTGCCGAATTGAGGATTTCAATGTATTGTCTGCAATGACATTAAGGTCTTTTTCCTGAGTGGTAGCTCCTATTTTGGAACCCAGTATTACGTACAAAAAGTTGGGATTTTTTTTTTCCCTATGTTCATCACTTTGCACTTGTCCACATTAATTTTCAACTGTCATTTAGATACATAGTTCCCCAGTCTTGCTAGGGTAAGGCTTCATTAAAGTGCTTTCTATCTCACAGGAAATGTCATTTTTTTAAAATGTAATTTGCAATCGTGTACCATGCAAGTGCAAAACTAAAAGCTTTTGGGAAGGTAATTCAGAACATTGCCAGTTTTGTTCACCACTAGTAATCCAACTGCATTAACTCCCAGCTGGAATATAATTAATATTTTACTGCAGCACACATTTCGATTTAATCTAAGATATATACATTTGATGTAAATTATTAATAAATATTTTAACATATCTAGTATTTTCTTATTTCTAGTTCATGGCTGCTGTAGTTGACTTTTTTTTTTTTTTTGAACAACATTTGAGACAACTGTACCATGAAAAATTATTTTATCATTCAGTTGGCATTAAATTTTCTACACATTGAGGTCTGATTATTCATTCATAGCAGTCTGTCCTCATACCTTACATATGAGTAAAACAGAAAACAACATATTTACAATGGTAGTGCTCTGAGCTTTTAAGTATAATTCTATCTCATTAGGAGGACTTATAGAACTTTATGTAGCAAAGCTATAAATCAAAGTAATGGAAACAGCATTAGAGTCAGAATAGGGAAACCGTTCTGCATTTGACATTGGAACAGCTCCCTCTGCTGGCTGAATGCAAGTACTTCCTTTTGCCTCCTCATTCACACTTGACCACAATCTAGGCTGCAAATTAAGGTCATAGCCCTTTATAAACTCCATATTTAATCAGATTAAAAAGAAATCTTTAAGATTAGCTATTCAGCAAAAATGGGATAGCTGTGAAAGGCACATCACCCTTTTCCCCAGCTGCATGAATAAAACTGTGCATTAATTAACTTTTTTGCTTCCAACTGTCCTCCTTAAGGGGCAAGTATACCATAATTGTCAGTCAATATTTAAGGAAACCTATTCTCCGTCACATAGCTGTTGTATATTCCTTTTTCCTTGATTCCTGCAGATTTAAGCAGAATATCAACAATCCCTATTCTATATAGTCTAGCAATGTTACTAGCTAAGCTTGTATATCCTAGGTTTTTGCTGAACAAATGCAAAGGTGTTTCTATGTAATATTATTAGCTATATTGAATCCTGTCATTCAGAGGAGGGTCTGGGATCATTAGTTGTAATATTTTGTGTTATGTGTGGTCTTGTGGTATTTTAGGCTGTGATGAAAAATTATACAGTTTTCATTCAATCTTTGTTCTTATACAGTAAGTTTGGAAATTGGCCTTGAACTAAAGCATGAACTGCCTTCAGCTACCCTGAAGTGTATTGAAAACTGTTTCTAATAAAGGTGTGCGCTCCAAAAATTTCATTTCATTTTTGGAGGGTTTTTTTATTCAATGTTGGAGATGTTTATTCTCCGAGTACCATTTTATTATTTATTGTTTATTTGTTTCAGTTCTTTTACCAAAATGAACTAAACATTTTTAAAAAATGGGAGAAAGCCCCCCCACACTGAAAATGATGTTGGGGGCCAGGAACCGCTGAACTCCCACTTACCCCATCTATGAGGGTCCTGGGCATCCCTTCTGCCCTGGAATGGACCCTCATAGAAGGAGTAATTGGAGGCCAGGGTGGTTCCTGGCCCTAGTAGCTTTTGGGGGGTGGGGTAAGAGGGACAGGCCATGGGCAAGCCTGGGTGCAGACTCCAGGGCAGGCTGCAGGCCCACGGAGTTGGGTGTTTTGTTTTGTTTTTTTTTGAAAGGTTTTGGATTTGGTTTTTTTTCAAAAAGAAACCAAGAAAACCAATGAAATTTTATAGTTTTTCTTTCATTCCATTTTGAAAACATAAAGAAATGAATGCACATCTCTAGTTTTTAACTGTTTCATGGTCAGTTAAATGGGAACTGTAGAGCTGCTTCTTTTGAGCTGTCACCCAAGTTACGTAAAACGGCTCAATCTGGAACATTATTTATTTAGCTTGTGCATAGTCACTGAGCCAAGCAATAACCTTAACACTGAGGATTTGTCATGGGATTACAGAGGCTAACTCTGCAAGTAAATTTCCTACCTGCCCTCTCTCCCTCCTCACTCATCTGTGATAATCACAGAAGCTTCCTTAATCCAGGTACAGCAGCAGGAATGTGGCGCCTCAGGTTGCTTCCTCTTCCCGTGCAGTCTGGGGCTGGAGCGTCATGCTTTCAGCTATGCTGCACTACAGCAGCCGTGTGTGTGTGTGTGTGTGTGTGTGTGTGTGTGTGTGTAATAAGGAGATTAGAGATGGAGAGCTATATATGAGTGAGAGTGAGGGCTTGCAGGAGCCAACAGTGGGTGTGGGGTGGAAGGGAGTGAGTGAGGGGATCAGAGGAGATGCTGGAGAGTGAGTGATGGGATTGGAGGTGCTATGGAGTGTCAATGAGGGAACTGGGAAGGGGCAAAAGAGTGAGGGGATTGAGGAGCTGTGCAGTGTGAATGAAGAGACTGAAGGCAGCTGTGTTGTGAGAGTGGGTGGGAGGATTAGAGGGGATGGAGATTGAAGGGAGTGTGAATGAGAAGAAAGATTGATGTTTGCCATGGGAAAGTAGTGTGAATGGATTCTCCCTTCCTTCCCTGATTCCAGATCTCTCCTTTCTCCTTCCCTATCCTTGATCCCTCTTCTCTTCTCTTCTCTCCCTTCCTTCTCCTCCCTCTGTACCTCTTTCCTCCTCCATCCTTTATCCCTTTCCACCTCCTGCCTGAGACTCATTCATTTCTCTACTCTGAGATCCCCCTCTCTTTCCATCCCCAGATCCCTTCTCCTTCCTCCTCAGCACCAATCACTAAGATCCGTTTTCCTCTAATAAAGGACCAAATACATTGGACACATAAATGTCAGAAAACCATTTTATGTTTCCATTTTTTATATGCAAATATATGTAAAATCATGTAAATTTCCACATTGAATTGAAAAATCTGCCACAAGAAACTAGGAGAGCTGTATATAACAATAAGATGGCACAGAAGATATACACCACTGGAGAGTTAAGAAAATCATTAAATAAGTGCAGGCTTGAGTGAAATGTAGACCCTCTTCAGGAGCCTTCCTGTTGCAATCACGTTCCTAATGTATGGGGAGGGGTAGAGGACAATACTGCTTAGTAATGATAACTAAGGGAGAATTGTTGATTAGAAAATGCTATTAATGATATGCATTCTGGAATTAAGTTGCACAGCAACAAGTTGAGTGTGAACTAACTGATACCATATCAGAGCACAGTACTTTGCAGCTGAATAATATAATAGCAAGAGCAGATGGCTTTGAAGTTTGAGGGTGTGCCCCTGTGAAGTACCAGCCAATTTGCTAAGAAAATTGTTTTGAGTTTTCATTTTAGCAGCCATCTTAGGGGAGATTTGTTAAGTTTCAGAATTTTGCCTGGAGGGAAGAATACCATAGGATACACTAAAGTACCACTGGGAAAAATACTGAAGGTCAATTGGTGCCATTTTGGATCTTAGGCATAACAGCTAAACTGGGTGGGAGAGGTGGGAGGCAACTGGGGAGAAGCTGGGGAGTGTGCAGGAGGGGGCTTTTGTAAAAAAATATTTGACAGCATGTGTTTTGACTTTAGTGCACGCTGCCAATAGCATGCGCTCAAATGTTTTAGAGTGTGCTATTCTAAAATGAAGAAAAACAATGTTTTTTCTTTTAAGTTAATGCAGCTTGTCTAAATTAACCGCAGCAGAAATAGATCATGTTTGAGGTTTAACTCAAAGTCAAACTGATCGGTGTTAGGCCTGGGACTATATTAAGAGGCACAGGAATAAAAATTCTTCAAAAGGTAAGTGTGTAATTTTTATCTGCTTTCACCAAAAAGGATAAAAAATGTTTCCTAAAAAAACAAAATTGATTTATGATTATACTTGTGATGCACAGCTCAAATATAAATTACACACTCATAGTATTTAGTAGCGTCTGTGATATGAGGTCAGAGTTGGATGTCATTCTAAGTGTATTGTTTTCAGTTTATCATAGGATGAATCTTTGGACATTCTATTATTCTTTCACTCTAGAGGTTCCATTATTACATAGTACTATTATAAAATAGCACATACAAAATGAAAAAAAATGTTTAAATGAAACAAACCAAAAACCTACCAACAACAAAATGAAACAGAATGAAACAAAAGAAGAAATCCTGCACATCCCTGTATCTTACTGTATTCAGTCAGCTCTGCAACCTCCTATAAAGCAGTTGTTTCCAAGCCCTTCCTCAGGTACATCCCAGCTGTTCGGAGCTTCAGAATATCATACTGAATATGCATGCAATGAATGCCTCCATTATATGCAAATATATGTCATGCATATTCATTGTGGATATCCTGAACACTGGATTGACTGGATGTAACTGAGGACAAGTTTAGAAGCCACTGTTCCTTTGGGACGTGGGCACAATTAGAGATTAAACTTGAAATAGGTAGATTGCAGCCTGGTTTGAATCTGGTTGCAAAATTCAAAGCAGATCGAAAAATCTTGAAGTGCAGCTACCAATCCAATGAAATCCATTTTGAGTTTTCCAAAGAGATGAAGAAAACTTAAAAAGATATGATGCAAATTGATATACACACACTTACACACACACACATACTTGAACTGATTAGTAGGTTTGAAAGTCATTTAAACATTCATAGCTGATTTGAAAATCTAAGATTTTTCAGGAAAACTGTAGATTTTCCATCCAAGTTATGTTTGAAAAATTCTCACGTCTACTCTTACATGTATATTCCCAGGACCTTCAAAATGTACACATATGTAAGCACATATCTAATATTGCATACCTTCAGAATGTGTTACTTGATTTACCTTATTTAATTAATTGGTACAGGTTGCAAGAGTTGCTTATTCCTGATTTACTCTCTGGTCTGCCTTGAGCAAAAGAGCTAAGATTTGTTGCATTTGCCAGATGTCATGTGACATTAATTGGATGGTAGCAGTCAGAGATTCTTTGAAAACCATGAAATAAGGGTCAACAGACAAGTTGGAGGTGATATTTTTTTACTGGATTAACGTAACACATTTGTGGATAGCTTTTGAGAGCTATGCTCAGAGGTATCACTCCCAACTTGTTTGTTGACCTTTATCTCTACTTATCAATGTGGACTAACATGGTAATCACACTACTTGATTCATGTGAAAACCATGACAGCAAAATATATCTGATGCAAAAACAAAGATAAGATCATCTTTATCTGCATTATTCAGTCAGGAGTATGCCAGATATAATTTTCATTTTTATGGTATCTTTTGTGCAAAAGTGACAGAACTTCATTTGGTCTCCAGTTGGTGATTTTGTTTTAATATTCAAACGCCAGCAAAAATGAAAATGAAAATGCTGGATTCTCATGGGTGCTCTGGATGGCAAAAAACCCAAACTCATAAACAAGGCTTTATAATATAGTTTCCTTGTTAGAACTTTTGCCGACATCACTTTCTCCAAGGGAAACTTTAAGTGGTTACTGCATAGATTGACTCGTTACATCTTCCATGCCTTGCTCTTCTACACCATAACCTAGAACAATCTGCTCCACAGCAGGATACCTTAGGATTCCAGGTGTGTAGTCATGGCTTGAGAAACGGCAGTGGGACAAAATGAGGCAGACTCGGGCTGTTTCCTTATATACAATTTTATTTACAGTGAAAAGCAAAACAGAAAACAATTCAGCTCACCTTACAGTTCTGGTAGCACTCAAACATTAAACATAGCACGTCTTCATATACACTTGGTTCCTACCTGCTCCCTGGGACCTCTAACCCTTCTGGGCCCTGACTCCTTATAGTAGGGTGAGGGGAGTCTCCCTTCACCTAGAATTCCTTGCAGAGCTGATCTTTAAGGAGGCCTGGGCCAGATAGATATGGCCAGTCCCTTAAGGTGATTTGAGGGAATTTCCTGTACACTCCCTCACATACACTCCCCCTCAGCTTATCCTTATTTAGGTGAGTGCCTGCCTGTATGAAAAACAACTCTCTGGATAGGAAATCCACATTGATATTTTGCTTTCTTTCCCTATGCCGTATTTTATAGATGAAGAGCTGTAGGACCAAGAACCATCTCATCACCCTTGCATTGGACTCCTTGTTTATCCATAGGAGCAATTGGTGGTCCATTACAAATGTGAAATGCCATCCCAACAGATGGCCTCTAAAGTCAACTTGACTGCCAAGGCTTCCTTTTCGACTGTTGAGTAATGCCTCTCCCGTGGCATCAGCTTCCAGCTAATGTATGCCACAGAATGTTCTTGGCCATCCTTCTCCTCGACTAAGATTGCTTCCAAGCCTACTTCTGAGGCATCGGTCTGTACTGTGAAGGGTTTGGTGAAGTGCAGACTTGTCAGGACTGGTTCATATTGCCTCTTTCAGAGAGTGGAAGGCCTCCTCTGCTTCACTGGACCTTCTTTGGTGATTTCTTCAACAACAGCTTTGTGAGAGACTCCGCCTTCTCCAAGTAATTGGGGAAAAACTTTCTGTAATACCCCGTGAGGCCTAGAAATGCTCTCACTTTCGCTTTTGTTTGCAGGACTGGCACCAGGGTGATCGCTTCCATCTTCTGGGACTGTGGATGGATCTTGCCATTTCTCAGGATGTAGCCAAGATATTGGACTTCTTGCCCTTCCAGCAAGCACTCCCTTAGGTTGGCCATCAGTTCTGCTTTCCTCAGACTGGTTAGTATGGCCATGAGTTGCTTAGATGAATCTTCCAATCTGAGCTGTACATCTCGATGACAACCAAGTAGGCAGCTGCATATCCTTGATGTAGGCAGAGCAGGTGGTCAACCAAGCACTGAAACATTGCGGGTACACCATGGAGTCCAAAAGAGAGAAACAATGAACTAGAAAGGTCCCCCTGGTATTGAGAACACAGTCTTCTCATTCACTGCTAGCATGAGAGGCACCTGCCAACTCCCTTTTGTATGGTCCAGAGTAGAAATGAACTGGGCTGATCACAGATCCTCAATCAGTTCATGCATTCAAGGAATCGGGTACGTGTTGACATCTGAGACCTCGTTGACCTTTTTAAAGTCAATGCAGAACCTTATACCCCATCTGGCTTTGGCACCAGCACTATGGGTGAGGACCAATCACTGTTAGACTCCTTTATAACTCCAAGCTGGAACATCTCCTTCACTTCGGTCTCAATGACAGGGCGCCTGGCCTCAGGAATACAATAGGATCATTGCTGCACAACAACTCCAGGAGGTGTAACAATGTCATCTGCACCAGAATGGTATGACCTAGCAGATTCGAGAAGATCTCCTTGTTTTGCGCCACCAGATAGTTTAAGTCAGCTGTCTGTGTGGTGGACAGCTGCTCTCCGAAAGGAATCTGGGCCAACTTCAGGTCTGACCTCTGGACCAAACTCTTCTTCTTGCACCAATCCACACACCTGTGCAACCTACTTCAGAAGATTTATGTGGTAGATTTGAGTTTTCTTTCATTTATCTAGCTAGGCTATTTTGTAATCCATGAGCCCTGTTTTGTCCAAAACTTCACAGGGTCTTTGCCAATGGACTAACAACTTGATTTTCAAAGATAGGAGGAGGACAGGCAAGTTTTCCCCTCTCTGGAATACTCTTTGGATTGTGGGGTGATTGTAACATTGGGCTTGGGTAGCCTGAGCCTTCTCTAGGCATAGGCAGACCCCCCCCCCAGCTTTTTTTTAGGTGATCCTGCACTCAGAGAATGTAGTCAGTGAGGTTCTACCTGGGATTCCCTTCATCTTCCCAAGTTTCATAATCTATGTCCAAGATTCCTCTTGGCCTCCTCCCATACAGTAATTCAAAAGTAGAAATCCCCATTGAGCTTTGGCATACTTCACAGATTGCAAACAGCACATAGGGTAGCAATGAATCCAAATTCTTGCCATCTTCATCCACCAATTTCCTCAACATTTGCTTGAGTGTTTGATTGAAGTGCTCAATGAGGCCATTGGTCTGCAGGTCATACATCAAAGTATGCAGAGTTTTTACCTTGAGCAAGGTGCAGAGTTGTTTCATTACCTTGGACATAAATGGGATCCTCTGGTCCATCAGAATCTCCTTGAGTAGCCCAAGTCATGATAAAACCTCCAGTAGGGCGGTAGCCACTGTCAGGGTCTTCATATTCTATAGCGGTACTGCCTCTGGATATCTTGTGGCATAGTCAAGAATGTACTTATTTCCTCGAGTAGATCTCTCTAGTGGTCCATATCCACACTTTCATAGGGGTCTCCATGATGGGCATTGATATGAGAGGTGCTGCCTGTATGCCGGCAGACTTTGTGAGTTAGCAGGTATGGCAGGAACACAATAGACAACTGGACCTTTTTGGGAACTAGGAATTGTTCTATCAATTCCCCCTCCACACTTCCCTTTTGTGGCTTGGTAAAGTAGACCCCCTTGCATTACAAAACAAGGATGAATAGTGTCTGTAACCTGTGCTCCAGAGACTAGCTTTCCATCCACCCTCTGTATATGCTCCCAGGCCCACTTAAAGGACTCATCCTCCCTCTGGGCCCATCAGAAGCGTCTTGGTTCACTCCCATTTTCCCACTCCAAGGGACTAGGTATGACAATCTGGATGGGTTGCTGCTCTTCCCCTGACTCCGACCCGTCCTCCCCAATTGCCTCTAAATTAGCCACATAACTGTATTTTTCCTGTCAGCGATGCCTCTGAGATTTTGGACTCTTACAGTCTTTATGATAAATGTCTGGGTCTTTTAAGGGAAAGAGCTCTGGAAATGATAGTTGTTTGTTATTGGCCTGCGTTGGTGAACCAATGTGAGCTGGATCCAGAGGATTTTGAAATTCGGACAATCTCAACATATCACTTCAGTGTAGGGAAGCCAAGGAACTACTTCCACTTCTATTTGGTCCTGGCCAATCAGGGCCTTCAGCTGTACTTGCCTAGTAGGATACTGCTGTTGGTCCCCGTGGATACACGCCAGGGTCATGGTTTTCCCATAGTTGATCTGGATCCACTTCACTAAGTCTCTTCAAATGAGCGTTTTCACACTCCCAGAGTGTACTAGTCCTTGGAATGCAGAGCTGTCTAACTCCACAGGAGACACAAACATAAAGACTACCTGGTTGGATACAACCACAAAATTACAAAAATGTGGAGGCCATGAAATTAACACCTATTGGCTCATCTTCCCTGTAGGAACAGTCTCTGGCAAAATGGCCCCTTTCTCCACAGCTAAAACATGGCAGTCCAGCTGAGGTTTGCAGTTCAGGTGAAAATTCCTGCCAAGTCTTCAGTTTACGGCAAAAGTGTAATAAGCATGTTTCTTCCCTGATAAAAAGGTGCTTTTCAAGTATAAGGCTTGGGTGTCAGCAGACCCTCTGCCGCATAGGCCATTCTAGGCTGTCTAGGAACTGTTTCAGCAGAACTGCTTTGGCTACCTCCACCCCGGACTTCCCTTCCGGGTGCACCCACTTCCAAGTGACATCTATGAGTCCTTGGAATAGGTTCCTTGGGTTTTCCCCAGCTTGAAGAACTCCCTGCCGAAATCGCTGTCAGTAAGCTAATGGAGTGAGTCCCGTGCTCATCACTTCTGCCACCATATGTAGTAACTTGGGCGTTCGCAACTTAGCAAACAGCCAGTGGGATAAAGGAGTCAGACTCTTGCACTTTCCTTATGTGCAATTTTATTTACAGCAAAAAGCAAAACAGAAACTTATGCAGCTCACTTTGCAGTTGTGGGAGCACTCAAACATTAAACATAGCAGGTCTATATATGTACTTGGTTCCTGCCTGCTCCCCAGGGCCTCTTTTAATCTTCTGGGCCCTAACTCCTTATAGTAGGGTGAGGGGAGCTTCTCTTCACCCAGAATGCCTTGTGGGGCTGATTCTTAAGGAGGACCGGGCCAGATAGCTGTAGCCAAACCCTTAAGGTGGTTTGAGGATGTTTCCCTTATATTCCTTCATATTCAGGCCAATACAGTAAAATTCGCAGGAGAGCGGGTGAGCGCCCACTCTCCCGGCGCGCGCACAGGCCACTCTCCTGTGCGTGCGATTCAGTATTTAAATGAGGGCCCACGGTAAAAAGAGGAGCTAGGGACACTAGCGCATCCCTAGCGCCTCTTTTTTGAAAGGAGCGGCGGCTGTCAATGAGTTTGACAGCCGACGCTCAATTTTGCCGGCGTCAGTTCTCAAACCCGCTGACAGTCACGGGTTTGGAAACCGGATGCCGGCAAAATTGAGCGTCCGGTTTTCAGGCCGCGGGCCGATTTTAAATGTTTTTATTTTTTTATTTGTAATTATTTTTTACTTTGGGACCTCCAATTTAATATCGCTATGATATTAAGTCGGAGGGTGCACAGAAAAGCAGTTTTTACTGCTTTTCTGTGCACTTTCCTGGTGCCGGCAGAAATTAATGCCTACCTTTGGGTAGGCGCTAATTTCTGAAAGTAAAATGTGCGGCTTGGCTGCACATTTTACTTACTGAATCACGTGGGAATACCTAATAGGGCCATCAACATGTATTTGCATGTTGAGGGCGCTATTAGGTGCTGCGGGTTGGACGCGCGTTTTCGACTCGCTATTACCCCTTACTGAATAAGGGTTAAAGGTAGCGCGTCGAAACGCATGTCGACACGCTGGTTAACAGTGCGCTCCGCCGGAGTGCACTGTACTGTATCGGCCTGATTGTGCCTTACTTGAGCCTATTCTTTAACCACCACAAGGGAGAGTAGTGGGAGTTTTTTCTGGGCTTAGATGTTTCCTTTTTTTCCCTATGTGTCACTTCCCTCCTTTGACCCTTGTTTTATCCCAACCTGCCTCAGGATTTACTTATTGGTTTATTTGATTTATATTTTACTTTTTCAGGCTTTTCAAATATCTAGATCATGACAATAATTTCTCCAGTTATTCCTCAGGTGGAAAGATCCCCAATGTACTCACACTGGTGTCTATAAATGTGAAGAAGTCTTCCAGAAAGGCGATATTATGAAAGCTTGGATCTCATGACCCTTCCACAAGCTTCAGGGGTCTTGCCAGGGAGCTAGTTAGCTTCTACCTGGTCCATAGTACTGGCATCAGATCCCTCAATCAGACAAACTCAACTGGGACTGCTTTCCTCAAACTCTGTAGGTGGGCAATAAAGGATAGCAATTGAAGCACCCAGCTATATAATGTGGAGACACCCACTCCCATCTGTTCAGTTCCCCTCTCAATATGTGATCATAAGCAAGGCATGAAACTTCAATTGTAAATTCTTTAGCATAGGGATTTTGAAACTAGGTGAATTATGTGGTAGACCAGTGTTTGTCAAGAAGTGTGCCATGGCACATTGGTGTGCATTCAGATCTGATCAGATATGCCGAGGAAATTCACCCCAGCCTCATGCTGAGAGCCAGACCGGCATCTGAGATCGGCTCTCAGTATCTTAAAGCAACAAGAGACAGTGGTAATGGCTCTTAAACATATAGAAGCTGCTCTTTGAAAACATGTGTAATCATGCGTGCCTCTTCCTAGCATGAGCCCCGGAGTGTGGCAATTAAGGGGCAGTATGCAGGACACAGATAGTTGGGTCTCGTTTTGTGCAGCACGCACACACACACACACTGCACACAGAGACTCTTCATCTTCCTCACCCTGAGTGTTGTGGGAGTCTCTGTTTAGTGGACCCTTGGGCCAACCTGCTGGAGACTGGGAAAGGTGGACAATGTCTCTAGTGAATAGCAGGCCGGGAGGCAGATGTTCAGGCAGGACGTAGATGCTCTTCACCCTGGAAGCTGGTGCTACCCCGGGAGGAGCCCGTAGGAGCCCAACCGCTGGGACTTAGGTGGCTTCACCCTTGGAAGCCAAAGCCCCCCCAGGAGGAGACCGTAGGGGCCCGGCCGCTGGGACTTAGGCGGGTTGTGGATCAGGACAGGTAACTGGAACCAGACTAAGACATTAGCAATACTGTAACTGGGTACGGATTCTGGAACCAGGCAGGAACTGTAGCAGGATTCGGGTACTGGAACCAGGCAGGAACTGTAGCAAGACTCGGGTACTGGAACCAGGCAGGAACTGTAGCAGGATTCGGGTACTGGAACCAGGCAGGAACTGTAGCAAGCTCGGGTACTGGAACCAGGCAAGAACTGTAGCAGGATTCGGGTACTGGAACCAGGCAGGAACTGTAGCAGGATTCGGGTACTGAAACCAGGCAAGAACTGTAGCAGGATGCAGGTACTGGAACCAGGCAGGAACAGTAGCAGGCAGGCTGAGACTGTAGCAGGCAGGCTGGGATTGTAGCAAGCAAGCATATACCAGGCAGGTACTGTAGCAGGAACAGAGCGACGATGTGAAGCGAGTCACTCCGGGGCACAGCGCAACAGGAAACTGGGAGGCTAACCCGTTGCAAGGCAAAGAGTGAATGTCCGCGGCGGCTTATCAAGGCCGCGGCATCTGACGTCAGAAGTTGGGCGGAGTCACCACTGGTGGGAAACGGCCTAGAAAAGCGCCCAAGTGGCGCGCATGCGCACCTAGGAGCTGGGCGTCCATGGGAGGGCTTGCAGCAGCACAGCCCCAGCGGGGACGCCACCAACCAGGCCACTGGAAGCGGGAGCAGGTCCGGGAACCCGGAGGTAAGGGTCTGGCCGCGGTGCTCGCAGCCAGAACCGCAACACTGAGCATCCTCCTCTGTGTCCTTCCAGACTTTGTCCTATGCCCACACTGAGTGAGATGGGGAGAGCGTGCACCCAGCACTGGATGTGACTTACCCTGAGTGTGGGGCATAGCAGCAGTGAAGAAGCTCTGGCAGGAGGGCATATGCAGCTGCCAAGGTAACTAAGTTAGCCGGCTGCCCACACTGACTTCTGTCTTATCCTGCGCTTGTAGGATCAGGAATCCGGTCCACCCTGACAGGTTCATATGTGTCTTTGCCCCCCCCCCCCCTTCTTTAAAATTTGGAGGAGAATGGTGGGGTTTTCACTACTTCTCTAGCTCTTTCTTTGGCCATGTGAGTTCTCTGCATGTCCACACTGCCTGCTTTTTGGAGGTGGTGTGCCACACAAAAGATTAGTTAATTCGGGTGTGCCCTTGGGCTTGAAAAGTTTTGGCAACACTGTGATAGACTACTGTTTAAATAAAGAATGTTCCACAACCGCTTTACAAAACTAAAAAGTCATATTGAGTTTCATTTTCCGCCAGAAAGGAACTGATTCATAGTCTTGCTGGGTGAATCTCTATCGAGCCACTATCACATAAGTCTCAAACTGGCCCAGAGGATTGAGGCTAATATTTACAAATGGCCCTGCTATGTAGGGCCTGATGCTTTATATTGGGGGAGGGTGCACCCAGCCGCCAGTCGCCAGTAACTGCAGCAACACAGTATTTTTAGATTGACTAAAATAAAAAAAACAAAACCTATCAGCCTTCCTTATGGAGCCGATGTAATAAGACCTGTGGT
Source organism: Rhinatrema bivittatum (assembly GCF_901001135.1). Lineage (NCBI taxonomy): Eukaryota > Metazoa > Chordata > Amphibia > Gymnophiona > Rhinatrematidae > Rhinatrema > Rhinatrema bivittatum. Next base: position 51,667,923 of record NC_042622.1, on the reverse strand, counting down.
GAAATCGGTGCTAGTTGTCAGCCCTTTTTTTTTTTAGTGCACGCAACAAAAGCAGGTGCCTCTGCGGGATGTAATAAAGGGCCTATATGCAAATGAGGTGCATGCAGAAAATCCATGCCAAAACGAGCGTTCATGGCCCTATGTAATAAATCATGCAGTAACCCACATTAAATCCCGCATTAATGTGGTGACCGACCCGAGAGTGATTCTTGGGGTGAAAGACGTCCCTTTTTATAAAACACTGAAGAAGTTAGTGGTCCGGCAGTGGAACTGAAGGTGGGTAGAGCATTGTCTAACCCAGGGGTGGGCAAGTCCGGTCCTCGAGGACCGCAAACCAGTCGGGTTTTCAGGATACCCCTAATGAATATGCATGAAATAGATGTGCATACAACTGAGGCAGTGTGTATGCAGGTCTCTCTCATGCATATTCATTAAGGATATCCTGAAACCCCGACTGGTTTGCAGCCCTCGAGGACCGGAATTGCCCACCCCTGGTCTAACCCCTTCATGTTCTGACTCTGACCACATGGCAGCTGTACCAGCAGATGCCGGCAGGTGCTGAAATGCAGCCGAGATTTCTACAGCTGACCCACAAAAATGTTCCAAACATCTGGAAAATATGATGGCAAACCATGATAACCCCAGAGTAAACCGGTCTCTAGACAAGTGCTTTTTATTTTTTTTATTTTATTTTTATTAAACTTTTACGTGTTCATTTAGGATAGATTTCACAGATGTTATGTAACCAAAAAGTGAAAGCATTATAACACCATTATGCAATTATATTCAAACATTCTGCGAATATCTAAGAATTACAAATGTAAGAAATTTGGGAAAATGGAAAAAGAAAAACCATAGAGCAGTAAATTTACATTGCAATATTTATATACTCCAATTATTTGTGTCTAGCCCCAACTAAACTTAAATTTTCACCAGCTGATATCAATGAAGAATCTAAGAATGGGATTCAAGATATGATCGCAATTGATCTGGATGGTTAAAGATATACTTTCTTGAATTTTGAAAGATAATAATACAGCGACAGGGAAACTTTAAAAGAAATTTGGCCCCTCTTTGTAATACAGTTTCTCTCATTAATAAAAATTCCTTCCTTCTAGTCTGTGTTTCTCGAGCGATATCAGGAAACATCCTGATATTCTGACCATAGAATTTGGAGTTTAAATGTCTAAAATAAGATCTAAGGACCAAGTCTCTTTCTGATACAAATGCAAATTGCACTATAAGTATAGCTCGTGACTTAATATCCATTTCGGAAGATTTTTCTAGTAATTCTGAAATATTTAAATTACTCTCCAATTGATTACCCTGTATTTGATCTTGCATATTTTCTACTCTTTGAGATTGGGAAATATAATAAATTCTAAAGATTGCTGGTATTGCTGTCTCAGTATATTTCAATATATTAATCAGATAGCTTTTAAATAGTTCCATAGGAGAAATCAAATGTATCTTGGGAAAATTCAATATCCTAAGGTTAGATTTTTTTATGTGGTTTTCTAACAATTCTTACTTATCTAAATGAATCTTTTCTGATCTAATCAGATTAGTCTGCACTTTTCCAATTTCAACTATTTTCCCCTCCAAAGAGTTAACAAATCCATCTAGTTTTTCAACCTTAGTCTGCATATTCTTGTTATTATTCATAGCCTCTTGTAAAACAGTAGCTAAATTATTTATAGATTTTTGCAAGCTAATTATCATAGTCCCAATTTCTTCCAAAGTGAACTTCTTAGGTGTAATGATTGGTAAATCAATTAGTGATCTCACTTGATTTCCTTCACTTCTTTTCTCCATTGGAGCAATTCCAGATTCAACATATGGCAATGTAAACTTTCCAATTTGTTCCCCGGAACTCTGACCTTCAAAGTTCACCGAGGGGCATATTGTACCCTCTGCCCCTCTCTGGTCACAAAGTGGAGAAAAAACAAACTGTGATTTGGGGTCCTCAAACAACAGTTCTCCCCCTCTCCTTCCGGTTGGAGGCTCTGGTGTTGCTGGTGCACCAGGGCTTAATGGTGTTTCATGTGTCTGGAGGTTTAAGCCCTGCTCCTGGCCCAAACCTCCTGTGACCTCACTTCCTGGTGTCATTGATGGAGCCCTTGCAAAGCAATCCTGTATACGTGGCTGATTTACATTTACGTTAGAGGTACAGGAAATTTCTCTCATTTTAGTTTTCCTTTTGGTGTGTGGCATCATCAAGAGGAAAGAAATAGCCACTATATTAACCGAATTCAAAATAAAATAAAGTACCTTAAGTGCTGACTGCTTGCAATCTCGACACAAATATTCTTATTTCCTCCAAATTCCCATGACCACCAAATGTCAAAGAATGAATTCTCCTCACAGATCCTCACTAATCCGAACTAAGCTGGACAAAGCCGCGCGCCCCTTAGGTGCAGCTTTGGCGGCGCGCCTACAGCGATGATGCGCCATTGAGACGCCGATTTTATGGGCGTCAGGCTCGACTCCTTCCTCCGACATCAGGTCTGGCGGGAAAATCAAAAAGGAACAATCCAAGAGCTGCGTCCACCAGCTCTATCAGGAAATAGCAGCGACCACAATCGCTTTAACTTAACTCCTGCCCTGACCCAGGCACTAAAATACCCGCGATCAAAAACATGCACTAACTGATATGCGGCTCTCTGCATAGCCTGTGAATAGTTAATTGCCTCATTTGCATGCACTCGTGCTAAACCAGCCACATGTTTTAAAGTGGGTTTATGCGCGCACTTTTCCCACGCTGATCACTTTATTAAATACCCACATAAGGCTAGCACAGGAAAAATGCATGCAAAACCCCACGCAAGTACACACAAAAACCAGCAGCAGCTTTACCGCTGCTTATTACAATAGCCCCCATTGTGTATAGCTTCTTGAATCAGTTGTTGAACTAACAAATAAGATGATGTGATAATGTGTATATGACTGTGCACACATGTTAACATGTAGTTGTGCACACATTTTTATGAGCAAAACTTTACTCCTAACTTAACAAGGAGTTAAACGCACAAAAAACGTGCACACAAAAATGGGTAAAAATGTATGCACAAATTAGTGCTTCTCCATGCAAATCCCATATTGATTAAGATGGTAACTTTTAAACAGGCTCGCAGTGCACATGTGTATGTGTTCATCGGCCCGCGCCCAGGGACCCGGCCATTTTGGAACATACGCACGTATATGCACACATGTTATAAAGTAGCCTCAATGACCGCACATGTGCTCACAATTTTAAGTGGACGTGCCTATGCGCGCAAATGCTGCGTTTACCGCGTAAGTGGGGTCTTTTAAAACACACATGCGCCGATGATATTACCAGTTTTCCCCATTCATTCCCAGTTCGCCAGTTAAGGGCTAGGACTTCCAAACCCCCCAAGTTTAAAAGCCTCCCTTCTCCCCTCTTAGCACTGAGGCGTACAAGCCTGCCAATCTATTTATCTTTATTTTACTACTTGCACGTCCTCCAGAGCAAAAGTAAAGTTACATGGAAGGAGATCCTGCTGTGCACCTGTGCGCGTGTTTACGTGCTAATTTGAAGTTGGAATCCAGGAACGCCCATGCCCCACCCCTTTTTTGGGACTTTTCCTTTGTGTGCGCAGTGGGTGATACCCACGTACTCGAGCGGCTTTTAAAATCCGCTCGGCGTGCACCAGCCCACTTGTGCACACATCTCTTGGTTTTGGTGTATGCTGGTCTTTTAAAATTCGCCTTTATGGCGTTAGCTATTACTCTCCAATGCAGAAAGCTGTGTAGGATGAATTCATCTTTTCTTCATATTGGAAATTTAACTCATGGTCAGAGCTGGAGTAAAGTTTCTGGGGCTAATGTTAGTCTATGAGGCTTAACCTAGAGCTCATACTGTGGGGTTCATGAGCTTGGTGTTTATGTGCATAAAACATGAATTGTGCACAGATCATGTTTCATGATCTGTGCACAATTCATGATTTAAGCACACAAATGAATTGATTTAAGCACATAAATCATGTTTTGTGTGTACTAGAGATATATTTGTGCACACATTTCTGGGTTAGCATGCTTTTTGAAAACTCCAAATATGTTAGCATGTCATTACCTTACTGTAGAGGCGTGCTGGGGGGGGCAGAGGGGTGGTCCTCCCCGGGTAGCAACAGGGTAGGGGTGCCATTACCAGTGGCAGGAAGGTCCTGCGGCAGCGTGGAACAGTGAAGTGGCGGGGGAAACCCCGCAAGCAAAAGCAAGGAGCTGCAGTGGCATTTTCTGGAGCTGGCATGGTGGCGCTCCGGGAACTGGCTCCAGAAGAACAGGTCCAGCGTTGCCACCGGCACTCCCGGAGCCAGAGGCAGAAGAACAGGCCCAGCGATGCCACCGGTGGCCAAAGAAGGGAGAGACTGGCCCTGTGAGAGTAAGTGCCAGTGTATGAGGGTGTGTGGGTGTGTGTTTGGGTGTGTATATGGGAGTGTATGGATGTGTATAAGGGTGTGTGTGTGTGTATATGAGGGTGTGTGGGAGTGGGAGTGTGCCTGTGGGTGCGTATGTGTGAGAGGGTGCCTGTGTGTGGGGGAGGGGGTGAGGATGAGAGAAAGGAAGCATGTGTGTGTGTGTGCGGGGTTGAGAGGAATCGTGTGTGAGAGATAAAAAGGAAGCGTGTATGTGTGAGAGAAAGATGGAAGAAACGTGTGTCTGGTGTCTGTATCTTTCACACACGCATACACACACTCAAGCTCACTCTGTCGCTCACCAAGCGTGTATATGTGTGAGAGACAGAGGGACATATTTTGTTTGTGTCTGTGTGTGTGTGTGTGTGTGTGTGTAGGTATTCCCAGTTCACGACAATCTCATGGTAACAGGTATGTAGAGTGCGGGATTTTTAAAATCCTTATTAGTTTTAATTACTGGGTTTTAATTTGATGTCTTCTGTTTTTAAATATTTTATCAATGTTTAGGAAATTTTAAAAAATTTGTACAGGAGGTTCAATTATTGAATATTATTCTATTCATCAGCTGTTTTGAAATGTATATTTGTTAGTATGGTTTTACTTTTCTGATTGATTTATATTTCTTGATTGTATTGTTTTGAGAAATAGTGATTTTCTGCTTTTCCATTGTTGCACCGCATACAGAATCTGGCTTGTGGTTTCCAGTTAAGTTTTTGTCTGCATGTGTGCATGTGAGAGAGTCTAGCGTATGTGTGAGTGTGTGTTAGCGTGTGAGAGAGACACAGAGAATGTGTGTGTGTGTGTGTGTGTGTGTCTCTCTCTCACACACACATGCTCCCTCTGTCTCTCACCAAGCATGTATGTGTTTATCAGAGAGAGGGAGCATATTGTGTGTGTGTGTGTGTGTGTGTGCATGCGTGCATCAATCTTAGGATGAGCGGGAGATTTTTAAAATTCTTATTAGTTTTAATTATCGGGTGTTATTTGATGTATCTGCTGTTTTGAAATATTTTATTGATGTTTAGGAAATGTTAACATTTTATATTGGGGGAAAGTTCCAAAGAAGTATCTGCCCCAGATGCCAAATACTCTAGGTACGCCTCTGCCTTACTGCATTGGGAATAACTTTTTTTAGTTCATGAGTAAAGAAAAATGTATGCTAAGGTTTGGTACATACTTTTTCACTCACATATTATTAAATTGGGCTAATAGTTATCAGCTACATTATCTATTTGGTAAAATAAACCCATAGATGTGCTCCTTTTCTTTGGTAAGAGACTTCCAGCATTTATAACCCTGTCTTTTCTTCCTACTGCAATGGGGATCCGCAGGAGAGAAAAGGTGGGACTTCTGGAGAGCCATCTTTAGCCCCAAAACTAAGCATTCCTTTTCCTGGGGAGAAAAAAAAAAAGTCAAATATGATTAATTGTATTTCTTTACCTGGAGATGTGGTTCCTCTCTCCCATCAGGCAGGGGCCTGCATGGGCTTGTCCTGTTTTAATTAAACTAGAACGTATTGGCAAGGATGGTGCAGAACAGTGAAGGCAGTCAAGCTTGTGCAACTGACAACTGGGAGATACCCTCATCTAGAGCAGGTTAGGAGGGCCAAATGATGGTCCCCATCTGCTAACATCTACTATGTCAGCACGTATGTTACATCTCTTGTGAAACCTCTGCTCCTGATTGGTCAGCGGCATTCCCTCCTCTGTACGGCACATTATTCTACCACATGGGCAATAGTGTATGTGCTGTAGAATAGATACACTGCATCACACAGCGTCTCCACTGTGCCAGGAAAAGCTTCCAAAGGGGCTTGGATGCTAAATTAATTAATGCCTGCCACTGTAATTGAGCTTAAATATTAACAAAGGTAATATAACAGTTGTTTTCATTGTCTCAAATGTCTAGGTACAGCAGACCGCTGGAAGCAGCCAAATGATAATCCTCCAACACATTACACACTGTACATGGTGATTAAAATCATTGTTCTCAGCCCCAGCCAGTTGAATGGTTTTTAATATATTAATATATCTCAGACCGAGAAACCCATGACCCATAAAGGGAAAAAAAACATGTTTTCCATAGGGTAGTTCTGTGTCTGGTATTGTGGTTACACATTCAGCGTAAAATAGATGCGGTGCTGTTTTTTGTTTAAAATATAACAATACTTATAATTAAGAGCATGGCTTGCCATGAATAGCACAGTGGAACAGATGTTGCTGAATGCATGCTAGGTGTGAGCATATGATGCAGCCTTTAAGATCTCAAGAGTTGGGATCTGTTAAAATATGCCTTAGGATCCATTATGTTTCACATCCAAGTGGAATTCAAATCTCACTTTGACTGGGAAAGTGCACATAGCGCTTAGTAATATTTGATGCACCAGTGTTTACAGATTCTGGTAGCAGACAGCTCTGAATAAGGACACCAGTAAATCAATGGGAATAGCACGAGCTAGACTACTTTTTAAAAATATAACAAGACTGAGTGTTAGCGGAGCTGCCGTTGTTATAAGCATTGCCAGTGGGCTCAATTTTTTTCCAGGATAGGCTGATCCGGTCCTGACTTTACCCTTTTTCTTTACTATCGGGCCGATACAGTAAAACCCGCGGGAGAGCCGGTGTTCCGAGGCGAGCGCCCACTCTCCCAATGCGCGCCCTGGCCACTCTCCTGGGTGCGCGATCAAGTATTTAAATGAGGGCCCGCGGTAAAAGGAGGCACTAGGGACACTAGCGCATCCCTAGCGCCTCCTTTTTGACAGGAGCGGCGGCTGTCAGCGGGTTTGACAGCCGACGGGTTCGGAAAACGCCCGTGACAGCCACGGGTTCGGAAAATGGACGCCGGCATAAGTGAGCATCCGTCTTCCGACCCGTGGGCTGCGGGCACATTTACATTTTTTTTTTTTAATTTAAAATTTTTATTTATTTGTGGGGCCTCCAACTTAATATGGCTACGATATTAAGTCGGAGGGTGTACAGAAAAGCAGTTTTTTCTGCTTTTCTGTACACTTCCCCGGTGCCAGCCGAAATTAGCACCTGCCTCTGGGCAGGCGTTAATTTTTTAAAGTAAAATGTGCGGCTTCGCTACACATTTTGCTTTCTGTATCGCGCAGGAATGTCTAATAGGCCCATCAACATGCATTTGCATGTTGCGGGCGCTTTTAGTTTGGGGGGGGGGGGGGGGTTGGCCGCATGTTTTCAACGCGCTATTACCCCTTACTGTATAAGGGGTAAAGCTAGCGCACCAAACGCGCGTCCAAACCCGGGCTAACAGTGCGCTCCACCGGAGCGCACTTTACTGGATCAGCCCGTATATAAGATCTGATAAATCGCCTTTCTCTGTTTTCCTACCTGGACTTGTACTCCTGTGCTTGGATGGACAGACAACATCCTTGGGATGGTGCATGCCAGCCTCCTACCAGAGCATTATGTTACAGCGGCTACCGTCTCTCCAATGTAGTGCTCTAGTAGCACTGTGTTACAGTTCCCATCACTAGGAGGAAGTAGTTTGATTTTGTGTAAAATAGACCTGAGCACAGATGGAGAGACACTCTTGGACTATGTAGCTCTGTTCTGGCTGATAGTGTACTGCCATCCCTAAGCAGAGCACTCTGTGTAGCAGCGTGCACTAGCTCGGCTGACATCTCCACCTGCCCAGTGGATGATAAACGATGTGCTCTGCTCTTTCCTGTCTCCCACGGATTTTGTTCTTCATTTAAATATATAACTATCCCCATGCACTTGTTTTTCATTTATGATTTTGCAGTACACATAATTACTGGTTTGTGTCTGAATTGGACCATTCCCAGTACGCTCTCCCCATTCAAGAGGAAACTTAAGTGGTTGTTCTTAGCTTGATGCCACCACCAGGTGCTTTTCTTAAGGAAACTGAATGGGGTAAAAACTAAGACTGCAGCAACCTGTCAAAAGAAAAATGCTAACAATACCAGCTGGCAACCCTACCTGCTATCCAGTGGTCCTCTGTTACTGAAGAACAAAAATGTGAATTCCTAAATGGCATTATGCTGTTCATTTTTAAGATTGAAACCAGTTAATTTTTTCTGCTTCTTGTGCTTCTGTTTTGATATTTAAAATATAACATCCCCAGGGAGGAGAGCTGCTAGATGTCTATACATAACTAGCAGCAATCCTCCCTGGGGCTGTTATATTGTAAATATCAAGATTAGAAAAGAATAGACATGCAAACAGGGAGATCAGAGAGGGCCTTAAACCTTACCCATGCCTGAAAATATTATGCATAACATTTCGGACTTTGCCTTGAGGTCTTCCACTCTACCTTTCTAAATTGTTAATCCCATATATTCCCTTGTGAAACCTCCATCAGTCATTCGTTTGGGCTCTACCAGAGAAATGTCATTCAGTTATCATGCCCCATCTCTTTGGAATTCATTGCCTCCAAATATTATTCGCTTCCTTACAGGTTATTTAAAATTTAGGGAAGCAGTAAAGGCATGGTTCTTCACACAGGCTTTTGACAACATCTAACATTTCAGGCAGTGATGAATTATGGGCTTTGGCATCTTATTCTATAACCAATCTACCATTGTTTCTATTGTGTCAACATTTTAGGTAGTAATGGATTACGATTTCCGTAGTCCTAGTACTATAACCAGCCTGCTATTTTGTTTATATATGTGTTTAGCTGTGTACTGAAAGGAGCAAATTTACATAATAACTTTGTAGCAAGGTTGTATAATGACATTTATCCATTGTGTTTAACCTTCCAAGTTCCCTTCATGCTCCATGTTGATTCTGCTACTCAAATAGTCCTATTCTTATTAATATTCTCTGCATTAGGAATATGTCCACAGCCTGTTCTTGGAAACTCCTGCTGAAGATGCCTCAGTTAAATCTGATGTTAGGTTATTCCAGAGCCTTACTTTGACACTGTGAAACAAAGTTCCTTTGGTTTGAAAAGAACTTTCTTTAGTACTTTCAGCTTAAATCCCTTCCTTAGACCTAGTTATTACCCACCATTTTAAATACAGAATGTAATCAAAGTGGGTTACAGCATATTTATTTAATATTCTACTTTTCAAGCACTTGAAAGTGGATTACATTCAGGTACAGTAGACATTTCCCAATCCCCAGAGAGTTTACAATCTAAGGCCTAGATGTACCAAGCTGCAATATGGCTGTAATACATGATAGACGATGTTCATTGCATGATACAGCCATATTGAGGTGTTATTGCATGATACTGCACGGTTTTTTAAAACAAATTCCACCTCTATTAAAATTAGCTGCTTGGAATGTATTTGCATGCATAAAATGGTCCACTGCATGCAAAGCAACTAATGAATAAGCAATTTAATGCAAATAAAATAATGCAGCTGACTCTGAAAAAATTCTGCCATGTTATCTTATAACATTTCAGAGAGTTGCAGTTAATTTTACTCCGGGACATGGGGATGCTAACGTACATCCCCATGTTCCTGGAAGGTGTTTTAAAGATACAGACCTCCGAGTAACTACATCCTTCCAAAGTGCACAAATGTCCCTGGGGGTCTTGGCAGACCCCCACCCACCCAGGGGATTTAACCGGTTTGTGGAGAAGTGGGTGAATTTGGGGCATCAGGCCCTTAAAGAGATGGCAGCCCCGGTTGAGGTCGCCCATCATCATACGTGCAGGCCCCATTTTGCGGCACGATTTTTCATTGCACATTTCTCTTGTGAGACTGCCATAATATTTTGCTGGGGAGGGGCAAAATATCCCAGGAACAACCCCTCCCCTTAATAATTGTCTCCTCCTACGATAAAATATTGTGGCTTAGTAAATGACCCGCTAAGTTTGTACCTGAGGCAATGGAGGATGAAGCCACTTGCCCAAGGATCTAAGGAGCAGCAGTGGGATTTCAAGCCTGGCTTCCCGCCTGCTGTTCTACCCCTCCACTTCCATATTGCATAAGTCCTGAGCATTCCTTAATAATAAATCATTGTATGATCTAAAAGATCTTTTCCACTTGAATTCATCATCAAATAACAGAAAAAAAAATCTATATCACGTCGAAAAGATTCTGACAGGTCCCCAATCCTGGGCTGGCCCAATGGCTCACTGACACTATGGCATACTGACATATGGCAGATCTGAGCTTGATTTCTGAACCCTCAGTTTCTGCTTCTTGGGTCACCTGAGGCTAGGGATGCTGTAGACACAGAGCTCGCATCCCCCCCACCCTTCCCCAGGGGAAGGGAGTCCCAGCCGCTACTCAATAGTGACACCTACTGGACAGGTTTAAGGTGCACGAGTACCAGGCTCTGTAGGAAGTTGCACTCTGTGGCCACCGGCAGCACCATAGGCCAGAGAGAGGCTGGTTCCAACTGAGCCGAGCAGAAAAAGACGCAGAGGAAACTACAGCCTACAAAAGAATAAATCACAATACAAAAAGCTTCTTTCTTTCTTACTTCCTTCATTTTTATAATGGTGGTTATTATGTGCATGAAGTGAGAAAGGAGGAAAAGGCACGAGGTGAGCAGTGCACAGTTTGCATGGTGGTCAAGGGTTCCTGAATCAATACTGAATACTTATCTCTGAAATATTAAAAACAAGCCCCATGCTATCAAGGTCACGGAAGAATTGATGTTGCTGGGGGGATGGAGGGTGATTCAAGGATAAAAATTGCTTTATGGTCACATATTAATGTTCATGGTAAATTGTCGACCATGCTAACCAGATTGACAAAGTCCTGTTTTCAACTAGGTCCCTAGGGCAGGGTATTATTTATTTCAGTGCAGCAGAAAAATTAGAACAGCAACAAAACAAACTGCTTTATAGATGCACATAATGTGCAGTTAATGAGCTAATGCAATGAGACTGAATGCTGGAAGGAGGTGTGGTTCAGTGGTTAAAACACCGGAGGGGTCTGGAGAATGTCTTGAGATGAAAGTCCAAATCTCTTCCAGGTCTAATGCTCTGCATAACATTGAGCAAGGCATTGTATCCCTGCGCTTGTGTCTTTTTTTACCTAGTTGTAATTAGATTTTAAAAAATATTTCTTCTCCTCTTTCCTCTACGCTAGCTGTTAAGTAGACCAGGGATTCCCAACCTTTCAGGGAACATGGACCCCTTTTCCGCTTCAAAAGGTTTCACGTACCACCACACATTTCTCTTTAATTTTTACATGCCATAACAAAAGAAATAATGCTCTGCGCTCCAGAATCACTCGTAATGTATAAAACTGATCGAAACCAAATATGTAAGGAGGGTAATTTCCCAAGCTATTTAAAATTTGCCCAAAGGGGCCTTTTTACGCGGGTATACAGGTGTTAAGCCATATAAAAAGATTTGAAACTTATCCTCCCTGAAAACTGACCCCCTCTTAGCCTGCTTTTCTTTTATGCTTTATTATTTCCTTTTGATGATTCTTACAAACACATACAGAAAATGAGAGCCAGAAAATAATTTAGATTTTAGACAAAGCAAAACAATAGCTTGCTTTTCAATGGGAAGGAGGCTGATGAGATCTCCACCTAAATAACTTGTATGTTTAATGTCATATCCACATTCTGGACCATAGTGATCATCTTGCCCTTCTGCCCTCCTTGACCACGGTGGTCCTCTACCCCCCCCCCCCCCCCCCCCCTCTCTCTCTCTGTCCAGAATGATTCCTGGGGGTCCTTTCCTCTCACCTGAAAAGCTGCCATCTACCCTCACTCCCCTTAACCAAGTCGGTCATGGCTTTCTGTCTCCTTCCTCCTCCATTTCTTTTTTCCTTCCTGTTGTATTCCTTCTCCCCCTTTCTTTCCCCTCATAACTGTCAAACCAGTCCAATGTCCTCCTTTCTTCCTTTGAGCCGTTCTACTCACTTTTCTGGTGCTGCTCTCTTCTCTCTTTCTCTCTCTCTCCATCAGGCCAGCGTCAGAGCACGTGGCAGACGTGGGAAATGTTTCCTACGCTGTGATAACCCCAAGATCTCCTCAGTGTGCAGCAGAGGTTCTGACAGCCTCTTCCGCACATCCTCACAAGCTGCAGCCGTGGGGTTTGTGATTCTCGAGGGATGCAATCCTCCTCTGCTAAAACGTGCAGCAGTGCGAGCTTGAGGCTTATAACAGGTGCGAATGGCCCTTCTGTCTGTCGTGCTCCCTGTCTGCAGCAATGTGGGGTGAAGGTTCTGAGGCCAAAATAGGCCCCCCCCCCCTCACTTTCCCAGCCTGTGGCAGCAGCTCAATTAATCACAGGTAGCAGCATTCTGCTCATTTTCTCCCTAGCTAAACTTCCTTGCATCCCTTCTGGAGGACCTCCTGGGATAGTCTTGTGGACTCCTGGGGGTCCAGGGGCCTCAGATTAGGAATCATTGTAGTAGATGATAAGGCACATAACTGGTAACCAGAACATCACCTGTTCTAATTTACCTCACCAGGCCGATACAGTACAGTGCGCTCCAGTGGAGCGCACTGTTACCCCGCAATTGGACGCGTGTTTTGGACGCGCTAGCTTTACCCCTTATTCAGTAAGGGGTAATAGCACGTCCTTTCACCCAGGATTCCCTGTGGGTCTCAATCTTAAGGATGACTAGGCGTCCAACCCCCCCGAACCTAATAGCGCTCGCCAAGCTGCACATTTTACTTTCAGGAATTAGCGCCTAGCCAAAGGTAGGTGCTAATTTCTCCGGCCACCGGGAAAGTGCACAGAAAAGCAGCAAAACCTGCTTTTCTGTGCACCCTCCGACTTAATATCATGGCGATATTAAGTCGGAGGTCCCGAAAGTTAAAAAAAGTAAAAAAAAATAGAAAAAAAAATTTGAAATAGGCCCGCAGCTCGTGGGTCGAAAACCAGATGCTCAATTTTGCCGGCATCCGGTTTCTGAACCCATGGCTGTCAGTGGGCTCGAGAACTGTCGGCTGTCAAACCCACTGACAGCCGCTGCTCCTATCAAAAAAGAGGCGCTAGGGACGCGCTAGTGTCCCTAGCATCTCTTTTTACCACCGGGCCTAATTTAAATAAATATCCTGTGCGATTTTACTGTATCAGCCCGTATATCAGCATGTGGTAATTCAAGCGGTAGCGGCTTGCGAACTCCCAGAGGAAAAAGGAGGCAGACTCTGGCTGTTCCTTAAGTGCAGTTTATTTACATTAAAATTGAGAAAAGTGCTCAGCAAAACAAACAAAACAGGCAGCTTTTCTTGACTTCAGGCAAGTTCCAATCCTAAACAAAGCACATCTTTAACTTATATCACTCTCAAACCTGAAACGTAGCAGGCCTTCTCATTCAGTGGGTCTTTCTCTCTTCTCCGGAGCCCACTTAACTCTTCTAGGCCCTGAGGGTCTTATACTCTGGTGAAGGGCTCCTCCTTTCACCCAGGATTCCCTGTGGGTCTCAATCTTAAGGAGGACTGGGCAAGACAGTTGTGCCCGGTCCTTTAAGGTAGTCTGAGGGACTTTTCTGTACACTCCCTCGCACAGTACTACAATTACACAGTACTCCCTCACACTATTTATTTATTTATTTGTTTTTATATACTGACATTCACACAGGATATCACTTCGGTTTACATGATGTATGAGAGATAGTGTGATTATAGGCCAGATTATTCTGTATTACAAAACATAGAGTAATTAAATCGAGGTGAGGTTTTGATACCTATACATACATATAAATATACATTTTGTGTGCTTATCGGTCATGTTACAATGTAAAATAGGGCGGACCCCGCCCTATCTCTCAGTTTCCTGTAAACCGATGTGATATTTCGATCGAATGTCGGTATATAAAAACAAACAAATAAATAAATAAATACTATTTTACAGAGTAATTACAGTATATATAATAATGGACAAAGAAAGATAGAAGCAAATTTTCACTTTTTCACTTTTGTACATAATGTATATAACAATAAGCATTGTCAATATTATTTAGCATGAAATGTACCAATAGTTACCTATGCTAATCTAAATAACATAAGTTAACAACCATTTATTACTTATTTTAAGAACCTCTCACCGGTTGACCTGTATTTCTTCCTTTCTATGCGTGCTCCCCGATCCTAGATTGTTTATTCTCCTGTTAATTGTATTTTCTAACATTTTGTTATGATGTAAACACCGGTATAAAAAAGTTTCTAAATAAATAAATTAAATAAATAAATTATTGTTCATCTTCTCTATTATAGTGAAAGGTTTAAAGGTTAGAAATGTTTTGATACATTTCTCAGAGAGGGCTTACAGGGCCTAAATAACACAAGGATGTGAATCCCTTACTTCAATTTTCCTTTGACTGAAGCCTTGCTTATTAGGTATCCATGGAAAATCCAGGGTGGAAATGTAACCCTTGGAGTGGGAAGGATCCTTTAACTTGCATCCAGGGGCGCATAGAAAAGGAGATGGATCCTCTGCACACTGTTCCCTCCGTTTCTCCACTTATAGGAATTTCACTAAGTTCCAGGACTCCCTTTAAAAGGGGGGAAGAATACGTCCAAGGCCCTTTAGCAGTAGTCACAGTACAAGCCCCCTATCAGTCCTTGTAAATAGTACTAACAATAATCACAGCCTTTCATATCCCAAAAGTACACGGAGAATCAGGGTGGTTTCAACTTCTTTACTGATAGTTGATTTGCTGACTGAGGAATATTTGCAGCACTCAAGTCGGTTTCCAAATAAAGTCAATAAATGAAAAACAGCAGAAAGATTAATAAACTTGTAACCTCACACTTCTAGCAAAGTCTCTTAATTCCTTTTAAGCATCCTTCCTAGCACTTTATCTCTTTCTCTTCCCAGTTACTCAAATTACTCAGATTACATAAGATTACTCAGATTGAAGATAGTTTAATCCTCTTTTCAATTCCCAATGTTATCACACCTTTCTCCTCACTGTGGAGTGCTTAGAATACAGTCCCGATAATTTATCAGAACGTAAGACCCAATTCTCATACCTTTTCTGAAGTCTTCTTCAGTCCTTTAGAGCTCCTTATGAAGTACCAGATGGTAATCACTCCTGAGTCGGCAGCAAACACAATCATTGAATACTCTATAGCTCCTTCCCTATAGCCAGGGACAGGACACCACTTCTTCATGCCTCAGGCTCTTCCTAGGTGAAAGACGCCTCTTCCCAATAGAATGGATACTGACTCCCTGGTACCAAGGGCACTCAGTCCCTGGAGGAAAAACAATAATTTTTAATTCCAAAAACAGGGAACATAAATAAGAGACAGGAAGGGGTGGGAAAACTCCCTTGCCTCCAAAATGAGGAGATAGTTACTGATAGAAAAGCACAACCAAAACTTGAAGCTTCGTTGCATCAGGTCACAGTTAGGTCCAAACCTGTCTGAATCTTCCTTTCCCTTGATTTAACCATACACAGGGATGCCCCAGTCCTCTGTGCACAGGTTCACACAAGAGTCTCAGAAGTCTCCCAAACAACGGTTTAAAAGAGTTAAAAACAGTTACAAGTAAGTCAGATTGAACAGCTGACCTGTCAAAAGGGAAAACATACAGTCCTTCTAGAATAAATTAGAAAAAATAAGGAAGAGGAGAGACCTTCTGCCGCCAGGAGACCCAAACTAAAATCCATGAGGATTGATGGTGCTTTAGGATGATAAACAGCAAGACCATACCATCTGCAGCTCCCACCTGGGAGAGTTCAGGCCAAACCTCTCTTTTTCTGAGTAGCTCTGAACCTCCCCAGCTAGTTAGTGCATCCCTTTTTGTAAGGGAAACCAGAGGCTCCCTGTCCCTACAGAAGGTTTTATTAGAATTGTGAAGAATGATTTTATGATTGTTGTAGCCTCCTTCCAACATGTTTTTGGTCATGAATGTGGACTATAACTATTTATAAATAAATAAATGCAGATGATACAGGAATCTCTTGTGACTGAAAGTTGCTTCTGCTCACCAGATGTGGATCCAGCATGGGTCAATGCAGTGACCCTGAATGCTCTGAACCTGGCATGATTTCAGCTGCATTGAATTGGGGATAATTAATTATAGGTCTGACCCTGGACAGCCTGATCAATCACAAGGGGTCCTTTAACAGCAGAGTACATCACGTTGGGTGATTTTGCCTGAGGTGGTAATTAAAATCAAAACAATTCAGCCCCATCTCTAGCTTCACTTGCTTGGGAGTTGGCATGTGGGACATTTGCTGATCATTTTCTGCTACCAGTCCCAGGGAAGGGCATGCCGACACCAGATACAGCCCATGTCTGTCTGTGTATATTCTGTCTTAATGAGTCAAGGGTAGGAATTGCTTTGATCCTAACTCACCTGCAGCATTTCTCCTGGGTTCATACCAGGGAGACCACAGATATCAAAAGTGACATTAAAGCAACAGGGAGCAACATTTTTATGTTTTAAATGTCTCCTTTTATTTTTCATGCCTAGTTTAAAGCTGCTATAACCTTTGCAGAACTAGAAAATGAATCTGATTTTAAAAAGCATAAGAAAGGGCGAGGTGGTCAATGGAACCAGAACTTTGTATATTCTAATTCTGGATGTACCATAGACTCTTTCAGGTGAATTTTAAGAGTTGTTCACATTAAAAGGCTAGAGTTGTCAACTGGCTCCAGATTTTCAGGACAGGTTGATCAGGACCTGGTTTTACTTCCCCGCATGTAGGTACTTCTAGTCTTGCTTTTCTAGGGAATGCAATAGGTAAATCAGAATAGGTCCCAGCATGCAATGGGGTAAAACTAGGACTGGATCAACCTGTCCTGAAAATTTGGATCCAGTTGGCAACCCTATAAAAGGCCTGTATATGCAAGTATCTGGGCCGAGCACGAGCAATTCATATTTTAAAACAGCTCAATCACACACATATATGAGTGTGCGCAAACAACCCAACACGAGGAAAAAGAGGCGGAGCTAGGGCATTTAGGGGCATTCTGAGGTGGGAGGAATATTTACGCACATAAATCCCACACCCACAGCACACGTTGGGCTGTTACCCAAGCTTATTTACTTCTGCTCTAGATGAGGTATAAATCTGAAAAAAACTCATTTTACTGGGTGAGACATGGGTAAACTGGGGGCAGTGCAGGCTGAAGAACCAGATGAGTCTGGAGGACCTAGAGATAGACTGAGCAAACTGGTGGACTAATTTGTCAAACTGCCTATTTGCTTCATGCGCACATGTTTTACAATCTGCTTAGTTGCATGCATTGAAACCAACAAATTCTTAAGGAAGATCCACAAATAATGTTTGCTCATGTAACAGCCTGAAATTAGGAGCACACATATGTGCACTAGGTGTCTTTTAAATAGTACGCGCACTTGTGAGGATGATTTAAAATTTCTGCACATGTGAGGTTGCACGCACATATGCGCATGTATGGGCACCCAGGTGCTTCATCTTTGAGATTGAGCCTTGTCAGCTGTAACCAAGTATAAAATAATGACAGCCCTTTTATACATCTGCTTGAAAAGGCAAGTCTAGGATAGAGCATATCAACCATATTTCCTGGTTTGCTTTGTTAATAAAAGAAAAATAAACATTCATTTTTTGTTTCATTTCATTTTGTTCACAAAAAAAACAAACAAACAAACCACTGACTGAACACTTAAAAACTTTTAAAAAATCCCTCCATGTAACAGGGGCCGGCCAATGACACGGATACCCTGTCACATGGTAAGGGCAAAGGGCCATCGGTGCCATTTTGATTAGTGGCAGCCGATGGCCCGGGAGTGGGAGATTGCTCTCGGGACCCCCAATGGACCACCAAGTACCTGTAAAAAGTTTTTGGGGGGGTCGGGAGGGTGAGGGAAGCTAAGGGATTAGTTTGAAAGGGTCGGGGTGGGTTTAGGGGTTATTTTTGTGTGCCGTTTTTCCTGCCCTCCCCCAAAACGATAAGAGAACCCCCACGAACAATTTCGTGGGGTTTTCCTATCGGTTTCGGGGAGCCCCTGATTTCTGACAATTTTGAAAATATCGTATGATATTTTCAATTGTCAGAAGCCCGATTCACATCCCTAGATACAATTACCTGGCAAGTAAACAAACATTAAGTAGATCCCATGCTACTGATACCAGTAATAAGCAGTGGTTATTTTTTTAACTCAACTTGACTTCTCCAGGAACTTGTCCAAACCTTTTTTAAACCCAGATAAGCTGACAGAAGTCTTTTCCTGTTATGCTAAGTTCTTGGGTGGAGATTAACAAAACGTATAGAATAGATAAGGCCAGAGAAACAGGCATACGAGCAACCTTAGATCACTAGCTGCAAACCTCAAGCTTATTTAATTGGGTAGGCCTCTGAAGAAATATTAAGAGGGAGTTGGGGATTTTGTATAACAGCAATATATGTACTATTAAGCATTCCTCTCCAGTTATCACTGTACTAGCTAAAGTAGCATGAGGGACACTCGTGGGCCTAATGAGTACTAATTGGTAAAGAAGAAAGGCACTACAGCTGTAACATAGCCTGAACCAATAGCAAGTATTGAACTCAACCCCCTTCGCCCCAAAGAGAGAAGACGTAAACAGGCACCATACTCAAAGTTGCATCAGTAGGACTCGTAGGCTGGAGTTTTGCCAAAAATCAAAGTAAAAGATGGTATTTCTAGGCAGGAGTCCAGTCTTCTGACTCCATTGACTGACCAACAAAAAGAAGCCCTACAATGAAGAGGCATTATCTCCGCAGACCTAGGAGGCTACCAGAAGGACATCTGTGGCCAGGATGCAAAGACTCTGCCTGGGTGGTGAGAGAAATGAATACAAGGCATAGCTAGTCATAGGCAATGGTGCATACCTTTGAGTATGGGGATGAACCAATCACTGCATATATTCTGTGCTATAATTATTGACTAAAAAAACAATTGTTGTATGTGATGGCATTATTGGCGTGAGCTGCAGCATTTGTAGGGTCTCACATTTTTATTGCAGGTCCTTGCATACACAACCCAAGTTCTCCAGGGGGCTGATATGGGTATTTGGTCAGGCATTCCATATTACACTGCCTCCTATTGGTAACATTCCTAGTAATGATGAGCAATTTCCACATGACTACCATCCACTTAGTTAAATCAAGAAGATGTCCATATACATGCTAAAATTTCCTTCTCTCTGTCAGCAATGCATTATTGAGGGATAATCCTAGATCTATGTTTTCAGGCAATTATATCCTAGGGATTCCATCAGCCAGGGAGTCTCTATTACTCCCACAACCCTGGTTACCCAAAACAAGTAAAGTTGTGAAATATGGTCTCCCTCTCACAGTTAGAGTGTATTGAGAGGCCTTCTTAGCCTTGCTCATTGCAGAAGAAAGTTCTTACTCCTCTCTCAAGTACATCCCATAGCCAACTCCTCCACCTCCTCCTGGCTCTCTCTAGCACTTTCTTCCTCTAATGGAACATTCCATATGCACACCCACTTTCTAGAGATAATTGGCAGTGACCACCCAGTGCTGCACATAAGCAAGTATGGTAGACACGGGGAGAGGAAGCTGCAATCAGTTGGATTCTGAAGGGGGGTGGGAGGAGGCTGCAGTTGATGAGTTGGGGTGGGGAGGCAGGAGGATGGTGCAATAGGTGGACTGGGGGAGGGAGGAGGCAGATGCTATAGTTGGTAGGGGAAGAGAATGATTGAGTGTATGTGGGTGTAAGAGGGGGAAAAGAAATGAAAGCATGAGTGTGCAAGAGGGAGAAAAGTGAGTGAGTAAGCCTATGAGGACATGTGTTTGTGGGGGGAAAATGAGCATGCATGTGCATGAGAGTGAAAATGTGAGTATGATAGTGTGTTAGTGTGTGAGTGAGAGAAACTTTATTTGGATATGTGCTGACCCCCCCCCCCCCCCCCCCACTCCCACATACACACTAATCCATGAAAATGTCAGAGCGACTAGAAATCAAAAGTTCCCAGGTTTGATTTACCATCTCTCATCCCCCCCCCCCTCACGGAAGAGACATACTGTTGGCAGTGGACAGCAGAATCTACCCTCCCCATCACTCTGGACCCCTCACTTGCAGGATCCTATCAGCCAAACAGGAGCAGGAGGACGTCAGCCTCGTAATGCCTTCAGTGTATTCTTCCATGCTGGAGTGTGAAGGGCATGCATTGACCCACGTAGTTCAAATCACAATGCTTGTATCCCAGCAGGGGAGGAGGGAGGACACACTGGAGGCACTGCAAGGCCGCTGTCTTTCTCCTCGTGTTTGGCCAATAGGATCTGGTGAACGAGGGGATACAGGGATGGGGTGAGGAAGCAGGAGGGAGCGAACTGGGGATGGCAGGCTGAGGGGAAGAGAACAAATCGACCGGCTATCATGGGGGGGGGGGGGGGGCGGAAGTGAATGAACCAGGGGAAGGAAAGGGGTAATGAATTGGAGTAAGTGAGGGGTACATGGGGAGAGGGAGGGAGTGAACTAGGGTGAATCAGGGAATTGTGGGGGGGTTAGTGAAACAGGATGAGTGAGGGGATTGGGAATAGTGAGTAAAGCTGGGTGAGTGACTGATTTGTGGGGGGAGGAAAGGGGGAACTATGGTGAGGGGCTTGTGTGGGGTGGGGAACCATGGAAAGTAATGGCCGAATTTTGAATCCCTTGCATGTGCAAAAAACAGGGGTTACGTTATGCGCAGAACTGCCAGGCCCAGAGAAAGGGGCGGTCCAGGGGGTGGGGCTGAAGGTGGCCAGGACAGCGGCCATTAGCCACTGTCCTGGGGAAGCACGCGCCGGCACCAACTAACAAAATTTTAAAAAAGAAGTAAGGTAGGTTAGATTTAGCGGGTGGGGAGGAGAGGGGAAGGGGAAGGAAGGTTAAGCAGGGGGTAGGGAAGTTCCCTCCCAGTTCACTCCTTAATTGGAGCAGACTGGGAGGGACCTAGGGAAGTGCCGATTGCGACACCACGTGGTCTTGCAAAAGTACACCCCCCCCCTTTGGCGCGCCGCATGCACATGGGGATTATAAAATCCCCACCCCACACAAGCCCCTCACCATATTTCCCCCTTTCCTCCCCCCACAATCTGGTGCGCACTTATTAAAATCTACCCCTAAGGGAATAGGGTGGGGGAGGAAATGAAAGAGGGAGTGTGAGGGGATCAAAGGGGCTTTGGAAGGGGGGATAAGGGAAAAAAGGGATGGGGTGTGATTGTGGAGCCAGGAATTGTAGCTTCTTTGCCTCCTTCTCCATCCCATACCAATCCTCCCTCCTTCATCCCTCATAGTCCTCCCTCTTTTCATAATCCTAATCTTCCCTCCTCTTCCACTCATATCCCCACTCCTCTTTCTTCCCATCTCCCCATCCCCAATCCCCCTTTCTGATCCCTCTTCTCTCATTCCCTTTCCATATCCTCCCTGAATCACCCATCTCTTCATCTGAATTTTGGGTCTCAGTCAGAGTTTGGGGGCCTAGCAGGAGGTTTATGCTCCAGCCAGCTTGGACCCTCTTGGACAGGTCAGGGACGCCACTCCTGCTACCCACTCCTTAGGTGCAGGGTGGTTGTCTGGGGACATTTTTACTTGTGTTGTGAGAGGACTGTGAGACCCCCAGGGTGTTGCTTGGGGAGAGGTCTTGGGGAAGCCTCTCCTTGGGGGACCCAGAGTAGGGAAGACCTGCCCCGCTGGGATCCACTTTGGAACCGGAGGAATGGTGGTGTCCCGCTGCAGCATCCTCTGGTGTTGAATCTGACTTGGGGAGAGAGAGGATTTTGTTGCTACCCAGGAGGAAGTGTTTTGCCCCTATCCTGCCTGTGGCGAGGAACTGTTGGAGCTGATTGTTCCTGAAGGGGAACCTCCCTTCTGAGATCCTGAAAGAAAGAGAATGAACCACACCGAAGTCCTACTAATTATGAGTAAGATCAAGTGTAAGAACCTTGAGGACCGCCATCAGGATCCTTTTCCCCTGGGGAACGAGCGGGTTGAACTCTCTATGCAGTGACTGTTTTTGCAAAGACTACCATTTGGGAAGGGGTTTTTTTTCTTCTTCTTTTTATAACAAGAAATACCCTGTCTACTTGGGATGCATTCATCCAAGTCCTGGAGGGTGGAAGTTCCCTTTGATTGGTATTGGAGACCTGTGCAGAGATTGAGGGAAGAGACTGTAAAGGAAAAGCCACTGTGCTGATTGTGCCATTTACCAATTCTGATTCACCTTCAGTAAAGATTTTGATTTTGGACAAAACCTGAGGACTTCTCTTTAAACTTTATCCCCCCTCTCCCAGGGTTAAAGATTAAAGAGAAGGGGAACCCCAGCACTCCAGGCCTTGAAAGTAAAACCTTTCCCCTCAGCTAGCCAGAGTAATCAGAGCTAAAGATTAGGAAATTCTTGTATGCCCCCATTGGAGAAGAACCAGCTTCCGAAGTTGGAGGTTACATATTTTTAAGCTAATAAGGCTATGGGTCCTGTATGTATGTGATATTATCAGCTCTTATGAAGTTTTATTACTAAGAAGAAACATTAATGGAGAAGGTGTAAGTGCAGAAAGAGAAACCAAATTGCATTTTCATTTGAAGACACAAAAATGCATCATAAAGTCAGAGCACATGGAGAGAGGACCTTTGACCTGTGGCCACTGCAATGGATTTGCTTTGCAGTGTAACTTATCGTCATATGATGCTCAATATCC
Organism: Rhinatrema bivittatum; assembly: GCF_901001135.1. Lineage (NCBI taxonomy): Eukaryota > Metazoa > Chordata > Amphibia > Gymnophiona > Rhinatrematidae > Rhinatrema > Rhinatrema bivittatum. Next base: position 51,644,975 of record NC_042622.1, on the reverse strand, counting down.
AATCTCTGAGCCAGGGCACCTCTTGTGCCTAGAATGAAGTTATTTATTAGCACAGATGAGTTGATTTACACAATAACATAAGAAATGGCATACTTGGTCATACCAGAGGTCCATCAGGTTCCACATCCTGTCTCCAACATTGGCCAGTCCAGGTCACAAGTACTCATCAGTATCCCAAAGAATAGATCCAATCCTTCTTGCTCATAGCCAGGAATATTCAATTCAAAAGGAACATCATAGATAACAGCTGTTTTTTTGGATTGTGATACCTCATACAATATAGAGCCTCTCTGTACTTGTTAGAGGGTGCTCTCCTGCAACAAGAAGTCACGTTTTAAGCGTTAACCATAATGTGTGAGATTGGTTTTACGCTATAAAGACTTTCTTTGTGTATAATCACAGGTATCAGCAATCGCATAATTTTTCAAGGTGCATTGCAAATTTTATCAATTTTTTTTAAATTATAGTAAAGACTAGAAGGGGTGTAAACAGATCACTTATCATTGTACGCTTAGCGTGCAGAGGTGACAGCTTTTACTGAAACACCGGCAGGAACCCGACACGTCGTGTTTCGTGGACTTCTTCAGGGGTTTGTTTTTGCAGCGGTGTCTGAAACAAAAAATCAAAGATAAGTTTCTTAAACCATCGGTTTACCAAGACAGTGTTTGGACATACGTCACCCAATGCTGAAGGCATATATTATTAAAAGCCTCAAAGAAAAACTAAAAGGTAGCCGCATTCCATTTAAGTTCATTTATGAAATAGCACAACTTGTTCTCCAACACAATTATTTTCAGTTCAATGGCGAGTTTTATTTACAGACTCATGGCATGGCTATGGGGTCCTCGGTGGCCCCTTCAATAGCCAATTTGGTGATGGACCGTTTTGAACGCACATTTATATATTCTTCAACCTGGTTTTCTCACATCAATTTTTGGATCCGTTACATCGATGATTTATTATTTTTTTGGACAGTGGAAGAAACAAAATTAAAATTTTTTTTTACAGTGGATAAATAATCTGGACCCCGATCTAAAATTCACTTTACAATCCAGCATTACACAACTTCCATTTTTGGATATACTTATCAACAAACAATTCACCACCCTTAACACCACAGTCTATCGCAAAGATATCGAAAGAAATAACCTCTTACGTTACAATAGTTTTCATCCCCGCGCATTCAAAAATGGCCTTCCAGTCAGCCAATTTTTTAGAATACGGCAGCTATGCTCATCTAACAAAGATTTCAAGATTCAAGCGCAAATCCTGGCAAAAAGATTTTTTGAATGAGGATATCCTTTTTCAGTCGTACTTAAAGCTTATAAACGAGCCTATTATTCACCTCGTGAATCACTTCTACAATACCGAGCCAGACAATCAGTTACAGCCAATATCTGTGTATTACCTCACACAGACAAATCTTACCTGATAGTTCAAAGTATCAGAAAACATTGGCACGTCCTGCAACTTCACCCCACTTTTACAGAAACTCCTCTGATATCTTACCAGCGCAGTAGAAACATTAAGGATCACGTGGTGCATGCATCAGTATTGCACAGTAGATCCAAAGGTATCAATGGGATTCATTCCAAATGTGGAAAATGTGATATGTGTGAGCTCACTATAGAAGGACATGAATGGCAACATCCTGTTACTCACAAAATATATTAAAAAAACGCCAACACCACACGTGAATCCACACAGATAGTATATCTCATTCAATGTCCATGCCGACTTCTGTATGTGGGCCGCACAAAAAGACAAATAAAAATTAGGTTGCGTGAACACAGAAGCCGTATTAACACAGCCAATATTGAAGCTCCTATTGTTAAACATTGCTTTCAGTATTCTCACACATTCGATCAATTGCAATGGACTGTATTAGAACAGGTGCAAATGAACTTAAGGGGAGGTGACGTCATGAGCCTTCTCAACTACCGCGAACAATGGTGGATTTTCACTCTGGCAACAGAAGCCCCAGCAGGATTAAATGACAACATTGAGTGGTCATCATTGCTCTAGCCTGTGCTCAGCTAACGCAACTTCCGGTTCTGCCCTGATTGGTCTGCTGATAGCCTTACTCTTTCTCTTTAAATAAAGCACGGCAAACAAATGGCGGATCCTGCTTCTTTAAGCTGTGATCACGCACAAAGCGTTGATGTGATGGGACAGGCTTTTAATAATGTATGCCTTCAGCATTGGGTGACGTATGTCCAAACACTGTCTTGGTAAACCGATGGTTTAAGAAACTTATCTTTGATTTTTTGTTTCAGACACCGCTGCAAAAACAAACCCCTGAAGAAGTCCACGAAACACGGACGTGTCGGGTTCATGCCGGTGTTTCAGTAAAAGCTGTCACCTCTGCACGCTAAGCGTACAATGATAAGTGATCTGTTTACATCCCTTCTAGTCTTTACTATAATTTAAAAAAAATTGATAAAATTTGCAATGCACCTTGAAAAATTATGCGATTGCTGATACCTGTGATTATACACAAAGAAAGTCTTTATAGCGTAAAACCAATCTCACACATTATGGTTAACGCTTAAAACGTGACTTCTTGTTGCAGGAGAGCACCCTCTAACAAGTACAGAGAGGCTCTATATTGTATGAGGTATCACAATCCAAAAAAAAAACAGCTGTTACCTATGATGTTCCTTTTGAATTGAATATTTCTATATACATCATAATTTATACAGTTGACTTTTTGGTCATAGCCAGTAATAAGCAGTGGCTTTCCCACGTCAACATGGTTGATAATGGTTTATGAACTTTTCCTCCAGGAACTGATCTAAACCCTTTTTAAACCCACCTATGTTAACTGTTTTCACCATATCCTCTGACAGCAGACTATACAGTTTAATTGTGTGCTGAGTGAAGAAATACTTTCTCAGATTTGTTTTAAATGTGCTACCTCTTAGGTTCATTGAGTGTCCCCTAGTCCTAGTACTATTTGAAAGGGTAAATAATTGTTCCCTATTTATCTGCGAGTGTCTGCTCCGATACTGACTTGTTAAGCTATTGTAATTTAATGTATTCCGCTTTGAGTCCAGTCCAGATAAAAGCAGACTATCAAATGTTTGGAAATAACTACATTAATGCATCTGTTGCACCCCACTCATCATTTTATAAACTTCTATCATATCCCCCTCTCAGCCCTCTCTTCTCCAGGCTGAAGAGCCCTAACCTGTTTAGCCTTACCTCACAGGGGAGCAGTTCCATCCTCGTTGTCATTTTGTTCACCCTTCTCTGCACCTTTTCTAGTTCCACTATATCGTTTAGAGATAGGGTGACCACATTTGCATACAATACTCAAGATCTGGTCGCACCATGGATCAGTACAGAGGCATTATGGGATCTTATGTTTTATTTTCCATTCCTTTTTTTTTTTTTTTGTTCAGTGAAAGATATTATAATCTTCAAAGTAGCCATCTTTTATTTATTGCACTACTGTTATATTTTAAATCTCTGTGCTCTTTTTTCATCTTTGATCTTCTGCATTTCTTCCTTATCTAAATTCACCTCCCCTCCCTCTCCCATCCATTAGCCTTTTTATCACCAGGCAAGCCATTGAAGGCCCCACCCTGCCCCGCCCCATCCCACCCCCATTTTAATACAGCAGGGAATTTGGGGGATAATCCTGCTTTTATGAGCTTTAAATCCATTTGCGTGGATGGATTCATTGCTTAGGCTTTCATAGATTATTTATTGGTCTGGCTCTGAGATCAATGAGAGGAGGATGTGTGCTTTCTCCCTTTCTTCATGTCTAACCAAACACACACACACACACACACACTTTCCTTTCTGAGTACTGTTCTCAAGCGGGAAAAGTGTATGGAGAAGGATAAAAGAGATCAAAATATGTCTTGATATACACAGCCAAACTAGTTGCTTCAGTCTCCTTCTGGTTGCAGACTTCAAAGTAAGCAGATCTGTTGACCATCCCGAAGATGATATTCTACAAAGAGAATTTTTCTGCTGACACTTTTCTTCCAGCAGCCGCCTCTCTCTCAGCCCTCTTTGTTAGTTCCCACTGAACAAATATAAAAAGAATGGTGGAAACAACCAAAAGGTCCTTTCTGTCCTTAAAGATGCAGAACTTAAAACAATGATAAGCTTAACAGTAACAATAAGTATTTACAGTTCAATCCTGAAAGGGAAGGAGAGAGGAGAAAGTCAGGCAAGCTGAATGAAGACCTGTATTGATGCTGCTTAGTAATGCAAACCTTACACCATGAGATATGTTGCACAAGTTGATGAGAAAATCACTTTAGGACTGTATTTAATAGCTTAGATCTCCATTGATCTCTCCAGACCTCAGAGTAGTATTGGTCATATTGTTCTGTGATTCATTTTTCCTAGCCTAATGGGACCAGGTGGCTCCATGTCATAAAGGGTAGGCTGAACCAGTCCCAGTCTTACCCATGGCACCTGTGGACGTCTGTTTCTGTTTTTCATAGAGAAATTGAAACTAAAAATTCATAGGTGCCATAGAGTAAAATCGGGACTGACTCATCTGGTTTCTTATGACATAGCCCTATCAGGTCACCGTGTTAGCAGACTCAAAGTGCTATATGCAAACGATATTCTTCTTTTAAGTCCACATTTTGCGTTATTTACATTCTATTCTATGACATTTTAAAATAGTGTGGCATAGAAAAAAACACAGAGGACTTCAAAGAACTATGAGTGCCTTAATAGGCTGAATATTGCTGCTTCATATTACCTGGTGTAATTGATTCATATTACCTGGTGTAATTGGTTCCTTACCAGTAAACCTGTTTCACATAGAGTGGAGATGTTGTAGCTGGTGAGAGCAGGTAGGAATTGACTGAACTAAACATTAAGTATTCCTCCTTTTGGAGGTGCCACAGTGGTTCATTCCTAATTTTGATGAAATGACCCTGAGAGAGTTCTAGAGGCAGTTGGCAGAAGTGGAGAGAATGAGAGAGAGAATAAGAAAGGATAAGGCACACGGACAGCACGAGAGTTGTTGCATGTTGGGATTGAAGCTGCAAGGCCCAAATGAAGTGACCTTCACTGGCCTGTAGCCTGTGGTTTATGAAAAGACAAGAAGGGGGAAAGCAAGTCTGAAGCTTTCCAGTCCTATTTTCTTTTTGCCTGTGGCTTTGGTCATTGTGGTTTGCCAAAAAAAAAAAAAGGATCTGGATAGAAACTTGACAATGGCGTAGTTTGATTTTTCAAGGCATAAAGAGTTGTATGTTTAGAATTCTAGTTAGTATATCTGGTAGCCACCCAGTATCAACTATTTCAGTGGAAGAAGGGAGAACTTACCATGTGCTTATCCAGTGCTTCTACAAAGGAGAGGCGGGAAGTGTGTTCGTCCAGCACCTATCCAGAGGAGTCCGAGAGTTTAAGGGAGGCACGTACCTATCAGGTGCAAACAGAAAAATGGGGAAGACACAGAGCAGCTTCACAACATTGGGTTCTAGGTACCAAGAGATTTGTCCTCAGTGACTAGGGAAACCCTAAAGCTATCCACTAGGAGAACCAGAAGTAATACAAGCTCAAGGGATTCCAGAATTGCATGCTGGTAGACGAAAGCATATGCAACCTTATGGATTTAACTTCTGAGAAATGTACTTACTGTCAAAGTATAAAACATTGAAGACCTGTAATTAGTAAGATTTTGTTTTTGTTGGAACACCACCCTCAATGTCCTGAGTTATTCTATAAAGATAAACCATAAAGCCTAATGGCCATGATATTCAGCTTCCCCGCTATTCAGAATGAAACTCTTGGTGTAATGAATGTATCAGACCTCAGCAACCTCTGAACTGGATCCCCCTTGCCAATGAGTACATGGGGGAGGGGGAAAGATGCCTACACCTTTATTCTCAATAAGGCCCATAACTGGAGGCCAAATTTCAAAGCCATTTGTAGGGATGTGCATTGCTTTGAAACAAATGTATAAAATGTGGCAAGTCCATTCTTGCTTCAGTTCTTTGTTTTCAGAACAAATAAACAGCATCTTCCAAAATGCAAAAAAGCCTTTTGTACTCTAAGGGGTAGATATTAAAAGGTCGCGCGCACGTTCATGTGCATGCGCTACCAGGCCGCATGCTACCGAGGCCGCTCCGATTTTATAACATGCGCACGCAGGTGCATGCATGTTATAAAAATCGGGGGTCGTGAGCGCAAGGAGGTACACAATTGTGCAACTTGCGCGCGCCGACGCCCGCAGCCTTCCCACAATCCCTCCCAGGCCGCTCCGATTTTGAAGCGGCCTGGGAGGGAACTTCCCAACCCCCTAACCTAACCTCCCCGCCCCCTAGCCCTATCCTAAACACACCCCCGACCTTTATTTTACCTGTTGCGCCTGCCTCTGGGCAGGCACAAGTTGCGCGCGCCGGCAGCTTGCCGGCAAGCGATCCTCTGACACAGTGGGGCTAAATGCTGAAAAGATGAAAAAGAAACATGAGAGACACGATTTTTTGATATTATATTCCCTTCTTCTGAGACTCAGCATTTAGCCCCTGACGAAGAACAAACCTCGAAACACTAGCGGTGTCGGGCATGCTAGCAGAGTGGATATTAGGGATGTGCATTCGTATTGACCGCATATGTAAAACGCTACTCATATTTTTTTTTAACTTAAAAAAAGGATTCAACATATACGATTGGATTTCCCACATATCCAACATAGCTATGTTGGATATGTTGGAAATCGCGATTGTTGAGCCAAAATAAAAATTTAAACCCCCTCACCCTCCTTAATCCCCCCCCCAGACTTACCACAACTCCCTGGTGATCGAGCGAGGAGTGAGGACGCCATTTCTGCAATCCTTGGCGAGAAGCATGTGACATCGCGCCACGTCGAGTGACGCGGCGCCACGTGATTCCCGGCGAGTTCGCGCCGGAAGGCTCGTTCGGCCCAAAAAGAACTTTTGGCCAGCTTGGGGGGACCTCCTGACCCCCCCAAGCTGGCCAAAAGTTCCTTTTGGGCCGAACGAGCCTTCCGGCGCGAACTCGCCGGGAATCACGTGGCGCCGACGTCACTCGACGTGCCGCCGACGTCACATGCTTCTCGCCAAGGATTGCAGAAATGACGTCCTCACTCCTCGCTCGATCACCAGGGAGTTGTGGTAAGTCTGGGGGGGGGATTAAGGAGGGTGAGGGGGTTTAAAATTTTTTTTTTGCACATATGGACATATACCCAACTCATTTAATTTTTTTTATGTCCATATTGACCGCAAATGGGACCCCCTTTGGACATATGGACATATGGACATAAACTTTTGCTCTGCACATCCCTAGTGGATATACTCTGCTTCATCAAAAAGAGATAAGTGGATTCATAAGCAGATGAGCTTTTGGGACTTTTGCTTTATTGAAAAGAGATAAATATAATGATTGTCTCTAAGAAAATATTTTGAGGGATAAGGTTTGTGAAAATAAGTAAAAGAGAAAAAAAAGAAAATAAGAAAAAACTACTTTAAGCGGCGGTGGAATTTGAAAAGTGTAATTTAAGAACCTGCTTAAAAAATAGCGGCAGTGTTTTCCATGGTTTTTAAAAAAAAAAAAGGGTTACCCTATGATTGCATTGTGAGAAGGGCAGCCAAATTGGCATTTGTACATAAAAGTTAAAAACGCCGTCAGGCGGAAGTGTGCATTAGCCCAGGTATGAGGGTACACCTTATTGAAATAACCATGAGGTTTATGTGACTTTCTTTTTGGAATGCTGTCATTATCTAGTCACATTATTTCCAGTTTTCATAATTTCGAGTGTAAGAGAGGCAAGACATGAGAATACCTCATCTCCTGGGAGGGTTATGAACCAGAAGAAAACTCATGGGAGCCTCTGGCCAACATCATGGATAAAGACATGGCACGTCAATTTCATCTCACACACCCTCGAAAACCCAGACCACCGGGAAGAGGTACTGGAGGGGGCCCTTTGAAGGGGGGTACTGTTGCATCCAGTCGCAGATGGCTGCACCCGCTCTGTCTCACCTCTCTTTTACCTTTCTTTTCCTCCTTTGGAAGGATGGCTGCCTCCGCTGCTGTTTGCCAAACCCCTCAGAGTCTCCGAGCCAGTATGGGCGTCCCCATCCGCCATGCTTCTTCCTGAGGCCTCCTAGGGCTCACGCGCACATGCTGCCCATGTTCTTAAACACATCATGGCGGGAACCTCGGGACGGCCCCACCGCATGACGTCAGTACCTCCGGGTATTTAAACCTCCGCTCCACTCCAATTCAAACGAGTTAGCAAGGACTTTGGTTTTGCTACTCTGACCACTTCTAAGCTGCTTGCTTGGATTCCTCACTACCCTCTGGGGTATTTCGCTTCCTACTGAAACTCTGGGTACCCGCTCCTCAGGGGCCCCTCGCTTCTACTTGCCCTCCAGTGTTATTCAGCCTAACCATCAGGACACCCACTGCTCGGGGGTCTTGTCTGCTTTATTCCAGGTACCCTCGGTGCTCCTAGGTACTTGCTCCTCGAGGGCCTATCCTGCACCTCGGACCACGGGTCCTTCTCTTCACTCGACTACCAAAGGAAGCTATCATCGCTGCTACCCAGTGAGTACTACTACCCTCCAGGCTCACGGCCTATCCCGCGCTGCGGAACACTACCGGACCTTTGCTACATTTGGGTGAGATCGTCAACTACATTACTACTGAGACTATCTGGAGCCTTACTGTGATATCGCTGGACTACAGCACTGTCTGTTCCTCGGACAAGGATCATCTTCATCACAACAGTATAATAAAACTTCCTTTCCTCTGTGTCCACTTGCTATTGAGTCTAGCCTATCGTTGTGGTTCCCCACAGGGCCCCTCCCCATGGAGGAGTCATCGCCAATTCGACCAAGAGTCCACAATATGGGGCAGATCTTAAAACATACGCGCGGGTGTAGATTTGTTCGCCCAACCCGGCGCGAACAAATCTACACCTGATTTTATAACATGTGCACGCTGCCGCACACATGTTATAAAATCTGGGGTCGGCGCATGCAAGGGGGTGCACACATGTGCACCTTGCGTGCGCCGAGCCCGAGGGGAGCCCCGATGGCTTTCCCTGTTCCCTTCAAGGCCGCTCTGAAATCAAAGCGGCCTTGAACGGAACTTTTTTCCGGCCCCCTCCCCAGCTTCCCCTATCTAACCCACCCCTTATCCCTAACTAAATCCCCCCCCCCCTACACACCATTAACACTTTGTTGAAAAAGTTACGCCTGCCCGAGGCAGGCCTAACTTGCGTGTGCCGGCTGACTGCCGGCGCGCCATTCCCCGGCCCGGGGGCTGCTTCGGAGGCCTCGGCCACGCCCCTGGAACACCCCCGGGCCAGCACCACGGCCCCCACCCCCAAAACGCCCCCCACCATGCACCCCAAGCAAAGCCCTGGGACTTACACGCGTCCCGGGGCTTTGCATGTAAATCCAGCTGGATTTACGTGCGCAGGGCTTTTAAAATTTACCCCATGCCACAAACCCAACAGGACTGAATTCATTTCCAGGTTTGGGTTCAAGTAAGGTGCTGTATGCATTGGTTCTTGTCTGAAGAAGCCAGCTACTTAAGGGAAGTTTTAGCCAGCCACAAAGGGGAACATCTCCCTGCCCTGTGAGATGAGGCCTTGGCCCAGTTTACTAGAAGATCTGCTTGACCAAATTCCACTAAGAACCCAGTAACCAAAGAGAGGCTTGGAACCCATCCACCAGATATTAATTATAGCATTAAATCATAGGCAGGAGGCCGAAATTCAGCGCTATTTAGCCAAATAACAAAATTAAATAAGTAGCAACTTATTTGGCTAAGTGGCAGCCGCTGAATATCCAACTACATTCAGCGGTCTCCATTTAACTGGATAGGTACTTAACCTACTAAGTAAATAACCAGATATCTAAAGGACAAGCAATGGACAGATCAGGGATGAGCTACTTATCCATCTGCCGTAGCTGTATAAGTGCCAATATTCAAACTTATCTGCCTACGGTAGATGGATAAGTTAGACTTGATCAATAGCAGGTCTAAACTTTGCCAGATATGAGTTATCTGGCTAATTTACATAGCTGTTCAGCTTTGAATATTGAGGCCATTGTAGCATAATAGAGATGTGCATTGGGTGCCCGATCATTTTCGCTTTCAGGTTCGTGTGGCCACGGGAAAATCTTGTTTTCCCGCAGATCTGCATTTTTTTCCATCAAAAATTGTTTTTCGGCTTAGTGCGCGCTAACAGGAGTTAGCTAATGAGCCAAAAAAACAATTTTTGAATGAAAATTCAGGAGAAATGCGATCTTTTATCGATTTTACCGATATATGACGAATTAAGAAATATCGTATGATATTTTAATTCATCATAAAAACCATTCACATCCCTATAGCATAACATGATCTTTTGAGGACAATTTAAGGGGATCTAGCAGTTTAAATAAAGATTTAGCAGTCTGAATATTACCCTGCCACTGAACATCTAAGTATAGTTGACAAGTTTCACTAGGTGACTATATTTATCCACTTTTAATGTAGGTGTTCTGGGGGTGTGGTTAGGTCGAGGGAGTAAACTAGGCATGGATAATTTTATTTTCAAATTAAACATAGGTAATATCTCCCAAAACCCTAGCTGTACAAAGTACATGCATTTTATTTGTACCGATGTAACTTCAGCTAATTTTACCCATGTAATTTCTCTGAAAATTAGCTGAAGGTAGATGGGAGAGAAAGTATCTGTATACTTTGCCACTAAGCAGCTTACTCAAAATTGTTTTCTATATATAATCAATATCACAAAACAGTGTGCCTTAAGCAGGGTGAAAGGATTTTGTGAGTAGGAATGTGTGCCAGTTTAGCTTATGCACTAAATATTTCTTTGTGTGTCCTTGAGCCCCTAAAATAACTTAATAAAAATAGCACTAACCCTGACACACACATACACAAATAACTATAACTGTAGGAGACAGGATAATATTTTTTTTAGTGTGCTTGAGTCTTCTGAACACTGTATTGACATCCAATATTGTCTAATTAGAATTTGCTTTGGTCTGTATTTGGTAATTGATAATTATCCCAAAATAGACACTTAGACATCAGTACGGTGGGGGGGGAGGGGGGGGGGGAACTGACTCGCACCTTTTTTTTTTTTTTTTTTGCATAATGGTTTAAATACAGTCTTTAAGTGTAATGGAGTCATTTTTTGAAATAAAATAAAATTGCTGCCTTGATACTTTTTGGAAAGTATAATTTACATAAATAGTGGTAATGATAACAGTATAAATGTGTAAAGCAGGAATGACAGTTGTCACTAAATAGATTAGAAAGATTTTGCAGCAATAACAGGTTCTCCTCCCAAGAAAAAGGTCTCCAGTGAATAAAATTTCCAAATATAGCATCCCTGCAAGTATGACAATAGCTATACTAAAGAAATATCAGACAGACTTGCTCAAAAGATAGATTACATATAAAGCACTTCTGTGCTGGGGTAGATGATGCTGAACTCTGGGACATTTTTATTGAGTCTTGTCACTGAACGTCCATTTTATTGTCTTGTTATTGTCTTGAAACAATGGACTGCAAAAATGCAGTGTAGGCACACATTTAATAATTTGATAGACCACCTTTCTCATAATGCCTCAAGGCAGGTTACAAAACAATTCAAATACAAATATAGTACATACATTTCAAATACTTAACATAAATAAAAATAAAACACAGCAATAAATATAAAATACATCAAATAAAAGTAATAATTACAAATAATAAATTTCATCAGCAAGTCTATAATATTGGTGAAGAAACAGATAAACAAGCAAACGCTAAATCATATTAAACTTGAGCTTCTATTTCTAAAAAAAGCTAGCAGCCGGATTTTTAATGGGCCTGCGTGCGTAAAACACAGGGGTTATGCGTGTGGCTGGGACTTGCGTGCGCTGCGTGCATTTTAAAAGGGGCCCAGCCACGTGCGTAACCCCTGTTATGCACACAAGAGCCGAGCCCCAGGCAGAGGGGCAGTCCGGGGGGGGCGGGTTAGGGCGTGACTAGAGGCGCCCGGTACAGCGGCCATTTGCCGCTGTGCCGGGGGATTGCACACCGGCAGGGTGCCGGCGCACACAACTTGCTACAGCTCCTTTGCAGGAGCAAAAAGAAAGGTAAAAAATGGGGAGGGGATCTAGGATAGGGATAGGGGGCAGGTAGGATAAGGGAAGGGGAAGGGAGGTTAGAGTAGGGGGTAGGGGGTAGGGAAGTTCCTTCCCAGTCCGCTCCTTAATTGGAACGGACTGGGAGGGAACTGGGGAAGCTGGACGATGCGTCGCCGCATGATTATGGCCTATGTCTACCCCCCCCCCCCCTTGCGCGCACCACCCACGATTTTATAACATGCGCGCACTGGTGCGTGCATGTTATAAAAATCGCACGTTCATGCTTTTACAGCTTTCCTAAATCATACATCGTTTTCCTTCTGCCTAAGATCCAAGGAAATAAAACTTAAGCCAGTGTTTCCCAAACCTCACCTGGAAGCACACTTAACTATTTGGGTTTTCAGGATTGACATAATGAATATCCAATATATGCAAATCTATCCAGCATATTCATTATGGATATCCTGAAAACCGGATTGGTTTCCCCAGAAGAGGATTAGAAAACTCTGACCTAAGCTTTGTATTAAAGTTGCTAACGAGGCCAAATAGAAATTAAACAATATACTAGTGCCTAGGAACAAACCCTGGGGAACGCTACAGTAAAGTGAGTGAGATGACAAGACGGTGCTGTGTTGCAAGGATCAGCCTTTTCATGGGCCATAATAGGACCAGGTCTCCCAGAGGGACAGTCTGTCAGTCTCCAAACCCATTAAATTTAACAGATCTCTTTGTCCAACCATAAGTTTACATTACAAAGTAAGCACTTATGGAATGGCTTGCACAAATGATTTAACTTGTCTGCATTATGAATGTGTTATGTACAAAGTCTGGACAAATGCACATCTTTCCAAATTCCCAGATCGGATCCTTCCTGCTGTGAAGCTTTTTGGTCTTGTTGTTGTTGTTGGAGGGTTTTTGCCTGTTTGGTATGTTCTGCATGTCTCTTTACCTTGCGCACCTCTATGTAAAGATAATTGCTGGCAAATGTGTCATCTTGGACAAGAACTGAACAGTGGCAGCAGTCTGTGTCAACTTTATACTGTTGCAAATGTTAAAGGTGCAATCTAAGTGCAGATTGGCTCATATGATTAAGTCTCTTAAAACTGTTTTTAATGAATGATTGTTTTTGCTATTTTTTTGTATATGTGTCATTTGAACCATGAAGATTGTGAATGGCTTTTTCTAATACGCCTTGAATGTAAGAAGGGCGGAAATAGAAATGCTTTTAAATAAATAAATAAATAAATAAATAAATAAATAAATAAATAAATGTCAGAGAGTAGGTATTTGTGCGCTGACCAGGTAGATGGGGGGAAGTAATCAGTCGAAGCATCTAACACTAAATTGCTCATTTCCATATGAACAGCTGCACTACAGCAGAGCAACTATGTTTAAGAGCCTGAAAATAAACCACTCTGCATATTATAGCTGGCGAATCTTGCCACTCTCTTGGCATTGATCTATTCTGCCTGACCTGGTGCATGATGGCAAATATTCCTGCTATTGACACTGTACCTGCCCATTGTTCTGGCCTGTGCCAACATCCTTATTAAGGCAATGATGCATAAGTTGTCATTTACAGATCTCAATTGCCATAATGCTTCTGAATTACTATTAGTGTTTGTTTAGCATACTATTCATACACCATGTCACAATAAAAAGGGACAGGAAAGGGGACTGAATGGTTCAGTAAACAACAGATACAGGGATGCAGAATCAGTTGCTTTTAGGTTGCGGATTCAAGTCACATATATCTAGACATATTTTTGACTGTTGAAGTCATTGTTGCTTAATTAGAAGCTTTGCATATTTGCATTAGCATTTTGCGTGCCTTTCTACATGTGGGCTGGATCTTAAGGGATGAAGTTTCAAAGGTGTCTGCGAGGATTGTGCATATAAAATTGCCATATATGAGTATAAGTAGTCTCTGGGCACGGTAAGAGAATTTGCAACAGTGCGAGCAAAGTGTGGTTGCCACGCAGAAGAGCATGCATGTACAAAGAGGGCTTGTCGAGGTGGCTGTGGGGTGGGATGGAAGTAAATGCACAATTACGCGTTTTATAAACGAAGTATATGTAGTGTATACATCATGAAACATGAGAGCATGCTTTTATAGACATTAACTCTCTGTCTTCGCTTTCCCCGACGAGGAACCACCCATGCCTGTCCCCAGTCCTTTGGAACCACTCCTGACTCTAAAGAAGCATTGAAAAGGTCAGACAGCAGAGCTGCCAGGGCTTCGCTAAAGTTCCCTGAACACTGTAGTATTGTTGTAAGGATGCACCCTGCCTCTTGACCAGTGTGTGGCACTGTTTCTGCCTGGTGCTAGAATACAGGAAGCTGTAGGTTAAAGCTGTCTATTCTGGGGACTACCAATGCAGGGGGTGGGGTTGTGTCAGGACCTGATCTATTTGATAATCTGCAGCTTCAACATAGCACTTACAAAGATTCTCACTCCATTTGCCTAACCTTTAGATAGGCCTAAAATAGACTCTCTTGCAGAAGGATAAATAAACCACTGTGGCCACCAAGCTTTACTTTAATGCCAGACTTTATAATTTCAGAAAGCAAGTTTCCAGGGTGGTTAGAGACAATAACATCTTTACAGCCAAAACACAGGTTTGCTTAGCTCCTAAGAGTTTTCTCTTTCCTGTCTTCAAACCAGTGCCTATAGCGAATGCGTTTACCTAGAGAACCATTCATTCTACCCTCAATGTTTCACCCTAGCACTCAGAACCTGAATAGAGATCCTCAGAACTGATTAACTGGTGACACTTCTGCTTCCCTGATCTTTCAGTCTCTGCTAGCTACAGACTCATTCTTCTGAAAGTTTCCTGGCTTAACTTTTTTTTTAACCTTTCTTTATTGACCTTTATTTCCTGGCTTAACTTACAGGGCTTCATTAATAATTCTCCCCAACTCGAACTGCCCACAGACACTCTCAGCCCCCTATAGTTTAAAACTGGCTTGCCAACAGGTACAAATATTTGAAGCTTTTATTATTTCCACTGCTAGTGGTGCTCAAGCAATCTTAACCACTCTAATCAGGGAATGGCATTTTCAGCTGCTTGAGGTTTACAGTAAATCAGTTGCGGAAGGAAAACATGCAAGCAGTTTACCAGTTTAGTTTCTGAACCATTCTGGAGAAGGAATCACTTTTTCAGCAGCTTAGGGGTGGATTTTAAATGACCTGGAGTGCGCCAAAACCGGGAGATACGCGAGTTTGTCTGGCCAGGGCTCACCGTGCGGATTTTAAAAGCCGCCCAAGTGTGCGCTTATCTCCCAGCACGCGCACAAATAAGAAGTTGCCAAAAAGGGTCAGGGAATGGGCTTGGTCTGGACGGGACATGGGCACTCCAGGACTCTAACATGAAATGTGCGCGCAAGTATTTACATCCACAAGCGCACACCGGGTCCCCTTTCACGTAACTTTAGTACTGCTATGGATGGCGTGTAAGTAATAAAATAAAAAATGCTAGGCTAGTTTTAAAGGTTGGTGCTAACAGGTTAAAAGGGAGACTATTTAATTAGGATGGTTAGGAAGTCCTATCTCTTTCCTGGGTAAACTGGGAATGAATTGGGAAAATGGTAATTGCGCCGGCATACATGTCTACTAAACTGTTCTTATGCAGTAGAGGCTGCATTTGTGCGCACATGGGTGTATCCATATAAAATTGTGCGCACGTGTATGTGTGTGCAGCCTATTTTATACCGTGTGCATATATGCATGTATATTATAATATGGCCGCTTCATTTGGTGCAAGCTGGCATACGCGTGTACATTTCTGCCTACATGGCTGTTTCAAAGTTAGCATCCCTAGGTTTGCAAGGAATCAGCTAGAGATGTGAATCGGAACCGGAATCAGTTCGGATTCCGGTTCTGATTCACATGTGGGTTTTTTTCCATCGGGCCCGATCGCGTTTTGTTTATCGGCTGCGCCCCAGCCGATAAACAAAAAACCCACCCCGACCCTTTAAAAGTAGCCCCTTAGCTTCCCCCACCCTCCCGACCCCCCAAAAAACTTTTTACAGGTACCTGGTGGTCCAGTGGGGGTCCCGGGAGCGATCTCCCGTGATCTCCTGCTCCGGGCCATCCTCCCGCTCCTGGGCCGTCGGCTGCCACTAATCAAAATGGCGCCAATGGCCCTTTGCCCTTACCATCTTGTGCTCCTACCATGTGACAGGGGCTGACCAATGGCACCGGTAGCCCCTGTGACATAGTAAGGGCAAAGGCTATCGGCGCCATTTTGAATACTGGCAGCCGACGGTCCGCGTGCAGGAGGTCGCTCCCGGACCCCCGCTGGACTTTTGGCAAGTCTTGTGGGGGTCAGGAGGTTCCCCCAAGACTTGCCAAAAGCCCCTGGTGGTCCAGCGGGGGTCTGGGAGTGATCTCCTGCACGCGTGCCATCGGCTGCTACTAATCAAAATGGCGCCGATAGCCTTTGCCCTTACTATGTTTTTTAAGATAACTGAATTAGAAATGCTTTAGAAGAAGTGTGCAAATGGTCAGTAACTGGCAACACATCTCTTAAGTTTGAAAGCTGAGATAATTCATAGGAATGCAATATCATTTTTGTTGTTTCAATTAATGCACACTATGGGAGTAACTTTTTATAAGGATTTATGCACTTAAAATGGCTGCACTGTGATGGAAGGGAGCGCTAGTGGGCGCTCCGCATTGCAGGATGAGATATGTGTGCCCTTGCGGTGAGACGAGTCCCACCTGGGCTGAAGAAGAACTCTGGAGGCCCTGACCCTCTACCGGACCTGCACACCTTGTGGAGGCCACCAACACATTGGTGGTCTCTGAGTGGTCCTCCGACCACTCCAAGCCCTTTTGGACCTGCTGCTGGGTAACGGCATGAAGCGGCAGGCTGGACAGAGGTCAAGGGCAGGCGGAGACATCTGACACTGGAGAGGCGAAGACTCTGACAAGACGAGGACTTGGAACTGAAGTCAGACGAGATGAGGACTTGCAATTGAAACACAGGAGACGAAAACTCTGAGCCTGCACCAAAGCGTGCCCTCCACAGCCAGCTAAGGCCAGGCGTGGACCACGCTACGGACAGGTTAGAAGAAGAGTTCATTCGTGAGGACAGAAGTAAGGGTTGAAGCAGGTGCAAGGACTCCGAAGGTCTGAAGCAGATTCAGATTCAGATTAGAAACTAAGGGCCCGGAGGCTTGCCCTGCCAATCAGAAGAAGACATTTGGGAGGAGGTCATGAACATCAGAAGGAACTTGGAGAAGCTCGTAGGCCCCGATGGATGGAGCTGTCCCACCGAGCACCCTACACAACCCAGTCAGGCTGGTCACGGACCACGCAGGGATGGGACATGCAGAGCTGGAGACATCTGAAGACGTAGAACAGAGAAGACATCTAGAGACACTAGACGAAGAAGACATCAGGACTAGAACAAAACCTCAAGACTGGAACGGAACATCAGGACTGGAATGGAACATCAGGACTTCACAGAGACCAGAAACAAGAATGACGAGGGATCCCAAGACGACAAGGAATGCCAGGCAGGAGAAGGAGATGTGAAGTCCTAGGAGGACTAACCCCTTGCCAAGGCAAAGACTGAATGAGCATAGAGCCCTTTTAAAGGACGGAAGAAGGAAGACGCCCAGGGAGGACTCCAATGTGGGGCCCGGGGCGGATCAGCTGCGGGCTGTTTAAATCCGGAGAGAAGACGTGGGCCCGCCCCTAAGGAGAGCTGGGCAGGACCTTGGACAACGATGTCCTGCCGCTGAGCAGTGCAGGAGCGGGGATCAGGCCTAGCGCAGGCCCTGACTTGGGAGGCGGCTCCTCTGCCGCCTGAAGAGGCTCGAGGACGGCTCCCTGCCATGGAAGACACCAGGGACTGCGGCCCCTGGGGCGCGAGGAGACAGCGACGTCAGCGGCCCTCCGCTGCGCTGGGAGCTCCGGGTGCGGCAGCTGCCACACGAGGAAGGCTGGGAGTGGCTCCTGCCGCATCAGAGCACAGCAGCACGACCCGCCGTGCCAAGGAGGAACGTGGGTGGTCTCCGGACCACGAGGGAGCGGCAACTACCGCCTCCATGCTGCGGCCTCCGGGCTGCAAAGGTAAGAGGCAGCTCGTGGCTCCAGCCACAGGCCGAATTGCAACAAAAACTGGTTTTAATTATGTAAATGCACTTTTGGAAATTGCTATGATATATGCTATTGAATTTAATATTTTTACACTCGTAAGTGCTCTTTAAGCATGTAAATGGGCTTTTCAAAATTACTACAATATACACTACTTTTATGTGCATAAATCCTTTTAAAAATGACCCTCTATATTTTTAGTGTGTATTACAATATTTAGTGTGCACTAAATTGAAATAGTGCACTCTAAAACAAGATGAGAAGAAAAAATGAACAACAAGGGGGAAAAATGAAATTAAGAAAAAAAGGTTTGGCTGCTTTTCCCTACTAATTAACCCCTTTGTATGTGGGTTACCACATATCCCAATATATATATGTGCATTTTTTATATCTAAGCCAGACTTAAAACTCAAGCCAGTCCAGAGTACAAAAGGTTAACTGTCTATACCTTTAAACATCTTGATCAAGAAAAGAGACTGCAGTTACAGTACATATAGCTGTGGAATCTCGTTTTTATGGTCGCTGCACACAAGTAGGCCGATGTAATAAGCTGCGGTAGACCTGCCACAGGTTTTTGTGTGTGGCATTATGAATGTTTTCCCATGCTAATCTTACATGTGTATATAATAATGCATTTAGCGTGGAAAAAATGTCTGCACAACCCACTCAAAAGGCTGTAGCTGGTTTAGAGTGAGCCCATGCTAATGCCATGCAAAGGAAGCAATTAACTATTCACAGGTAACGTAGAGAGCGATGCTGGTGTAGTGCAGGTTTTTTTTAAAGAGGATTTTTTAGCACCTGGATCAGGACAGCAGTTGAGTTTAAGCGCCTTTCTGGAGGTCAAAGAATAAGCGGCAGAAGCCAGACGAGAGGTCAGAGAAGGAACAGGCACATGTCATAAATGCTGAATGCTGAGCCCAGCTTCAATTTTACCTCGCATGTCACTGCATTTTGAAACCTGCAGTCACTGCTATACACTTGAACAGATAACTCCTGACAAGCAGTCGGGGACGGATCATGAAGGGGTTAGACAATGCTCTACCCTCCTTCAGTCTCATTCCTGGACCACTAACCTCTTCATTGTCTTATGAAAGTGGAAGGCTTTCAACCGGGAATCAATCACGGGTCTCTCCATTAATGCGGGTTTATGAGTGGTTTGTCACAGAGGGCCTTCAGCATGCGTTGTGGTGCGCGTATCGGTATAGATATTTGTATTGTGCGGATTTTCTGAACATAACTCATTTGCATGCCAGCCCCTTATTACATCCTGGAGAGGCACCTTCTTTTGCTGTGCGGGCTTAAAAAAAATACGCACTGAAAAACAGCGCCGATTTCACCGTAGGTCTTTTTGCATCAGCCCCAAGGACTTTCCAATCTTGGTTTTCCTTTGGCAGTCATAAGGGATGTGCAGACTCAGCTTTTTTATTTTGGTTTACTGTTCTTTTTTGGGGGAGGGGGAATGTTTTTTTTTTCTTAGTTAATTTTTTTTTCAGTTTGGTTCATTTATCAAACCAAAAACAAAAAATCAATTAAACCTCCCCAAACCCCCAAAACAAAAATAAAGCTTAATTGGGCCACCACGGCCCTCTCTAAACCCCCTCCCTCCCTAAAAAATAAAGTAAACCAGGGGCCTCCGTGGCCTTCTCTGACTCTCTCTGCCACTCTTCCTTATACCCCCCCAGAAAAGAAGACAAGAGGCCAGGGTCTACATGGTTGAGCTTAGCCGAGCCCTGCCAGGCTCTCCCTTGGGCTCTTCCAATTTCCTGCCTACCCTCTGGATTAAATGCCGGGGCCGGGAACGTTCCCAGCTCCCACTTACCCCATTGTGGGGGCTTCTAGTGATCTAAAGCACAGGAACAATCCTAATTTGCTCCTCCCTGGTGGCAGTAGCTTTAAAAAGGTTGCCAACTGCATTGAGGCTGATGCCAAATTGATGTCACTTCAGCGACCGCCTCAGATGTGGCAGTTGCCATTATGTTGTACAAACAACTTTTCCAGTACTCTGTATATAAAAGACATAATCCACACATAACATAGTAGATATTACAATACCTGGCCTCACTACTTGGGGTACCTTTCCAAGTGTAACCTACTTCCAGCGTAGGCTGATTTACCTTAACACGCATAATAGTTACAATACAATACAAATGCATCTTCCTATACCATCATCATCTCCATTCTCCAGGAGGAAGAATCCTCAGCCCCATTGCCTTCTCTGTTCTCCCGAAGGAAGAACCAGTTACCAAATGATGTTCCTACATGTTCCCCAAAGGGGGGGACTACACCAAGTGGGTCGCACCTGCACTCCTTAGCCTCTCTCTGTTACTTTACACCAAGGGGGTAGTCCATCATGACAAAGGGTCAGCTAGCCTCGGCCAATGCCCAAACTCCATACCAGTACATGGAAGGAACATGGCCAACCAGGAGAGGCTTGTATCCTGGATAACAGTTCACAGTACATATACTTGACCATTTTTATAACACATCATTTCCTTGTGGTATACCCAGGAGGGGTGCATAACCATGTTATACCATCTACTGGATACACTTTAAATTCATCCTTTGATCTCCAGGGAGGGAGATCTCCCTCATGACTTCCAGTACTGCCCCTCTGATCCTTATACACAGCCTGTGAAATGAAAACCTTTAAATGTAAAGGGACCAGGACCTCGGGATCACTTCCATGAACACTTCCATATGATAGTATCAGCTGCAAATGAAAAACTTTTGATGAAGATTCACCTACATAGGAAAGAATGGTTAGTCAATTTATTATACAATAAATACATTAAGAACACCACTTTTTTGTTGAAAATTTGATATTTTGAATTTTTTGTAGAAGGCATTTTAAGAATTTTTCATTTAATAATAAAACGGATCAATACATAATTCATTCTATACAATATTCCAATATAAACACCACTCTCATTAGAGAGAAAAATAAAGCATAATACCCTTCCCTTCAGAGTAAATTAATTGTCCTTAATATACAAGAGGCTCTTTGGATCTTCTTGGTCTCTGGTCCAGGCCAGGGCAACTTGTTGACATGAAGAGTTCTCAATAAGGATTCAGTCCACCCTCCCAAGGAGGAAAAGCTATCAGTTCTCTTTCAACTTTTAGTCTCTTCTGCCACACAGGCTAACTAGAACAAATCTGTAACAACGCTCGCACAAACAGCATAGACAGAGAAACAGAGTCCTTCTTTTTCTCTTGGTCAGAAAGGAGATTATACTTCTAATTCTCTCCTCAGGGGTAATTAGGTCCTCTGGTTCTGTGGCTACTGGCTTGATCAGCTCATAGTGGTCGGAGAGAAGACAGTTCACTGAATGTGGCCGCCTTTCTCCACTTCTGAGATGATACACCACCACATGTATGTAGATGTTGCACCCTAATTTCAAGTCAGCAATTTTTCTCTCCATAGTCCGGTGGTACTTGGGGTGTTCCCTCACTAGGTAGTGAGGGAACACCCCAAGTACCACCGGTACCACCAGTGGAATCTTTGACAATCGTGCAATCAGTGTATTCAGCCAAACAGCCTCCTGATTTTCCTCCACATAGTTGACCACGTAGACTGGCACATATGGGTATTGAAGGCCGAATATGCCCTGTACTGTTCTTTCGATGATTCATTTTCTGTGAAAAAAAACAGTATAGCTTTTCTCATCAGCCACAGGGCTGGGTATTACCCAAGACTGATCTCTCACTACAAGGGGTAGCAGCTAGTCCAAGATAGTCAGCCCAACTAAGGGAATCCAGAGAACTCACTGTACAACGACATGGCCTTCCTTCCTGGGAGAGGAATAGGGGAGCCACTCGGCATTAGGGAACCTGCCCCAATGACACTCTAGAGCTGGACTGGCTTGCAGGCACCTCCATTGCCATCCAGCACAGTTCTCAAAAAGTCTTGGGACCCCTCGCCACAAGATTTATGCTTGGTTACCACTGTGTACATGCTTCTAGCCTGGCTGGAGGTTACAGACAAACACCACTCTCTTTGGTCCTGCATTCTTGATATAGCTATAGCTTGAGGCCAGCCTGATGAAATAGAGTTAGTGGATCATTTGTTCAATGAATGGGGGTGCGGTAAATGCTGTAAGTAATCCCAGCGGAGTTCGGTGTATGGTGGATGAAGGCCACTTTAGCATTGAGACTGCTGGTAACGTGCCCAGCTTCACCCTTGGCCCTTAGCCACTATCGGAGAGGTGCAAACTTTCTCTAAGGGATTTGGGCCTCTACCTATTCCACTCATGACATCGGCCTGGTGTTGCACCCAGCCCCTCCAGTTTCAGGCTCCTCATACTCCACCTCTACTACCACATCAGGCCCATCTCCAAAGGTGAATGCATGGGCTGGCCTCCTTTCCACACTTGCTCCCAGAGGGCTAGTAGAACTCACCGATGCTTGTGGGCTTCCTGGTTTTACAGGAGTCTTGCTCTTTGTCCCTCCAGCTCTTCCA
This sequence comes from Rhinatrema bivittatum, assembly GCF_901001135.1. NCBI lineage: Eukaryota > Metazoa > Chordata > Amphibia > Gymnophiona > Rhinatrematidae > Rhinatrema > Rhinatrema bivittatum. Next base: position 51,622,318 of record NC_042622.1, on the reverse strand, counting down.
CTGCTTCCATCTTCTGACCCCACAGGAGATGTTTGGCATTCTTGTCTCTGCAGGGCTACTCTGTGCAGGGCACCAGAAGGTCCACACAATTGCTAGGCCAGGGCCCACACCAACATCTGGAACAAGGGCCCATTACAATAGCAATAGTAAGTATTGACTAGATGGGATCATTAGCATACACAGCAGGTGGCATATTCCACTGCAAGGATGGCTGTTGTCCCGGCGAAAGACATTCATAGGCCCACTCTGTACTGAACCGGCCTCGCAGTCTCAGTTAGGCCAAGTGTACGCTCCCTCGTTGCTGGCATGAGGGGCACTGCCTTCATTGGAACTAGATTGCTTGGGTGTGGTCTTGTCTGCCAATCTGCCATGTGACTCCCGCACTGCTCTGGTGCTCCACACTGTTTCCTCTGGCACACTGATGTCTCTCGCTCGCTTGGTTTTTCTGTTTGCAAGCTCGACCCAGCATTTGATCACTGTTGGCACTGGATCTTGGCCCAAGATTTGCTGCTTTGCTATTCGGTCATTCACTTCACGCACCTTTCCTTGTGGTGAGGCTTGCATTGCTAGCATGCTGCCACTTTTATACTGATCCATTGGCTGTATGGCACATACACCACAGGTGACATCAGATGCACATAATGCACACTCTCTCTCTTTTGGCACACCTTCCTTCCCACCAATCTCTAAAAGCAGGAAATATTGCCATTTTTGTGTTTCGTGGTTTTTTTCTTTGACTTCATTTGTACATTGTATGGTTACATATCTTCACATTTCTCATTGAAACACACAGCTGCACTTCTCCACTACCCCAAGCCCCATATTCTAGGGTGCAATTTTATGTAACCCTTTGTTCAGGGTTTGCTGTTTTCCCTAGGGCCATAAAGATAATCAAATTTGTTGATGACACAAAATTATTCACAATAGTTAAATCACAAGTGGATTGTGATAAATTACAGGAGGTCCTTGCAGACTGGAATATTGGGCATCTATATGGCAGATGAAATATAATGTGGACAAGTGCAAGGTGATGCATAGAGGAAAAAATAACTCATGCTTGTTGCGTCAGAGGTGGACCCTTGGGCCAAGGTGGGGTTGACGCAACCCATAGGTAAGGACTTACAGGTCCCCACCGTCGGCAGGTGGAGTGGGCTGATAGACAGAGGCCGCTGGAGCTTCACCTATACCAGCCCTCATTCCCTGCGGTTTGAGCCTTTGGGTGCTGGAGCCGGCAGAACTTAGGTGGGCCTCTGTGTGTAGTCGAGGTGAGAGTCAGTTCACCCAAGAGACAGCAGGTGAGAGATGGTACAGTCTTACCCCAGACTGGGTAATGTCCTGGAAACTCGGGTGCCAATGGAACAGAGGCAGACAGAGGGCGCTTGAGCAAAAGCAGGCCAAAGCCTGAAGAAACCACGTCCAGGGAGTAAGCTGAAGAGGCGTCCAAAGATAGGCTTGAGTCGAGGCTGGCGGCAATCCGAAGGCAGTGGCAAGCAAGGTTGAAGTCTGATCACGGAGATGTTCAAAAGCATAGTCGGACGAAGCAGAAGTCTGGGTCTGGAGATAGGCAATGCATAGTCGGACGAAGCAGAGGTCTAGGTCAGGAGATAGGCAGTAGTGTAGTCGGATGAAGCAGAAGTCTGGGTCTGGAGATAGGCAATAGCGTAGTCAGGCGAAGCAGAGGTCTGGGTCTGGAGATGATCGATGGCAAAGTCAGGCAAAGCAAAGTCAAAGTCCATGTAATCAGTCCGATGCATAAGCAGGGTAGAAACGAAGAGACAGGAACCAGGAACACAAGGAACAGGAACGCAGGGATGAGATGAATCCCTAGGAAGCAACGAGTACTCAACAAGCAAGGAGACCTGTTGCAAAGGCAATGCTAGGGAGTGGAGCCTGAGCTAAATACTGTAGTTAGGTTGACGTCATCATCCGGGGCCGCGGCTAGGTTCCTGCCACGGTCCCTACTTAAGAATTAATGGTGCGTGTGCGTGCTCCTGGGGAGGGGTGCGGCGCGAGTAGCAGCGTCTCTTGGCGGGCCACACAGAGAGGCCCAACGAGAAGTGGAAGCAGGACCGGGAACGCCGGGGACTGTGGCAGAGCCGGAGGCACCTGGGAAGGCCCGAGGACGGAGCTGACGGCCTACCGCCGCCAGCGAGGAGGAACCAGAGGCTGGAGTCACTGTAGAAAGGTGAGGAGCTGTTGGATTCGTGGACCCTTGGGCCGGTCGGAGCCAGAGGATGGATTGCTGAGGATGGTTGCAGCAGTGGCCCCGGCCGGGAGGCGGCAAGGACAGGCTGGTGGCTGGCCGAAGGTGGAACCCTGGGAGCCCTATGCGACCAAGGGCTTTGGCGAGGAAGCAGGAGATGGTGGTACTGGCACTGCGGTGAGAAGATCTTCACCCTGGAAGCCGATCCTCCCACGAGAGGAGCTAGTAGGAGTTCAGCCGCTGGGACTTAGGAGATTCACCCTGGAAGCCGGAGTCCCCCCAGGAGGAGCCCGTAGGAACCCAGCCACTGGGACTTAGGAGGGCCCGCGGGGGCCTGGTCGGAAGAAGTCCAAAGTTGAGTGCCGAAGAGTCGTTGCTCACCAGTCCAGAGTCGGGAACCAATGGATCAACGTAAGCCGGTCCAGGGTCAGTAGTCAGAGAATCAACGTAAGCCGGTCCGGGGTCAGAAGCCAGAGAATTACCGTAAGCCAGTCCGGGGTCAGAAGCCAAGAGTAAACGCAAGCCAATCCGGGGTCAGGAGCCAAGTAGAAGACAAGGAAGCAGGAACGCAGCAACTGGATACAGGAAAACTTGGGAACCTCGTTGCAAGGCAAAGTCCTAGTCCAGCTGCAGGGCTTAAGTACCCTGCAGCGTCTGATGTCATCAGGAGGCGTCCCCGAAGGTTCCCGCGCTGGCCCCTTTAAATTCTGGGCTGAGACGCGCGCGCGCGTCTAGGGGGCGGGGCCTACCGCCGCGAGGCGCCGGCTGCTCCGGCGCGGCAAAGAGGCAGGAGGAGAAGTAGCTGCAGGCCCAGGCGAGGTGGGGAGACGCCGGGCCTGTGGCAGCCGAGGTCCCTGGAGGCCCGGGGAGCGCAGGACCCACGCGGACTCCCGATAAGGTGGGTGGCGATTCCGGGGGCGACCCGGAATCGCAACAGGAGCCGTGCTGTAGCTACCACGATGTTAGGTTTTATTTTAGGAGTTATCACCAAGGCAACAAATCTGGGGTTCATAGTTGATATTACATTGAAACCATCGGCTCAGTGTGCTATGGCAGTTAAAAAAGCAAAGTGAATGTTAGGAATTATTAGGAAGGGAATGGCAAATAAAACGGAGGATGTCAAAATGTCTCTATATACTGAATACTGTGTGCAATTCTGGTAGCCACATCTCAAAAAAGGTATAGTTGCACTGAAGAAAGTACAGAGAAGAACTACCAAAATGATAAAGGGGATTGAACGGCTCTCCTATGAGGAAATCTAAAGAGATTAGAGCTGTATACCTTGGAGAAAAGATGGATGAGGGGCGATATGATAGAGGTCTACAAAATCATGAAAGGACTTGAACCAGTAAATGTGAAATGGTTATTTACTCTTTCAGATAATACAAGGACTAGGAGGCACTCCATGAAGTTAGTATGTAGCACATTTAAAACAAATCAGAGAAAATTATTTTTCACTCAATGCACAATGAAGCTCTGGCATTGATTGCCAGAGGATGTGGTTAAGGCAATTAGTATAACTGGGTTTAAAAGAAATTTGGATAAGTTCCTGGAGAAGTCCATAAACTGCTATTAATGAATGGGGAATAGCCACTGCTTGTTACCAGCATTAGTAGAATGGGAACTATTTAATGTTTGGATACTTGCCAGGTACTTGTAACTTGGTCATTTGTTGGAAACAGGATACTGGACTAGAGATGTGAACCGTTTTTGAACGATTAAAATTATCGTCAGATAATTTTAAAATCGTCCAAAATCGTTAGAGTGCACGATACAATACAAATTTCCCCGATTTATCGTCAGGGGCATTTGTATTGTATCGTTAAATAGGGCGCGGGAAAACCGGCACACCAAAAAAACCCTAAAACCCACCCCGAACCTTTAGAACAAATCCCCCACCCTCCCGAACCCCCCCGAAAGGGGAAAAATCCAAATTTCTCTAACTCCAAACTGAGTAATGTTGTCACTGATCTTGCTTCCTCTAGGGAGCAGAGTGGTAGCTCAGAGGCCTCTAGCCCCTGCTCTCTGGATTAGAGGGATTGCTCCTCTCTAGGGATGTGAATCGTTTTTCGACGATTAAAATTATCGTCCGATAATTTTAATATCGTCTTAAACCGTTATGGAACACAATACAATAGAGATTCTAACGATTTATCGTTATAAATCGTTAGAATCGTGAGCCGGCACATTAAAACCCCCTAAAACCCACCCCCGACCCTTTAAATTAAATCTCCCACCCTCCCGAACCCCCCCCAAATGACTTAAATAACCTGGGTGTCCAGCGGCAGTCCGGAACGGCAGCGGTCCGGAACGGGCTCCTGCTATTGAATCTTGTTGTCTTCAGCCGGCGCCATTTTCCAAAATGGCGCCGAAAAATGGCGGCGGCCATAGACCAACACGATTCCACGGCAGGAGGTCCTTCCGGACCCCCGCTGGACTTTTGGCAAGTCTTGTGGGGGTCAGGAGGCCCCCCCCCAAGCTGGCCAAAAGTTCTTGGAGGTCCAGCGGGGGTCAGGGAGCGATTTCCCGCCGCGAATCGTTTTCCGTACGGAAAATGGCGCCGGCAGGAGATCGACTGCAGGAGGTCGTTCAGCGAGGGTTCCGGCGCCTCGCTGAACGACCTCCTGCAGTCGATCTCCTGCCGGCGCCATTTTCCGTACGGAAAACGATTCGCGGCGGGAAATCGCTCCCTGACCCCCGCTGGACCTCCAGGAACTTTTGGCCAGCTTGGGGGGGCCTCCTAACCCCCACAAGACTTGCCAAAAGTCCAGCGGGGGTCCGGAAGGACCTCCTGCCGTGGAATCGTGTTGGTCTATGGCCGCCGCCATTTTTCGGCGCCATTTTGGAAAATGGCGCCGGCTGAAGACAACAAGATTCAATAGCAGGAGCCCGTTCCGGACCGCTGCCGTTCCGGACCGCCGCTGGACACCCAGGTTATTTAAGTCATTTGGGGGGGGTTCGGGAGGGTGGGGGATTTAATTTAAAGGGTCGGGGGTGGGTTTTAGGGGGTTTTAGTGTGCCGGCTCACGATTTTACGATTTTTCACAATATTTTACCCCCCCCAAACGGCAACAATACGATTCCCTCCCCCTCCCAGCCGAAATCGATCGTTAAGACGATCGAGGACACGATTCACATCTCTACTCCTCTCCAACACTCCCAGAACAATAAAAATCCTGGCAAAATCTATCTCTTCTTCAAAAACCTAAGTAGACCCTCTCAGACAGGGAGTGTACTGAAAAGGGATCTCCTTGAATGCAGGGAAAAAACCCCATCAAGTTGGGGGTGGACCCAACTTAACAGGGAACAGGGAAAAATAGCTCCTTACTCAAAATGACCACACTCTCTATACCACTGTCTCCCCCCTAGTGTCCTAGAGATAGCCAATTGAAGTGAACCTCATGGGAGAAAGAACTGAAATGGAATGGAAAGCCCACTGAGCTGTTATTACTGTTGGGCAAGAATCTAGGGCCATCTAGTGGCTGACCAAAGAGTCATCGCCACAGAATAAAGGATCAGCCACATGGGTATTTTCGACAGAGGATATATTCGGTTTGTTCCATTCTTAACCAAACAAAACTGGCCTCATTTGTTCTTATTTTTTTTTCATTTGTTTCTAATGAATGCACATCCCTGGTAGATGTTACCATTTTTTCACCGTAAATCATAGCTCGCATAAATCTGAATCTGACAGCAAACCATGGGGTTTATGAGTTCCCTCCATCATAATCAAAAGTGCAGTGTCACAGTTATGTCCTTTACAACACTTTTGAAACCCTTTAAATATAATTCATAGTCTGTAGTATATTGATAGATCCATCAGGCACAGTGTTTATCGCATACTTCCCTCTTAAGAGTTCTGTATTCTCTGCTCCTTGAACCATTAACATTCTTTATCAAGCAATTAACAAATTAAACATCATGAGGTCATTTTTCAGACATAGCCAGCTAACTTAGCTGGGATATTCAGCAGTTTTGCTGTGCCACAGAATATACCCAGAAAAGTTTAAAATTAGCCCGATAACTTATCTTCCTAACTTTAGACCTGCTCTAAACTTAGGTGGATAACTAAGCTGGGTAAGTTTGAATATCGCTATTTAACAATTATCGTAGCAATTATCAAAGTGCCGTGCTAGTACAAAATCTGCACATGCTTTTAACCCATGGTTTTTGCACCAGTTTTCAAAGGGAAAATATACAAGAATTTTCACTTTGAAAATGACCCCGTGTAGAAAGTGCATGCGGTCCCTTGCACCTGCATTTTTTACAGGTAGAATTTTGCTTGAAAAGTTTATGCACAGAATTGAGAATGCAATCTACGAGCACACGATCCCTTTCTTTGCCTCAGTACACCCGGGGAACATCTGCTCTCGATGCAGCTAAAAGTACTTTTAGCCACATTCAGGGAGGATAGTTTTCAGACAGCTGATTGATGTCGGCAAAACTCTTTCTTGGCTTTGAAAATTGTCCCCTAAACCTGCCGGACTGGACTATTGCCACATTCTAGAACGCAGCACAAGGGTTTAGTTTGCTCTGATAAAAGTTCTAGCAAGTCTTACCCTGCTAAGAGTTTCCTTTTCATAACTCTCCCAACCAAAAAGTAATAAGAGCATGAAAACAGCTGCACAAATCAATCTGTGACCTCTTATTCATCAGGTTAGTTATCTAAGTGCTTCCTCTAGGGGGGAGAGCCTTCCCAGCACAATTAACTGAGCAGAGAAGTCAGCACAAACCCTAAGGGGAGGATACCAGAAGCCGTCTTGTTCCCAGTCTTTCTTTTCTTAACCTGTCCCTCTGTCTAACCCTTTCCCCTTTCCAGTCTAACAGCAAATAATTTGCCAAAGCAAATTGCAAAGCAATTTAAACTAACACCTAAATTCAATCAGTCGACGAAATTATTTTGGTTTTTAATCTTGATAAAATAAATGAAGGGCTTTTGTTGCTGACATGCTTAGCTATAATATCTTGTGCATTTTGCTCAGCACTCTGGAAACACAAGACTTGGCTGTAGCCTTCCTTTTGCAGAATCCTTCTTGCAGGGATTCTGTCCATTTTTCCTATTACTGGCAAAACAAGAGAGTCAGTTGCACTAATGCTGTGGAAATGTAATGTTAATGGCACTAAAAAAAAACCCCAAAAAACCCCTGAAACATTAACCTTTATTAAACTAGACCTAAAATAAATATTAAACTCTATGAACCTGATTCAGATATTTTACATGTCCTCATACCAGCTGCACATCAGGGGTCTTTTGCTAGAAGAGTGGGATTGACCAATAAGTTTGGCTCATTTGACTGTTCCATCAAATGAAGCCCATGTAAGCCATGCAAAATGTTTCAGTCTGGTCCTAAAAGATAACCTGAAATGGAAAGGAAACTCTGAAGTTAAATATGTAGGTGGGAAATTCTGTCAGAAAATGTTAGAAAAATATATGCACAGTGCATGTATTCAAACCTGAGTTGCATAAATCTCTGAGGACAAATAATATGATATAGTCCATGGCAGAGTACAGTATCTGCATGGTAGCATGCCTGGGAGAAAAAGATTAGTTTAGGACTGGGGATTACTAGAAGCTTTTCTATAATAGTATTTCCTCGTCCATGTCATAGCCGTTGTAAAGCATGGATTCTCCTCATAAAGCCACTTAATTTCTATATGGAGGCAGCCATTACCTCTGTCTGCTGGAACAAAGATAAGGGAAAGAAGCCTTTAGTAGGCCACATATGTCTTTAGTTTTTAAGCCACTACTGTACAGTCAAGGGTCAAAGTGGGAGGAAAAATATGGAGGTACTCCCTCCTTTCTCCCCTCCAATCTCTTTGCACCCTTCCTTCCTTCCTTTATTTCATCCCCACTCTCAATCCCACCCCATCCTAGGTTCCTATCCTCCTCCTCCTCCTCCTCCTCCCCTTTGATGTCCTTCTCTTAGGCTGTATCAGAAGGCTATCAATGCAGGGGCACAGCAATCAGTCCCCACCGCTGGTCCACCCCTTCCCTAAAGTGCTTCCTTTCCAGAAAGGAAGCGGACAGAAAACGAGCAGCCATGAGAGGAACACGTTCTCTTTGTGTGTACATGTAGCTGCCATCGGTGCTGGTACTAATGCCATTAATGTTGGAAGGCAGGGATGGGAGGTAGAGCAGATCGGGGGGGGAGGGGCTTGCAGTTACTCTCCCTCCTCTTGCTCTTGTCCTGACTGAGGCAGCAAAAACACCAGTACCACCTGCGGGCACATACCATCCCAGTTCAAGTGCTGTGCGTAGTACTTGTGTGACCCCTGACTGGCTTCCACTGTATTTTAAAATGGGAAGATGCTCCACCATGGGGAGGTTCTCATTCAGCAGTACCACCTAGGAGTGACTGGGTTGTTCGTCCGCCCCATTGAGTTGGTCATGGTAGGAATGCTATTAAAGAGTGATCTGCAAGTCAAGGGAAGGAGAAAAAGGGGTTTCTCGAAGTGAACAGATGTATATCTTGGAAGGAATTCGGGCAGAGGCAGCATATAGGCTGCACCTTGCCTTGGATTCCAATTGATTTAGAGGAAAGGAGGTCTCTCTTGTATTGGGATGAGCTTTCATTTTTAATGACACATGCCTATTTCATTTCAGATCATTTCTAAACTGAAATGATTTAAAAAATCCCCCAAATTTTGTTTTTTAAAAAATTATTTCTTTAGTGTGCACTATTGAGTTAACGTGCACTAAGTCAAATGATGCACACTAAATCAAAAATAGCGCATGCTAAATGAAAATAGTGCGCACTAAGGGGTAGATTTTCAAAGGGTTATGCGTGTAACTTACGCGCGTAACCCCGAAAACCTGCTCCTGGGCGCGCCGAGCCTATTTTGCATAGGCTAGGTGACGCGCGCAGGCCCCGGGACATGCGTATGTCCCGGGGCTTTGAAAAAGGGGCGGGAAGGGGGCTGGGTCATGAGCAGGGTGCCGGTCTGGGGGTGGGACTGAGGCCTCCGGCACAGTGGCTGTGCCGGGGATGGTGCGCTGGCAGCCGGCCAGCACGCACAAGTTACGCCTGCCAGAGGCAGGCGTAACAATTGAAAACAAGGTGGGAGGGATTTAGATAGGGCTAGGGGGTGGGTTAGATAGGGGAAGGGAGGGTAAGGTGGGGGGGAGCGGAAGGAAAGTTCCCTCCGAAATCGGAGTGGCCTTGGAGGGAACGGGGAAAGCCATCGGGGCTCCCCTAGGGCTCGGCGTGCGCAAGGTGCACAAGTGTGCACTCCCTTGCGCGCGCTGACCCCGGATTTTATAACATGCGCGCAGAAGCGTGCGCATGTTATAAAATCGGGTGTACATTTGTGCGTGCTGGGTAGCGCGCACAAATGTACCCTGTGCGCACAGGTTAGAAAATCTGCCCCTAAATGAAAGAAAACCTATTGAAAAAACAAAAAAGGGTAGATAAAGAAAATGAAAAATAAAAATACCCCTGAACGTTTGCTGCATTCACACCCCTACTCTTGTAAGGGCAAAGGGCCAACCAGGAAGATCCAACTTTGAGGAAAAAGGAGTGGATTGTTCTGGTGAAGTATGTCATCTGTGAGGAATTTTAGCACAAGATGAGAATTTTTTTAATATTCTTGGAGAAGTCTGAAGATTCTGGGGCCCTTGCTCAGGAGTAATAAGGGAGTTGAAAAACTGTCTGCTTGGATTTTTGCTCTGGGACTATGTATTTGGTTTTTCTGTATCTGTTGACTTTGATTTTTCTCAGTAAAATCCCTATTTTGGAACACAAACCTCAAGTGTAAACTGTTTTTTGGTTTTTTTTGTTTGATTTTTTGCTGCTGCTGTTGAGGGTGATCTTCTCAGGGCCCTATCGGATACCTGTCCCCTTTTCACAGAATCTGCATTCCCCCGACCTTGCACAGAATGAGCTAGGGCTCAGCAAGATGGGAAGTGTGACTCCCTTCCAAAAGGGGAGTGTATAATGACAGCCATCAACTATGATTTGGTTTTGTCTAAATAAACTAATTTGGAGGGATAAAATTCTTGTAGAACCAACAAGGACCCCATAGCATGTTATAGGACAATTTATGTCCCTGACATAGCATGAAACACTACCAAAAAGATCAGGCCTTGAGGGTTCCATTTGAGAAATGAGGAAAAGATGTGGTTTTATTAATGAGTATCAGCATGCTTGGATTGACTTGTCTGGATTAGGCAAATAAAAAGCAGAGATAGTCATAACAGAGCACTTCTCTGGAGCATCTTGCTGCTTTTGACAAATACATTTCTGATACAGATGAGAATGAAAGATAATATGATACCCGAGAGCATTCCAGAGATATAATCATGAGGAGATGGCAGGTTGCCTAGCATGGGCAGCAGGTTGACACTCTGCAGCAAAGGACCAAAAGGAGAAGAAGTGATCTTGTGCAAATGGCCAGGCTTATATGATTGACTGCTGGGAGGTATTCTTGATGCAGTAGGTGATGGTAAGGACAACATGGCCAGAGCTAGAGCAGTGTGGGTGGTCAAGATTGTACAGCTCACTGCTGGAAGATAATCTTTAACTGGAGCAGTGCAGGCAGGGGCAATCTGGACAGACTGGGTGGGCCAAATGGTCCTAATCTGCGGGCATCTATTATTTTTCTGTGTCACAATGTGATGTTATTTAATTTTCATGAGTATAATTTTGAAATATTTCATCTCATAAACTGAAAAGTGGAAGAGGAATCCTGAATGGACTGTATAATGTAAGGTTCTCACAAGGAAAGGGCGGAGTAAACAGCACACACATATAGGTAAACAACAGCAAAATAATGTGTGGCCAAGAGTTATGCTGAGCAATAACAGTTAACAAAATGATTTTTTTATTTTTACATATGCACACATCAATTATGCACAGTGTGAAAATCTACGGTATACAATATTATATAAACACGGGACCCCGACACGGCCGTGTTTCGCATTAGGGCTGCGTCAGGGGGACCAGACTTTTTTCACGTTTTTTTTGTTGGATAATCGTGATGTATGATTATTTCTTAAGACAAGTGTGCAGCGCAGAACAAATGCACTTGAGGCAAAGCAGGTTTACTGGGGTCACGGGTGCAGCGGTGATGCCAAAAGAGGTAGAACACCTTAGTGAATTCGGAATCCGGAAGAATTTACACAGTTCAAGACATTGTATGTAGAAGGGATGCTGGAGACATCACAAGGTCAAAAGTTATTATTAGAACAAGGAGCCGAGCTCTGTTAGAGTGTGAACCGGACCGGGAGGCCTCAAAGTTGTAAATGCAGTAGAAACAGGTACAGCAGACTCTTCATGCGCGATGTCTCCAGCGTGAAGAGTCATCGCATGAAGAGACATCGCGCGTGATGAGTCTGCTGTACCTGTTTCAACTGCATTTACAACTTTGAGACCTCCCGGTCCAGTTCACACTCTAACAGAGTAAGGAGGTAAGGTAAGGAGAAATCAGCATTTTCCCACCCACTGACGTCATCGTTAAGGGCCGTATAAAATCGGCCTGTTTACAGCGCGCAGCTGCCGTGGCACGCGCATCGCCCAAGCTGCGCACGTCTAAGAGACGCGCGGCTTTGCCTGGAAAACGTCTCCCATCAGACTCCTTCACCTTAAAAGTAAGTTACTATATTTTGGCTGTTCTTTTTGAAATATAACTATCTTGGAACTTTCTACCTTCACCTCCATTTGGTGGATTACCCTCATTTGTTATAAGGAAGAGGAAGAGAGAAGCCATAAATAATTACCTCTGGTGAATAGATACTAATGCCGCACACAAAGTGCAAGGGGAAGATTAGAGCTGATGCCTCAACAGCTCAAGTTCAACTTCCCTTGCAGCCTAGGATTGAAGGGTTTTTCTCTCCCGTGAACATAATATCTCCGTGTGAGCCGTCCGATACACAGCAGGAAGAGGAGCATAATCCTGCTTTGTTGGACCCCCAAACATCTTTGAGCCCCGGAGCTCCCCAAATACCTGCCCACCCTTGCAGTGAGCAACTCTGGCAATTTGGCAGGCTTGATCATCTGAAGTTGGTGAGTGAAGTATTGCAATTTGGGGTGAAGGGCATGGAAGAAAATGCTGCAATCAAGTCAGTTGGAGGATCTGGGTTGTCACTCCATTCCCAGTAGGTGGACTCTGCTGAAGTGGAGCAGACAAAAGCAGACCCTATACCGATGACTTCAACCAGACTGAGAGTGCAATTGAAGGGCATGACTTCAGCCCAGTTGAAGTTGAAATCAGTCAAAAAACAAGAACTCACTTTAGATAATATATGGAAAGCGTTGGTTTCATTGGAAAATTCTATATCGATGGAATCAACTTTAATGTCAGAAACTAAACAACAAATTAAACAAATGGATCCAATTGTTAACTCCCATTCAAATAAAATAGCAGAATTAGAAACCCAGGTATCTCAATTGCAGAAAGTCCAGGGGAATTTGGTCCAAGGGGAATCAAGTAACTTAAGAAGGATAGAGAACTCAGAAAATGAACTGAGGTATAGGAATGTAAGAATACTTTATTTTCCTTATGTGAATTTACAACTACCACTTAATACATTTAAAAAATAGCTTACTGAAGTTCTCTTACTTCCTCAAGAAGTGTTACCTCCTATAACAAAAATTTACTTTTTAATGGATAGTAGAAAGAATGGAGATAAATCCCAAATGAAATTAGTTGAACAACAACAAAAATTATTAAATATAACAGATTTAATTGAATCTCCCTCACAAGACCAGATTGAATACAGAGCTACGTTATTTGTTACCTTTGTATTTCCTTCAGATAGAGACTTGATCCTGAAACACTTTTTTCGAAAAAGATTAAAAACCTTTTTAGGTGAAAAAATCTGGATATATCCAGATATCACAAGAGAAACTCAGGTCCGTAGAAAGATGTTTCTTTCAATGAGTCAAGAAGTGAGAAATATAGGGGCAACGATAACTGTAAGATACCTGAGTAAATGTGTTGTAAGGTTCAAAAATAACAGATATCTCTTTTTTGACCCCATTCAACTAAGATCTTTTTTGAATGCAAATAGCACTTGGGAAACTGTGTCCTTTAGCTTAGTGTAGTTAAAGGGAGTAAATACTAATTTAAATATTCATCTTCCTTTTTTCTTTCAAACTGCAATATTTCTTTACTTTCTTTTTTTTATGCTCTAGAGGATGTAATTCCACCAAACTTTCCTTTTCTGGTGAAAATATATAATGTTAATAATGCTGATAAGGCCGTTGATGCTTTTGACTATAATTTCCTTAATTGTATACTTGAATAAGATGATTATGTATTTAAAAGTAGACCTTTCATTGGCAATGTATATTGTTGTCTAAAATATCTGTAAAAGATGTATAAATAAATAATAATTTAAAAAAAAGAAATAATCATACATCACGATTATCCAACAAAAAATAGTGAAAATTCTGATCTCCCTGACTCAGCCCTGATGTGAAACATGCCTGTGTCGGGGTCCCGTGTTTATATAATATTGTATACCGTAGATTTTCACACTGTGCATAATTGATGTGTGCATATGTAAAAATAAAAAATCATTTTGTTAACTGTTATTGCTCAGCATAACTCTTTGCCACACATTATTTTGTTGTTAATGTAAGGTTCTAACATAAATCTCTGAGCTGACCCACTTCTATTTTTCTGGAAAATCTCACAAAGTAAACTTCAGCAGCAATTAGGGCCTGAATATATTCTAATACTATCATGAAGTGCAATATTCATGATGACTGATTACAAAGCACTCAGCATATTCTAACATAGGTCTCACTTAGGAAAGGTGCAGGAAAGCTCAGCCAGCAGCACCTTCTTAAAAAGCTTACCCACCCCGTTTCCCTCCATGAACACTGATTATTTTTTAGAGCTTTACTATGAACGCTAATTAGATTGTATACAGGTTAGAGGTACGGCAATCAAAATTATGCTAAGGTAGGTGCAAATGTAATTGCTTGTAACATCAGAAACATACAGATAAGCCTGAGTCTGTGTTAGGGCTGATGGACTTGGGTAGAAATTATAACTGTTCTGATTCATAACTAAACCAGCATTTTTGCAGTAGTATTGAAGAGAAAACATATCTTGACTCTTCAAAAGCTATAATCCTCCTCAAGGCGACCAAGCAAGCAGAGCAAGTTAATGCACCAAGCCTTCAACCCCTCAAGAACTATTCAAATAAAATCCCTCTAAAGTTACAAGTGAGCTTGATGGCGGCAATGAGCTTAGAGAATTCATTCCCACTGCTAATGGGGTTACCAGAGTGCACATTGTAAAAGGAAATATGGACTCTTGTCTGAATGTAATCAGAGTCCATCCATGACTCAACCTGTTAATAAGTTTGTGAAAATTTTCACAAACCTCAGCAACATTTCTAAGATAGAAGGTTAAACATAGATTGCAATGCAGAAAATGCTAGAATCAAGTCAGATATGTGGACTCCTGGCCTTTTACCTCCTCATCCACCCTCAAACCCAGCCCCAGCAGCAGTACCCAAGGATGCAAGAAATGATGAGTGGAGGCACTTTAATGTTATGGAAATCATTTTTCTGTCAGAAGGCCATCAGTAAAGGAAAGATACTAGGGCATCATTCAATCAGTGATGTGCAGTATCATTTGCTAAAGCAACACCTGTAAGCATTGGTTTCAGGGGAGACTTCTGAGGGCTCGTAGCATCTAATGGTGTTGCTGAGGTAGGACGGGGTTAGGGATTTGTAGGTCAGAGTTAGGATTTTGAATCTGATGTTATAGACTGTGGGTACCAGTGTAAGCTTTTCAGGACTGGGGTGATGTGGTTGAATTTATATACCCTCGTTATCAGATGAGCAGCAGCATTCTGTATGATTTGTAGTCTGCAGTTTAGAGTGTTTGGGAGTCCTACGAAGTTATACAGTGCATTACAGTAGTCCAGATGCAAAATGACTATAGCATGAATACTAGTTATAAAGATGGTGGCGTCCAGCACTGGTCATAGTTGGTGGAAATGGAAAAAAAGCTGGTTTTTTGTTACTGCAAGGACCTGGGCTTTGGTTGTGAGCTGGGAATCCAGTATGAAGCCAAGACTCTGCACTAACAAGCTGAGTGTGAGGGTTGCTCCTTAAAGGACCATTATCAGGTAGGAGTGGACAGGGTCTTTCTTCCCAATCCAGAGTATCTCCATCTTTTGGGGGTTGAGTTTATTTTGGCATAGCCAGATGGCTATTTTCTGTAAGAAAACATTGAGATGAGTGATAACTTAATCCTAATTTGTATCCAGAGGGATTAAGAGTTGGATATCATCCACATAAGCGCAATGGGTGAAGTGGAAGTTCCTCATGATCTCACTCAGAGGAATTAGGTATATGTTGAATAGTGAGAGGAATACACTGTATGTGAGAGGTTAGACCTTTGAGGTACACATCAACACACCGGCTGGGATTCTGAGAGTGATGTTTCCATAGAGACAGTCTGCGTGTAGTCTTTGAAGAAGGATGCATACTAGGCGAAGGTAGCTCCATCCTCCAATCCTATATGAGGCAGTCTGATGATAAGGAGGCTATGATCGACCATGTTGAAGTCTGCCAAGAGGTCCAGGAGGATTAGTAAAGCTGAGTTTCCCTTTTCAAGCCAGACTTCACCCAACAGGCATAGCAGTGTAGTTTCAGTGCTATAATGTGATCTAAAGCCTGATTGGAAGGATCGAGGATGTTTGTAGCACACAGGTGGTCTGTCAGTTGTGACATGACTGCTTTCTCAGTTACTTTGCTTAGGTAGGGGAGGTTTGAGACAAATTGTTAGTTATGTAAATGGGGTAAAAAAAAATAAATGATTACCTGCCCAGGAATCATTGGTGGGGCTTAGGGTGGATGACTGGGGTTGAGAGCCCTTGAAATGAGTGCTCCACCTTGCTGAGCCATTCTTTTTGATGCAACGGGTGGGCTCTGTCACGGTCCCGCAGGCCTCTCTTCCAGCCATGGTGAGATGGGCTCCACCATGGCCTTGCTGAGCCATTCTTTGGCCGCGATGGGTGGGCTCTGACATGGCCTTGCAGACTTCTCTTCTGGCCGCAGTGAGATGGGCTCCACCGCAATTACCGCCAAACCTTTCTCCTTGACCGCAGCAACCCCTCTTCTTTGGCTGCACCCAGGAAGCTGAGGACTCACATGACCAGAGAAACCGGCCCACCAGGGGATGCCCAATTCTTTGATAGGCCAATCTGCCCCTGATACTTACCTGAAGGGAAACCTGGAGTAGGGATGTGAATCGTTTTTTGACGATTTAAAATATCGTCCGATATATTTTAAATCGTCAAAAATCTTTAGGGCCACGATACAATACCAATTCCCCCGATTTATCGTCAAAAAATCGTAAATCGGGGGAAGGGGGAGGGCAGGAAAACCGGCACACTAAAACCCCCTAAAACCCACCCCCGACCCTTTAAATTAAATCCCCCACCCTCCCGACCCCCCCCCAAATGCCTTAAATTACCTGGGGGTCCAGCGGCGGTCCGGAACGGCAGCGGTCCGGAACGGCCCTCCTGCAATTGAATTGTGCTGTCTTCAGCCGGCGCCATTTTTCAAAATGGCGGCGGCGCGGCCATAGACCAACACGATTCAACTGCAGGAGGTCGTTCCGGACCCCCGCTGGACTTTTGGCAAGTCTTGTGGGGGTCAGGAGGCCCCCCCAAGCTGGCCAAAAGTCCCTGGGGGTCCAGCGGGGGTCCGGAAAACGATCTCCTGCCGCGAATCGTTTTCCATACGGAAAATGGCACCGGCAGGAGATCGACTGCAGGAGGTCGTTCAGTGGGGGTTCCGGACCGCCGCTGAATGACCTCCTGCAGTCAATCTCCTGCCGGCGCTATTTTCCGTACGGAAAACGATTCGCGGCAGGAGATCATTTTCTGGACCCCCGCTGGACCCCCAGGGACTTTTGGCCAGCTTGGGGGGGCCTCCTGACCCCCACAAGACTTGCCAAAAGTCCAGCAGGGGTCCGGAACAACCTCCTGCAGTCGAATCGTGTTGGTCTATGGCCGCCGCCATTTTGCGCCGCCATTTTGAAAAATGGCGCCGGCTGAAGACAACACAATTCAATTGCAGGAGGGCCGTTCCGGACCGCTGCCGTTCCGGACCGCCGCTGGACCCCCAGGTAATTTAAGGCATTTGGGGGGGGTTCGGGAGGGTGGGGGATTTAATTTAAAGGGTCGGGGTGGGTTTTAGGGGGTTTTAGTGTGGCCGGTTTTCCTGCCCTCCCCCTTCCCCCGATTTACGATTTTTTGACGATAAATCGGGGGAATTGGTATTGTATCGTGGCCCTAAAGATTTTTGACGATTTAAAATATATCGGACGATATTTTAAATTGTCAAAAAACGATGGTGAGCAGTAATTCTGATAAAGTAACCAATTTCTGTTCAAAATACTTTATTCAAAATTAGGGTGAGAGTCAAATATACAAAAAATTTGTTTTGCATATCAGAAGTAAATCATTTCTCATTGAAAATATTGAAACAATTGAAAAGTTTATTTGTTGTCAATACTTACACTTGTTTCTAGAAGTGAAGAATCTAAAGATTATCCATTTGCCAGCAAAAATAAAAATATTAATTTGATTATAGAAGTGCCTTTGAGATCATTTTTCTGTTTTTATTTATTTCACGGTGTTCAAACTATTTCTATAACATCATTTAAAGGAAAAACCCTCAATAACCTTACCATCTGACTACCCACATGAAAGTGCCCGAAATAAAGGTAGATTTGAAAAGTCTTGCACACACACAAATGGCCAATATGTATGTAAGTGGGCTGCATGGGAGCTATGCAAATTTTAAATAGCTGGGAAGGGTGCATGTATATTGAGGTTCGTGCCTTCAGAAAAAGTAGATGGGCCAGCACTGACACATGTAACTCCAATTTTTTTTTCAGCTGGCACATGTGTGTTATGTGCACCTCCTTGTTGGGTGCAGAAGTCTGGTAGAGAGAGAAAGAGAGAGAGAGAGAACCTCTTTATAAGGCTCAGTCTGATAAGTTCAGACTAAATTAATTCTTTGCTTCCGTGTTTACTAATGAGGATTTTGAGGAGATACCAGTTCTGGAGATGGTTTTTCAAGGGTGATGAACCAAATCACTGTGAACCTGGAAGATGTAGTAGAACAGATTGACAAACTAAAGAGTATCAAATCACCTGGACTGGATGGGATGCATCCTAGGGTACTGAAGGAACTCAAAAATTAAATTTCTGATCTATTAGTTAAAATTTGCAACCTATCATTAAAGTCATCCAGTGTACCTGAAGAATGGAGGGTGGCCAACCTAACCTCAATATTTAAAAAGGGTTCCAAGGGTGATCTGGGAAACTATAGACCAGTGAGCCTGATTTCAGTGCTGGGAAAAATAGTGGAAACTATTCTACAGATCAAAATCATAGAGCATATAGAAAGACATGGTTTAATGGAGCACAGTCAACATGGATTTACCCAAGGGAAGTCTTGCCTAACAAATCGGCTTCTTTTTTTTTTTAAGGGGGTTAATAAACATGTGGATAAAGGTGAATCGGTAGATGTAGTATATTTGGATTTTTAGAAGATGTTTGACAAAGTCCCTCATGAGAGGCTTCTAAGAAAACTAAGAAGTCATGGGATAGGAGGTGATATCCTTTCATGGATTACAAACTGGCTAAAAGACAGGAAACAGAGAGTAGGATTAAATGGTCAATTTTCTCAGTGGAAAAGTGTAAACAGTGGAGTGCCTCAGGGATCTGTACTTGGACCGGTGCTTTTCAATATATTTATAAATGATCTGGAAAGGAATATGATTAATGAGGTTATCAAATTTGCGGATGATCCAAAATTATTCAGAGTAGTTAAATCACACGCGGATTGTGATACATTATAGAAGGACCTTGCAAGACTGGAAGATTGGGCATCCAAATGGCAGATGAAATTTAATGTGGACAAGTGCAAGGTGTTGCATATAAGGAAAAATAGCCCTTGCTGTAGTTACACTATGGGGGCGGATTTTTAAGAGCCCTGCTCGCCTAAATCCGCCCAAATCCGGGCGGATTTAGGCGAGCAGGGGCCCTGCGTGCTGGTGAGCCTATTTTACATAGGCTCACCGGCGCGCGCAGACCCGGGACTCGCGTAAGTCCCGGGGTTCTCCGAGGGGGGCGTGTCGGGGGGCGGGCCCGAACACACGCGGCGTTTAGGAGGCGTGACGGGAGCGTTTCGGGGGCGGACCCGGAGGCGTGGTTACGGCCCGGGGCGGCCCGGGGGCATGGCCGCGCCCTCCGGACCCGCCCCCAGGTCGTGTCCCGGCGCGCAGGAGGCCCGCTGACGGCCGGGGATTTTACGCCTCCCTCTGGGAGGCGTAAATCCCCTGACAAAGGTAAGGGGGGGGGGCTTAGACAGGGGCCGGGTGGGTGGGTTAGGTAGGGGAAGGGAGGGGAAGGTGAGGGGAGGGCAAAAGGAAGTTCCCTCCGAGGCCGCTCCGATTTCGGAGCGGCCTTGGAGGGAACGGGGGTAGGCTGCGCGGCTCGGCGCGCGCCGGCTATACAGAATTGATAGCCTTGCGCGCGCCGATCCAGGATTTTAGTGGATACGCGCGGCTCCGCGCGTATCTACTAAAATCCAGCGTACTTTTGCTTGCGCCTGATGCCCCAGCAAAAGTAGGCCTATTTGCATAGTTTGAAAATCTACCCCTATGTTAGGTTCCATATTAGAAGCTACCACCCAGGAAAAAGATCTAGGCAGCAGTCAAAAAAGCTAACAGAATGTTAGGAATTATTAGAAAGGGAATGGTTAATAAAACGGAATATGTCATACTGCCTCTGTATCGCTCCATGGTGAGTCTGCACCTTGAATACTGGGTACAATTCTGGTCACCACATCTCAAAAACGTTGCGATGGAGAAGGTGCAGAGAAGGGTAACCAAAATGATAAAGGGGATGGAACAGCTCCCCTATGAGGAAAGGCTGAAGAGGTTAGGGCTGTTCAGCTTGGAGAAGAGATGGATAAGGGGGGATGTGATAGAGGTTTTTAAAATCATGAGAGGTCTTGAACGAGTAGATGTGAATAGATTATTTACACTTTCAGATAATAGAAGGACTAGGTGGCACTCCATGAAGTTAGCAAGTAGCACATTTAAGACTAATCGGAGAAAATTCTTTTTCACTGAATGCACAATTAAGCTCTGGAACTTGTTGCCAGAGGATGTGGTTAGTGACGTTAGTATAGATGGGTTTAAAAAAGGTTTGGATAAGTTCTTGGAGGAGAAGTCCATTAACTGCTATTAATCAAGATGACTTAGGGAATGGCCTCTAGAGATATGAATCGCGTGCCAGATCGTCTTACCGATCAGATTCGGCTGGGGTGGGGGGGGGGGGGGGAAATCTGATCGTTAAGATATGTGAATTGGAATTGTTTACGATTCCAATTCACATCGCTAATTTTTTTTTTAGGGAGGCCCGCGCCGCTATTATACTATACTCTATAATAGGGGCTGATGAGTAAAGCCATCCAGTGCTCCTACCTTGTGACAGGGGCTGGCCAATGGCACGGATACCCTGTCACATGGTAAGAGAAAAGGGGCATCGGCGCCATTTTTTTTTTTAGAACAGCTGATGCCTGGGAACGGGAAATCTCTCCCCGAGGCCCCCCTGGATCTCTCCTCTCCCCGAGGCCCCCCTGGATCTCTCCCCGAGGCCCCCCAAGGTCCCCCTGGACCACCAGGTAATTTTAAAAGGGGGGTCCGGGAGGGTGGGGTCGATTTAAAGAGTCGGGTGGGTTGTTTTTTTTATCGGGCCATCAGCGCCATTTTAATTAGTGGCAGCCAAAATGGCGCCGATGGCCCAAGAGCGGGAAATCGCGCCGGGATCCCCCCCACTGGACCACCAGGTAATTTAACATTTTGGGGGGGTTCGGGAGGGTGGGGGAGGGTAAGGAATTGGTTTTAAAGGGTTAGGGTGGGTTTAGGGGTTGTTTTGGTGTGCCGGTTTTCCCGCCCTCCCCCAAATAATTCCCGTGCCCTATTTAACGATACAATACAAATGCCCCTGTCGATAAATCGGGGGCATTTGTATTGTATCATGCACTCTAACGATTTAGGACGATTTTAAAATTATCTGACGATAATTTTAATCGTTCAAAAACGATTCACATCCCATTGGCCTCTGCTATTACTGGCATCAGTAACATGGGATCTTCTTGGTGTTTGGGTACTTTCCAGGTTCTTGTAGCCTGGTTTGGCCTCTGTTGGAAACAGGATGCTGGGCTTGATGGACCCTTGGTCTGACCCAGCATGGCAATTTCTTATGTTCTTATGTTCTTAGTTAGTCAGGTCTTTGGGATAAAGGTTGATTTCTTCAGTATGTGTTTCACAATTGCTCTTTTCAGGTCACATGGCAGATGGGTTTCTACAAGTGAGGCGTTCATTATGGCTTGGCTGCAGTGAAGCACTCCATGCTTAGTTTGCTTGATGAGCCAGGTAGGTCAGGGATCTTCTAAGCACATGGTTGGTCTGACTGGAGAGCAAGAGAGACAATGTCTTCTACTGATCGGTAGAAGGCGGTCAAGGTATATGACTGTGGAGTCTGATTTGTCAGTGTTTGTTTTGTATTTGTGTTGTATTCAGTGCCATTTGAATGCAGGAGATCTCTGAAAAATGAGGCTAGATTGTGACAGTTGGTCTCAGTTATGAGGGAAGAAGGTATGGGGGGTATGAGGTCACAGGAGGTTGTCAATCATTCAGAATAGTTTCTTTAGGTAAGTCTTCTGCTTGATTGATGATTTTGGTATAGTAGCTCTTTTTGCTTCAGTGATTGCCCAGTGAAAGGATGTCTTCAGCAGTCATTCTTATTTTTTAATTTTGTTTTTCACCATTTCTATTTGAGTTTCCTTCCAATTCTTTTTATTGCCACTAGATCCTATGTGAACGGGGGGGGGGGGGGGGGGGGGGGGGGGGGGGGGTTAGGTCTGGAATTTTTAATGGTAATGATTTTCAAATGTGAGGTCTTATTGATGGCTGATTTTTAGGGCATTGTTCCAAGTGTCAACCACGGTGAAAGTAAATGGGGAGTCCTCACATGAGCATAAGAAGGACGAGAAGAAAGGATTCTAGGTTAAGACACAATGTAGAGTGGACAGCTTTTTGTTCCTTCCACCGTTTGCTTTCTACTTTAGGGTGGGATGCATATGTAGTAGTGGTCAGTCCAGAAGAATTAGGTAATCTATAGGTTCTTCAATGCAAATTCATGTAGTACTTGTGGAGGTTAAGCATGTGTTCAGTCTTATGGGTTGGAATGTTGATTATTTATTTTTATATTATTAAACATTTGCTACCCACCCTTCCTATGTTCAGGGTGGGATACAATAAAACATACACAATTAGAATAAAAACAAACAATAATTTAAACATCAATCAGAATCAGAAGTAATCATGAGGGCAGTGGTAAAGAATAGTGGCTGAAAGGAACATAGGTATAACCTGATAATTTAGCTCTCATATGGAACAGGTAAGTTTTAGTTTTAGTATTTCCAGATGTTTTTGGTGATACACACTGAGTAAGAAATTGTTTCTGTCTCTAAAGCAGCATACAGTTTCCCTTGGGCCACGTTTACCCTAAAGTTTCCTTGTAAATGTATAGTGACCCATCAAGGAAACACCTATGTTTTTTTGATTCATCCCATCTGGAGACATTCTTAATTGACATCTGTTGTACGAAGTACGTAAGAGTTATTTGAATATAGAATGGAAGTCTTTAAATAAGTAATCTGCCACAAGACAGTAAATCATAATTGAAATTTGATTGTTTTTGCCTTTATGATGTTGCTTATTCTTCCCCAAGATGTAGGCTTGATCTAGGTTGTTAGATTTATTATATACAGTTTTTTTCCCTTTTTGTTCACTTATGCTTTCAACCAGAATATGTATTATTATTTTTCATTGTAAATGATTGATAATTAACGAATAGATAATTATAAAAAAGAACTTCATGGTTGCTAGATGAGGGTTTAAATTTTAGGTGAAAAAAATGATCAGGCAAGCTGGGATAAGCTTGTTGAAAAACTATTTGCAAGTGATTGGTTCCGCTTCTTGCTCCATCCACTGGCCCCAGGCTGTCTGAGACTGAGTAGAAATAAAAATGCATTATGTAATACAATGAAATGAAATAAATAAAAATTAAACACATTTTTAATTTGCAATGTTATTTTGTTTCATTGCCAATGGAAATAAAAGTCACGTTTTATCATTTTGTTTTGAAATGATTGCACACTCCTAGTTCCTTGTAAATGCATGTGGATTGGCACAGTTTGATTTCAATATGCCTTGCAGAACATGAAGATGAGTCATCTCCCTTTACAGGCCTGCATCAGTGCGGGGTAAACAAACCACCCGTCAATTCCCCCATTGCTGGCCAGTGTCTCTGAGACAATTTTGTAACTAATGGCCAGAGCCTTCTGCTATAAAAATACCTTCTCACTGTTAATATGCCAGACTGGTATCTTGAAGACTAAAATGTAAAGAGAACCTCATGAGACGCAGATTGCACTCTCATGCGCTCTGGCTGAATTATGTGTCACTGGCAATCTTATAATCAGGTTGCCTGGGTTACATATTTCTTTCATTTTGGTGTCTCATCACAGCAAAATGGAACTTGAGGCAGCTTTGTAGCTTGTACATCTGCAGGGGACCCTTTTGCAAACAGATTCCGCCAAGCAATGGTAAAATGTTTGGAGTGGACTAAGTATGTAGAGTAAAGCAGTGTAGCAGCTTTATTCTTCCTGTGTTTTCCTCCAGTTATGTACACTATTGCCTACTAATTTTAGCTATTTCTTTAATGCAAACCATCAAAATCAAGTTAATTTAATAAACAAGTGCATCACTTCAGTTTTACATTTGGAAAGTCAAAACTTCCCATGATTGTTGGCAACGCTTGGCCATCACGGTACAATTGCTTTCAAGCAGACCTAAGTATGTTACAACAATAATAAACACAAAAATCGTTTAAACAAGAAACATGCTTTACCTTAACAATTACAATGACAATATTGGAAAGTACAGAAAATGAGTAGTCAGTGTATTATCCAGAAAGTCCTTGCAATAGATCAGAGAACAAATTGCAAAAACCAAAAAAGGGGTGTGGTGTTGCTCCTGGGTATGGTGTCAATTGCCCCGACAAGGTCTTTGTTTCGCCAAAAGCGGCTTCCTCAGGGGGGAACCCCTGCTATAAAGACACTCAATGATCTGTCAAAAAAGTATAGGAAATATGAAAAATATATTGTTATTGCTGCTACTTAATAGAAATTGTGTACCCAAAAAAGCCATATATGAAAAAAGGCATATGCAAAAAAACCATAAAGGATCACATTATAAACCATTATATGTATCGCATATGTGTATATATCTATAGATATCTATACTATATAGATATATAGATATACATATACATACACACATATCAATATTTTTTTAAACCAGATTAACAAGATCATACATCTTAAAGAGCAGGGACAAAGTTTTGGAAATCAATTCTTCCATCCCCTTATTTTGAGAAGTTTTCAGAAATCATTCTAAATGAAGATTAATGGAAACTCCAGCTTCAGGCATAGAAGATAACATTAGTCTTTATATAACCTTGCCAGTGTCAGAGAGTAGTTAAAATGTGGAACAGTGAAGTCCTTGGGATAGGGCCCCTTTAACAATGTGAACTGTATAGTACAGTTCGGTATTCACTGCTGGTGCTATATAATCATTAAATATGATTTGTGATCATTTCAAATGTAAAACCCTTTCTTAGGGCACTCCCTGTAGAAGGCAAGGGATCACCTTCAAATACTTCAGACTAGAGACCCGGATCAGAATTAATGCTGTAAGGCCCAAGGAGATCACACTCACAGGGGCAATGCAAAACAGTTTGCTCAGTCATGTGCACTGTTTAACCTGTGGCTGGATGCACATTTTGGACATAACCCCTTATGCTATAAGGGGATTAGAGCATCCAAAGCATGCGTCCACCCCCCACGTAACTAATAGCGCTCATCACATGCTCAGAGCAGGCGTTAATTTCCGAGCAGTCCAAAAAATTATACAGAAAAGCTGAAAATGACGAATGAGGTTATCAAATTTGCAGATGATACAAAATTATTCAGAGTAGTTAAATCACAAACGGACTGTGATACATTACAGGAGGACCTTGCAAGACTGGAAGATTGGGCATCCAAATGGCAGACGAAATTTATTGTGGACAAGTGCAAGGTGATGCATATAGGGAAAAATAACCCATGCTATAGTTACACAATGTTAGGTTCCATACTAGGTGCTACAACCCAAGAAAGAGATCTAGGCATCATAGTGGATAACACATTGAAATCGTCGGTACAGGGTGCTGCGGCAGTCAAAAAAGCAAACAGAATGTTGGGAATTATTAGAAAGGGAATGGTGAATAAAACGGAAAATGTCATAATGCCTCTGTATCGCTCCATGGTGAGACCGCACCTTGAATACTGTGTACAATTCTGGTCGCCGCATCTCAAAAAAGACATAATTGCGATGGAGAAGGTACAGAGAAGGGCGACCAAAATGATAAGGGGAATGAAACAGCTCCTCTATGAGGAAAGGCTAAAGAGGTTAGGACTTTTCAGCTTGGAGAAGAGACGGCTGAGGGGGGATATGATAGAGATGTTTAAAATCATGAGAGGTCTAGAACGGGTAGATGTGAATCGGTTATTTAGTCTTTCAGATAATAGAAAGACTAGGGGGCACTCCATGAAGTTAGCATGTGGCACATTTAGAGAAAGTTCTTCTTCACTCAATGCACAATTAAACTCTGGAATTTGTTGCCAGAGGATGTGGTTAGTGCAGTTAGTATAGCTGTGTTTAAAAAAGGATTGGATAAGTTCTTGGAGGAGAAGTCCTTTTCCTGCTATTAATTAAGTTGACCTAGAAAATAGCCACTGCCATTACTAGCAACGGAAACATGGAATAGACTTAGTTTTTGGGTACTTGCCAGGTTCTTATGGCCTGGATTGGCCACTGTTGGAAACAGGATGCTGGGCTTGATGGACCCTTGGTCTGACCCAGTATGGCATGTTCTTATGTTCTTATGTTGCATTTGTAATAAGGATATAAGAAATGCTTAAACCTTCAATATGTACTTTAGAGGAGAAAGAAAATAAAAGAGAGAGAATATACAAATGAACACAATGAAACACAAATCAACACTCAAACAAGAGAAATAGCTGTGATCAAAGCTGCAGATTACTAAAAATTCCAAGCATTTTATTTTTGCTGGGCTTGCTGATTCCGGGAGCAATAATCAGACATCTTTTCATGGGTAAATGTGTATTTACTCATGTAAAAACCCCATTGTGGGTTAATGTACACACGCTATGAACAGCCACAGGGGAGGGGAAATTGTATGCAGAGGTTTATTTTGAAATGTCCATATGAAGTTTCTGGTGCACACTTTGTGCTTGCTTCAGTGCAGGTGCAAAGTCCTGGATGCTTTAGCCCATATTCTGCATGATGAATTTGAAAGAGAAACTTGGCAAGGGGCTTGTAATGCCATGGAAATGCAGGCCCCATAGGAAAGCGTGCTCACTCGTTCATTCATTATTTATTTATTTGTACATTTTGTATTTCACAGATCACAACAAAAATGCATAGAAAGCATTAACACATAAAATATTAAGTAAAAAAAATATAGCTAAAACCAATTTAAAATAAAAAAAATTCTAAACTATAACATATCTAAAATGAACAAATATATTGTCATTTTGGCCTTTTGTCCCCAGTATACCAATGCCAGCACAGGTATGTCTTTCTTTGCTACTCAATAAATTAAGAATGGCTTGCTTAACACTAGAGTGAAAAAGAGAATTCAGGCAAACACAATTGGCAGAAGATAAATGTAGGAAACTAGACAGTAGCATGGTAGAGGAAAGAAAGGAATGAAAAATAAATAGAAAAGAAGGATAGAACAAAAAAGAGGAACATTTTTAAAGCCACTGGCCTGGTAGATTGACTGAAATTCATCTTCCTTGGTCCATCTAAAAGTATGTGCAGGCTTTCACATCATAGGTACTTTTGCCTAGTTAGAAAGAGGTGTTCCCTGAGAAGTAAACAGCATGCATACATCGATATATGCAATCCAAGAGTTTCAGACACTTGCACACTCCGTGGCCCCCTCTGCCCGGAAAGCAAGACGCTCTGCCATGCTGATCTGTGCTCTCTCTCTCTTACACATTTGAGCACTATGGCCTGACAACAATTTTCTCCACAGCGAGTTCAAGGATGGTCTGTGCAGGCCACTCGCGCTGTCATCTGATGATGTGCCCTTTCTGAACAACTTCTGATTCAAAGGGGAGGGGTGAGAGGAAGAAAGGGGAGGGAAAAGGTCACTTTGTCCATGTTCTATATCCTGTGTGAGAATAAATCAAAGCACTAAGAACCAGAAATAAGATTTCAGCTGCCTGATAAGTGTTCAAATGCTTTTCCATGTTTACGTTTTGCTCAATAACTGACACCAGTTGTTTCTTTATTTACAGCTTTGTTATATGGCACCCAGGCCAGAGAAAGGAGTTCCCAAACTTGACCTCAAGAGCTATAACCCATTCAGATTTTCAGGATTGCTGCAATGAATGCACATGATGTCAATTTAGAACATAAGACCATAAGATATGTCATACTAGGTCAGACCAAGGGTTCATCAAGCCCAGTATCCTGTTTCCAACAGTGGCCCATCCAAGTCACAAGTACCTGGCAAGTACCCAAACATTAGATAGCTCACAAGCTACTATTGCTTATTAATTAATAGCAGTTTATGGATTTTTCCTCTAGGAACTTATCCAAACCTTTTTAAACCCAGTTATACTAACTGCTGTAACCACATCCTCTGGCAATGAATTCCAGAACTTAACTATGCGCCAAGTGGAAAAGAAGTTTCTTTGATTTGTTTTAAATGAGCTACCTGCTAACTTCATGACGTGCCCCCTGGTCCTTCTATTATCTGAGACAGTAAATAACTGATTTACATTGACTTGATCAAGTCCTTTTATGATTTTGTAGACAGTCCTTTCATTCAATGGAAAAAGGACATGCGCATAGATCTCATGCATACTCATTCTGGCAATCCAGAAAACCCGACGGTTGCAGACCTCAAAGACTGAGTTTGGGAACCCCTGTTTCAAAAGATAATAATGCAGATAGAAAATAGATTTTAGAAAATATATGAAGTTGGAAAAGAAACCAGGAAGCTAAGGACTTGGCCATTGGGATATGTCAGCTGGAAAAAGTGTTTTGGGTTTAGATCAGAATTCAGAGAGGTACCTAGATGCTGGAATGGAAAATACACAAGGGCATGGAAATCAGCGGTTGCTTGTTTGGTAGAGGGGGAAATATGGAAGGTTATTCCTTTGAAATAAATGGGTAAAACATGACAAAGTTCGTTTGGTTTGTTGAGTCCAAAACAAATAGACAGTGCTTCTGAAAATATTAGTTTCATTTGTTTTTGGATCTATGGCTAGGGGAATTAGTTGGATAAACGTATTCTTCTAACTTACAGGGTCATTTATCAAATCGTGTTATGGCGTTTTCGCATGCAATAAGCACCATAACGCATGGTGTGATGCTAATTTTTAAAAGGAGAGGGATTTCAGAAAAAGTGGGCTGGCTTCGCGAAGCCATAATGCACAATATAGACGCTGAAAATAACTTTTTTCAATTGCGTTAAGCTGTGCGATATCATTTATTTATTTTATTTATTTATTTGTATGGTTTTATATACCGTTATTCGGTAGAGCCATCATAACGGTTTACAAATCTGCAATTATCATCCAACATATGCAATTATCTTACAATCAAATGGAGTTAACATAGTAATCATGCGCTATGCCCATAACACAATTTGTGATTTTTTTGCAAATTCCATTTTGGGCATTTTTAGGCTGGGGAAGGGCCTGAGATGGGGGAAGGGGGGAAGAGAGAGAGCGCCTCTGGGGGAAGGGGGGAAGAGAGAGAGTGGCACCATAGGAAGCAGCTATTTATGCTACTATATGAGGCCCAATTAGTAACTCGAGTGAGGTTTAGGTAGTAGTGTAGGGGTTAGGGGCCACTTTAACATGCAGAGTGAGACGTACGAACAGAACAGTATACTCTTGTGAAGACTTGATGTCCTTCGGAGTGAGGAAACTCACACAACGATGAGATTTTTGAGAGAACATTGTACAAATCTCATCGTTGTATGAGTTTCTTCATGCCAAAGGATATCAAATCTTCACAAGAGTGTACTGTTACTTTCGTACATCTCACTCTGCATGTAAAAGTGGCCCCTATCCCTACCTAAACCTCACCTCGAGTTACTAGGTGGGCTTCCTATCTACTAGATAAGGGAGCCCTGACCGACGTGCTGGAAATGCGCAGTAGAGAGCAGCTCTACCGCGCATGCGCGGGCGAGCACGTTGGTCAGAGAGGAGTGTGCCCGAAAAAAAAATGGCACTGGGTCCTTAGGAGCAGGAGCGGCGGCGAGCAGGAGCGGGAGGAGCAGTAGCAGTGGCGGCGGCGACAAGCAGGAGCGGGAGGAGCAGTAGCGGCGGCGGTGACGCGCGCGAGGGAGGGAGGGACACCCCCCGTCTGCCGGTTGTGGATGAGCTGAAAGGGGAGGGGATTGAAAGAGGGGGAGTGAGTGAGGGGAGGGAGGAGAGAGTGAGCTGAGGGGAGGGGGGAGGGGAGGAAGGAGAGAATGAGCTGAGGGGAGGGGGAGGGAGGAGAGAGTGAGGAGAGAGTGGGGGGAGGGGGGAGGGAGGGAGAATAGAGGGGGGAGGTGAGAGGGAGCGAGGGAGGAGAGAGTGCGGTGAGGGAGACTAGAGGGGGGAGGTGAGAGGGAGGGAGGGAGAATGAGGAGGAGGGAGTGGGAAGGAAATGGACAAAACATTTTTTTTAAATGTAGCCCGTTGTTACGGGCTTAACGGCTAGTAGTAGTATAAATAGCTGCTTACTATGGTGCCACCCCCAGAGGCTCTCCTCCCCCCCCCCCCAGTGGAGAAATGCAGTTATGTAGGTATTACCTCAAAAATTTAATGCACTTTGTGATAATACCTATGCAAATTACACATTGCATTAATTAGGCTATTACCAAAAAACACACCCCTTTTTCTATCGCATGCGATATTTACAGCAGATTCATCACACCGGTTTACATTCAGGTACTGTAGGTATTTCCCTATCCCCAAAGGGCTTACAATCTAAGTTTTGTACCTGTTTTTAGTTGGCTGGATAAGTTTATCCAGATAGCTTTAGGCCTGCTTAATAGCAGGTCAACTTATCCAGTTGACTTAGCCGGATAAGTCTAAATATAGTTACTTATGAAGATAAGTTAGCTAGATAAGTAGCTCCTCCCAGTTCTGCCCAATCTACCTTCCATTTAGCTGACTAACTACTTAAGTGGATAAGTAGTTATCCAGCTAAGTAGTAGTCACTGAACTTAATGGGCTAAGTGGTGCTGATTATCGATCTCTATACATCTATGGGGCAAGCAAAAGTGTATGTTTTTTCTCTTTAAGCCAGATACCGTGTAGCCAGGATGGAATGGGATAAAGAAACAGGATCAAACAAAGTTAAGTGCTTTTTCAACCAGCTTATCCCAGCTTGATGTCCTCATTTTTTTAACCTGAAACTGAAAGAAAAACTTTACTTTGAACAGTCGCTACTTTGTTCAGCCATTTCTCTACTGGATTTCATACAGAGAGGAGAGAGGTTCTGAAGCTCTTTGTCAGAGTGAAAGAAAAAAGTTTATAAAAAGATTTAGATAAAAGAAAACAATGTGGGCTGTTGCCCGTTGTCACAGGGTCATAGGAGGTTCTGTAATTTTCAATGATAATAAAAATCTGCCACACATAATAGAGAGAGATCTGTGTTTCATTGTGAGCAGTGGTATACAGCAGAGAATCTGACAGGTAGGCTTTGCTCTTTCTGTCTTTTTTGTGTGTGTAAAGGAGCTGGTGTATTTTGTGTGGATCCTGGTACAATTTTGGAGACTGCAGGTATATTTTAATTTTACGTTGCTTCTACTGCTCAATCACTACCATTATTGTATTTGGTTAGGTGGTTCTGCAGCACAGGATAGCACTTGTCTATGTGCGTTGGTAGATATAAACCCTAGTAGAGGTATAGCCCTGTATATATAATTCTTCTGGGGGAATTCTGCACAAAATAATTTAAAATTCTGCACACAAAAACTTAAAATTCTGCAAAATTTTGCAAACTTTATATTGGTCAAAATAACACAATTTACATGACAGTCTTTAAGTAATTACATTTTAAATTAATACAGAAAAAAGATATTACTTAGAGATGCTGAATTTTAAATATTTAGAGCAGAATTTCCCTAGAAATTCACTGTAAGAGTGTCCCTTCCACTTACTCTCCCTACTCCCCTGGCTACTTTGCCCTCTCAGGCCCCACTCCTCCACCTGCCAGTATCTCTTCCCTCCACCTCTAGGCTCAACGCCTTCTACTCTATCGCCAGTCCCAGAGTTTGACCCCATTCTCAGTACTGCCCCTCACACAGGCTCCCTCTGTCCCTCCCTCTCTCACACACATGCTCCTCTCTCTAGTACACATAGACACACCCTCATACAGGTTCCCTCACTGTCTTGCACACACACAACCCCTCATATAGGGTCCCTCTCTCTTGCATACACACCCACACAAGCTCCCTTTCTCTCTCACGCATACATACTCACACAAGCTACCTATGTCTCTCTCTCATACGCCTTTTCACACAGGCTCTGTCTCACACATACACAATCCCTTCACACAGGCTAGCACCCTCACATACACACGATCCCTTTTTTATACACACTCCCAATCTTTCACACACATACACACTCCTTCACAATCCCTCAGATAGGCGCCCTCTCTCTGGCACCCACACTCAAGAATGCCCCCTGCTCTCTTACTTCCCATGCTCTCTCACACACACTCCTGCTTACCCCCCTGCTCTCTCACCCACCCCTGCTCTCTCTCTCATACCCCCTTCCCCTGCTCTCTCCCCCTCCCCTCTCCTCTCACATTCCCTCCCCCACACCTCCTCCCCTTCCCCTCCCCTCTCTCACACACCCTCCTCTTTCTCACAACCCTCTCCCTCTCCTCTCTCTCAACACACACACACACACATTCACTCTCACCAGGGCCTTCATCTTTGCCACGAGCGGAGCGCATCCCATGGCACGAGGGGGCCTTCATCTTTGCCGCAAACAGTGCACCAAGGCCTTCATCTTCACTGCGAGCAGAGTGCGTCCCACGGCACACGGGTGCCTTCATCTTCGCCGCGAATGGTGCGGCGGAGCCTTTATCTTTGCCACGAGCGGAGCGCCGGAGCCTTCATCTTCACACACTCCGTTCATAGCATGCCGGGGTCTCCTCTGCCATTTTCAGCACAGAATTTGGCAATTCTGCGCAGGGGGGAAATCTGCGTTCCACAGTGGTGCAGAATTCCCCGAGGACTAATAAATGTCTGAGTTTCTGAGTGATATTTTTTAGTGTATTTTAGTGTCTAAAGAGTCTATAAATGGGGACTGAGAAAACTGGTTTCATTTTTATCATAAATGCTGGTATGTAAAAGAACTACTCCTAGGTAAGCATGCCTGGTTTGTCTTCAAGAGTCCTAGGAGGAGAAATGGACACAACTTCAGGAAAGATTTCATATCAGGAATTATCCTATACTGACAGACTCAAGGCCCTTGCAGCAGGGAGACAAACTTGAGATTTTTCTGTGTTTTTCATAGAGCTGAGGGAGTTCTAATTGATTTTTTTTTTGTTGGGTTTTTTTTTTGTCTTCAAGATTTGGGACTTGTATACAGTACCTAAGGCTGTCTGTTAATATGACTGCTTTTAGAAGTCTGTGATTCATTCTTTTCAGAGCCAGATTAAGGGGTAGGCCAGCCAGGCAGCTGCCCTGGCCACCTGCCTATGGGGGGCACGGGGGGCTTGCGGTTTCAGCTCTTCACCAGGGGCTGCAGAAACAGCTGCTTCTGCTGCCTGGCTCTTGACTTTCGGCTGCTGCAGAATTCTAAGTCTCTCTGCCCGCTGGAGGTTGCAGCTCAGGCAAGCTGGGGTAAAGCAGGTGGGTGGGATGTGGAGCTGAGCCAGTGGGGACCACGCCTCAACCCTCAGCAGCTACCACCTGCTGGTTCAGGGGCAGGCAAGCTGAACAGCGGCTGTCATTGAGGGACAGGGGTACTGGACTAGGTTGTCCCTCTTTTGTCAAGGGTGGGAGTCAGAGGTGGGGGTGCATCTCCCACCTTGAGGGCGCCACTCTGGCCTACTGAAGGTGCCCACCTGGCTTAGTCCAGTTCCAATCCATTTTATATTGATTATGGCTTGTACCCTAGAAGATCAAATACAAATTTGGAATCATGACGCCATTGTGTGAGACTTCCTTTGATGGACACCAAGGTCATGGGTATAGTGCATCAGAGGCAACCAATAGAAGGCTTGAAGAGGAGGGCAAGAATTTCACTGGATGGCGTGGACACAGAGGGGAATATTTCTTCCCTATTCATCAAGATATTCCCACTCCTTAAGCCTCTAAGCCTGGTACAATCCAATATTAGTAGTGATGTGTAGTCCCAACATTTTTGGTTTGGTTTGTTTTAATTCAGTTTGTTTAAAGTTTTTTTCTGTTTGATTTGTTTGCCAAACTGAAAAAAAAAAACATTAAACAAGAAAAAAAAAACCCCAAAACAAAAAAAAAAACTGAACTGCTAAAAAAATCAGGCCAGAGAAATGTATAGCCGTAAATCAAAATGGTGCTGGCCGTAACAGAGGAAGGTGCCAAAGTGATGTCACTTTGGTGCCATTCTTAGGCAGACAGCACCATTTTTAAAGTGCCAGGACCTGGGCAGGAGCAATTAGGCATTGCTCTTGCCCATTTCTTTTATTTTCATTTATTTCTTGAGTTTTAATCATTTATATAATACAAAAGAAGAGGTTCAAAGTAAAACATTTAAAATGAAATAATCCAAAATCACATACTCATATTCATTAGAACAAAGTCCACATCAGTGGGAACAGTAGCTTCCCTGATACAAACAACAGTACAAATTCAACAGACCTATCTCAGATAAAAGTTTCCAAGTGTGCTGGATAAAAAAAAAATATTACCCTGATGCTCATCTAGACATTTACAGGGGAATTTCAGAAAAAATATACCTGGTTATTTACACAAGCCTTCCCTTAATATCCTGCGACACAAACACAGACGTCAGATGCAATTATCGCTCAAAACTTGATGTAATTATGTTGAATTTTCTTTCCCTTCCCCGACCCCTTGTTGCTTTCTTCCCCCCCCCCTACCTCCTCCCAGATAGCCCTGTCCTCCCTTAATATCCGAACTAAGTGCAGAGTCATGTTCGAAATTATCTATACCCTCTTCGAGGTTTTATAGTATTTATCTTGTTAACCACTTGATATATGTTATGCTTTACTTTATTTCTATTACTTATATCTAATTCTCCTCCTACATTTGTTTTGAAGATATTTGTTATTTGTAACTTTTACAAGGTTTGGTTCGATGTAAACCGATGTGATAAGAATCTTTGTCTTGAACATCGGTATAGTAAAAAGATGTAAATAAATAAATAAATAATACCCGAGATTTCAAATTCAAAAACACTTTCCTCCTAAACTGTATGCCCTGGAAACATCAGGGAACACCTGTATAGCATGACCGCAAAACAAGGAACGTTTGCACGTGAAATACTGCTGAAGAAAAAGCTCCGTACCTTGAAGAGTCACAAAAGTTACTACAAAAGTGAAATATCAGAAAATGTCTGCAAGAGAGATTCATCTGAACTATTAAATGAAGCTAAGACATCTGTTTCACTGTCAGTCGCAGCTACAATTTTTCTCTTGTCTGGTATATAATAAAAATTAGATAAGGAAAAAGTTTTATCAGGAGAAAATTGAAGTTTTTCAACCACATATTTTTTAAACAATTCTAAACCAGACAATAAACGAGTCTTAGGAAAGATCAATAGATGTAAATTCTTAGATCTTAATCTATTTTCCATTTGTTCACACTTAGAATGGTTGTTTAAATTATCTTTTATACCTGATTCAATTGAAGATTGCAAAGTAGCAATAAGATTAGACTGAGCACCTAAATTACTATCAATCTGTGTCAATTTATCTACCTCTCTTAATTTTGAAGATACATCTGAAGAAAATTGGCAGAGTTGTGAGATAGAATTAGAAACTGATGTCTCTATTGGAACAACAATCCTCCAACTATCTTTCAACGTTATATCAGATGGTTCCGATGTCTCTAAACTGAGGGGTAAAACTGGATATGGTATTTCAGAAACAGTTCTAGTAGGTAACACATAAGAATCAATAATTTCCAAGATAAAGCCTACCTCAGTCTCGGTCACCAAACGGTTTACTTTTCCACTTTGTCCAGCCAATGGGATAGAAGTTAGAAGATCTGCAGTTGGGACCTATCAATGCTCAAGGGATTAGCAGGAGGAAATCTTACCTCTGGGCTTAGAGTTAAATTGTCCAAATCTGTGCTCAAGTTCCCTTGCAGCAGTGAATTGTACCTTATCACTTGCTGATCCATAGGCCCCTTGATGGGAATTGAGCTCTGAGTTGAAAACATTTTTCCTTTCCTTTTCTTTCCCATGTTATACACAGGAAAAAACGGGCATAAGGGGCGCACCTCAGAGGTCAGGTGACTCGGACTTCGGGTTGTCCAGATGATGCCTGCAGCACTCCCAGGCAGGATCAGGGGATCACTTGGGTTGCCGTCCCACAACTCCTTGCTGCTCACCTTGTTATGAAGGCCCCGGAGATCAGGTGACTTCTTTTTTGGGTTGGCCAGATGACACTTGCAGCACTCCTGGGCAGGACCAGAGGACTGGTTAGGCTGCTGTCCCCTGACCATTTCAAAAGTGGGTCCACGGCTAGGCCTTGATGCCGGCCCCAGCCCAGGCCTAGGCTGTGGTGTAAGTCTACTGAAGGCCCATTTTTAAAAAAAACAAAAGGTAATGAAAACAAAAATACCCAAACATTTTCAGGTATTTTCATCAGAAACTATTTTCAGTTTGTTCCATCTGGGACAAACCTACAATGACCTCATTCATTGCATTTTTTGCGTTAGTTAAACAAAATGCACATTCCTGTTATTCAGTCATTTTTTTGAACATACAGACTTGATACAATGATCAGAAACTCTTAGCACCTGTTTCTTTATGTGCCCCAGCAGGGGTTACATATGTGGTTCTTCCACAAAATGTCATTTAGTTACTGGTAGTTACATATAGACCCTCCCAGTCTGGCCACTAGATGCCACTATCCCTATCTTTATAATTTTACTTTGATCTATTTATTTAACTGTTTACTTAACTGTTATTCAATTTTTACATGTTATCTGTTTATCTGTTTTTTATTTGTTTACTGTAAATAAGCCAAGTTTAACTTTTAATGTAAAAAGCCCCGGCCAGACAAGCCCCGGGCGAGTTCCTGTTCTCTGTAAACCGGAATGATTTGTATCTTATGCAGGAATTTCGATATAGAAAAATTAGAAATAAATAAAATAAAATAAATAATACACTTAGAAAGGGAGCCATCCATGCTCTTCAGTCCCTCCCACCTGGAGGTTCTGATTGGATGACTCAATGCTAGTTAGCCTGGCCATTTTAAGACACCATGGGATTCAGTTAGAGAGAAGTCAGAGAGCAAGATGTATTTTTTCCCAGACTCTAGTGAGGCCTCCCAGTTTCACCCAAAGAAGTTTTTTTTAGAATTGGCACCTCTCGTGCACTCCCTGCCTGAGGGTCCATCTCCTATTTTGCGATTTTAAGCCTGATACCCCTTTGGGGCAAAGGGGCTCTTTTCCAGGGACCAAAGACCTGTGAGCCTCCTCTACTCACTAGGTAGGCAAGCACCAGTGATGGATCCAGCTGCAAGAGACAGTGACAGCAGAAGAGATATCCAGTTTAACTTGTGAAAGTATGATTTGGACTTTGAGTTAAGTGGGGAGGTTTTTTGGTTCCCCCTTGCCCCCTGGGATGGCAGTGCTGAGAAATAGCCTGATCCCCTGATTTTTCCACAAGAAAAATCCCAGAAGTAACAGCTAAGGAAGAAAGTGCAAGAGGAGGAGATCCCCATCCAGATTTCTGCACATTAAGGAACCAGGGCAGGTTGGGTTTCTAAGGGGAAGAAGAGGTCTAAAGGTAGGATTTTTGCAATACAATTGGGACCCCTTCTAGAGGAATCCCTTACAGCCACTGGGAGAGTCTGTGCATTTAAAATCACCATGGGCTCTACCCAGATGTCTGTAACAAAGGACACCTACCTGCTCAAAAGACATTTCTGTACCAAAGTCCATTTCTGAACTATGGACTTTATTTTGCCTTAAACTAAACAGTAAATTATTATTTAACACCCAGTCCCAGGGATGCCATAACTACAAAAAAACACACAAGGGACACACTAAGGGCCGGATTTTCAAAGGGTTACCCGCGTAACGGGTCTTACGCATGCCGGGCCTATTTTCAAAAGGCCCGGCGACGTGTGTAAAGCCCCGGGAGGCGTGTAAGTCCCGGGGCTTTACTAAAGGGGCGGTCTGAGGGTGGGGCGGGGCAGGGGCGGGGACAGACGCTCCCAGCACAGCAGCCTGGGAGGGAACGGGGGAAGGCAGCGCGTCTTGGCACGCACGAGGTACACAATTGTGCACCCCCCTTGTGCACGCCAACCCCCGATTTTATAACTTGCACGCGTGT
This sequence comes from Rhinatrema bivittatum, assembly GCF_901001135.1. Lineage (NCBI taxonomy): Eukaryota > Metazoa > Chordata > Amphibia > Gymnophiona > Rhinatrematidae > Rhinatrema > Rhinatrema bivittatum. The sequence continues at coordinate 51,584,392 of NC_042622.1, read as the reverse complement.
GCGCCGGGTAGCTCGCGCACATGTACACCCGCGTGCTATTTTGAAAATCTACCCCTAAAGTTCTTTCTCACTATCTGGACCATAGACAGGAGTTTCCCCCCCATGGAAAGAATCCTCTCCCCCTCCCCCACCACCACCCCAGGAATCAAGAGTCAACCTGGGAAGGAGTCAGCTAGCTGGAGCAGCCCCAGAGGTTATAAATGTGATTGTGTGTCCTTGGGACTAAACAACTTAGGTAAGGATTACATCAGCTAGAAGACAGCAGTATGTGCTTTGTTTCTGTGTCTAGTCTTCGATGTGTGTCCATACTAGCACTGTATATACATTGCAATACAAAAACCCCTAGCCTTTAGTATCTGAAACAATATTCCATTATGCCATAGCCATCAAAGGATAGGCATGGTATTGGGAAAAAAAGAGGAAATGCTAGTCATTCACAGGGATCTAGCACCAGTTCAAGCAGCACTGATAATAGTAGGGATAGGACGAGGAGTCCTCTAACCAAGGTAAGATGTTTTTAAGTGGGGGAAAACCAGCAGGGCAGGGTTTGGTAAGATAAGAACATAAGAACATGCCATACTGGGTCAGACCAAGGGTCCATCAAGGCCAGCATCCTGTTTCCAACAATGGCCAATCCAGGCCATAAGAACCTGGCAAGTACCCAAAAACTAAGTCTATTCCATGTTACCGTTGCTAGTAATAGCAGTGGCTATTTTCTAAGTCAACTTAATTAATAGCAGGTAATGGACTTCACCTCCAAGAACTTATCCAATCCTTTTTTAAACACAGCTATACTAACTGCACTAACCACATCCTCTGGCAACAAATTCCAGAGTTTAATTGTGCGTTGAGTAAAAAAGAACTTTCTCTGATTAGTTTTAAATGTGCCCCATGCTAACTTCATGGAGTGCCCCCTAGTCTTTCTATTATCCGAAACAGTAAATAACCGATTCACATCTATCCGTTCTAGACCTCTCATGATTTTAAACATCTCTATCATATACCCCCTCAGCCGTCTCTTCTCCAAGCTGAAAAGTCCTAACCTCTTTAGTCTTTCCTCATAGGGGAGCTGTTCCATTCCCCTTTTCATTTTGGTAGCCCTTCTCTGTACCTTCTCCATCGCAACTATATCTTTTTTGAGATGCGGCGACCAGAATTGTACACGGTATTCAAAGTGCAGTCTCACCATGGAGCGATACAGAGGCATTATGACATTTTCTGTTTTATTCACCATTCCCTTTCTAATAATTCCCAACATTCTGTTTGCTTTTTTGACTGCCGCAGCACACTGAACTGACGATTTCAATGTGTTATCCACTATGACGCCTAGATCTCTTTCTTGATTTGTAGCACCTAATATGGAACCTAACATTGTGTAACTATAGCATGGGTTATTTTTCCCTATATGCATCACCTTGCACTTGTCTACATTAAATTTCATCTGCCATTTGGATGCCCAATTTTCCAGTCTCACAAGGTCTTTCTGCAATTTATCACAATCTGCTTGTGATTTAACTACTCTGAACAATTTTGTATCATCTGCAAATTTGATTATCTCACTCGTCGTATTTCTTTCCAGATCATTTATAAATATATTGAAAAGTAAGGGTCCCAATACAGATCCCTGAGGCACTCCACTGCCCATTCCCTTCCACTGAGAAAATTGACCATTTAATCCTACTCTCTGTTTCCTGTCTTTTAGCCGGTTTGCAATCCAGGAAAGGACATCGCCACCTATCCCATGACTTTTTACTTTTTCTAGAAGCCTCTCATGAGGAACTTTGTCAAAAGCCTTCTGAAAATCCAATTATACTACATCTACCAGTTCACCTTTTTCCACATGTTTATTAACTCCTTCAAAAAAGTGAAGCAGATTTGTGAGGCAAGATTTGCCTTGGGTAAAGCCATGCTGACTTTGTTCCATTAAACCATGTCTTTCTATATGTTCTGTGATTTTGATGTTTAGAACACTTTCCACTATTTTTCCTGGCACAGAAGTCAGGCTAACCGGTCTGTAGTTTCCTGGATCGCCCCTGGAGCCCTTTTTAAATATTGGGGTTACATTAGGTATCCTCCAGTCTTCAGGTACAATGGATGATTTTAATGATAGGTTACAAATTTTTACTAATAGGTCTGAAATTTCATTTTTTAGTTCCTTCAGATCTCTGGGGTGTATACCATCCGGTCCAAGTGATTTTCTACTCTTCAGTTTGTCAATCAGGTCTACCACATCTTCTAGGTTCACCGTGATTTGATTCAGTCCATCTGAATCATTACCTATGAAAACCTTCTCCAGTACGAGTACTTCCCCAACATCCTCTTCAGTAAACACCGAAACAAAGAAATCATTTTATCTTTCCGCGATGGCCTTATCTTCTCTAAGTGCCCCTTTAACCCCTCAATCATCTAACGGTCCAACTGACTCTCTCACAGGCTTTCTGCTTCGGATATATTTTAAAAAGTTTTTACTGTGAGTTTTTGCCTCTATGGCTAACTTCTTTTCAAATTCTCTCTTAGCCTGTCTTATCAGTGTCTTACATTTAACTTGCCAACATTTATGCATTATACTATTTTCTTCTGTTGGATCCTTTTTCCAATTTTTGAATGAAGATCTTTTGGCTAAAATAGCTTCTTTCACCTCCCCTTTTAACCATGCTGGTAATTGTTTTGCCTTCTTTCCACCTTTCTTAATGTGTGGAATACATCTGGACTGTGCTTCTAGAATGGTATTTTTTAACAATGACCACCCCTCTTGCACACTTTTTACTTTTGTAGCTGCTCCTTTCAATTTTTTTCTAACAATTTTTCTCATTTTATCAAAGTTTCCCTTTTGAAAGTTTAGCATGAGAGCTGTGGATTTGCATACTGTTCCTCTTCCAGTTATCATATTATGATCACTATTGCTAAGCGGCCCCACCACCATTACCTCTCTCACCAAACCCTGTGCTCCACTGAGAATTAGATCTAAAATTGCTCCCTCTCTCGTCGGTTCCTGAACCAATTGCTCCATAAAGCTATCATTTATTCCATCCAGGAACGTTATCTCTCTAGAATGTCCCAATGATACATTTACCCAGTCAATATTGGGGTAATTGAAGTCTCCCATTATTACCGCACTACCAATTTGGTTAGCTTCCCTAATTTCTCTTACCATTTCACTGTCCGCTGCTTGCTCCTATCTCCACTGTTCCAGCAGGGGCAGAAGAAGGCAGTAATTAGAGATTGTCAATAGAAGTGTGGGGGGGGGGGGGGGGGAGGCACTAGGAGTGGAACAACCAAAACCAGCACAGTGCTCCCCCTATTTTTTCCTGAGATGTCTGCAGGAGATCTTTAGGGAAACTATTGAGTTAGATGAATCATGTCTGAGATTTTCAGAGGACATTGAACATAGTTCAGGAGGGGTTGGGGAGTCTAGCTACTAACATGTCATCTAGTGAGCAGCAACAGGAAGTAGTAAGTGATACTGCCGGGACCAAGAGCATGCCTTTGGAAGAGAAGGTTGTGGAGGGCATGAAAGATGCCCCAGCCTTTTCCCAGGTCTAGCAGCAGCACTCAAGGATGCAGAACAGAAGGGGGCTGCAAGATATCAGAGGTGAGGAGGCACTTTATAGTTCCGGTGGACCACCATTTTGCAGAATGCATCCACTGTTAGAAAGCCATTGATAGGGAAAATGTACTGCTCACCTTTCAAACAGTGGGATGCAGCATCCTTTGCCAAAACAACACTACTTAACGTTGGTTTCAGGGATGCCCACTGGTAGAGTACTGGGGACCCTACCTTCCACTCAAAGCAGCAGGAGCAGGAACTCCACAGAAAAGAGGAAGATCATTTTCCAAGCCAACCCCTGGCTCCTTCCCATAGTAAGGTGGCAGGCCATGTCAGCAGCAAACCACTACAGAGCAGATTGGGTGGTGTTCTGCATCACTGTCCTGTAGTAAGAAGTAGGCAATAGCAAAAGAAGATTTTTTTTTGTTTTCAGGAGAAGTTGGTTTTCCATTTTGTTTAATGTTTGTTGTTCAGTTCAGTTAATTTGCTGAACTGAAAAAAACATTAACACCGCCACCACCACCCCCTACCCCCGAAAAAAAAGCTACAAAACATAAAAATCACAGCCCTCAACTACCCTCCTGCACCTCCAGAATTTACCCTGTGGTCCAAGCCTGCCCAGGGCCTCCCTGAACCCCTGAGGCCCAGGAAAATTCAAACCCAGCTGGGGTTTCCCCGGATCCCTCCTTCCCAGTTCAAATTTGTCGGACCTGGGGAGCTCCCACCACAGTCCCCACTGCATCCTTGAAAAAACCAAAACAGCAGGAATGAAGCCCACTCACTTCTGCCTTGGTCCAGAACTTTAAAAGTGGCACTATCCATCTGGAAAACAGAGTCAAAATGACATAACTTTGGAGTCTTCCTTCAGTGCGGCTGCTGCCATTTTGTTGAATAGCTATATAACAAAATGGTGCCAGCTGCACCAGTAAAAGGTGCTGAATGACATCACTTTAGCAGTGGACAGTGTTATTTTTGAAGTGCCAGGACCAGGAAGAGCATGTGGAGGCCCTTGCCTGGGTCCGGCCCAAGCCTAGACCTTGGTATCAGACCTGACCTGAGCCTAGGCTTAGGCTTCGGGCCCAGGCAGTTTTTTGGCCTATGAAGCTCCAGCCAAGAGGTCCCCCTTTTTTCCCATTCAAATTGTTTTGTTTTGGTTTTTTTTGTTTCAGGGGATTTTTGTCTACTTTAATGTTTGTTTTTTTTTGTTTGGTAAATGAACCAAACTGAAAAGAATATTAAACATGTAAGGATTTGTGCATCTGTTTTTTGTGGAGAATAGATTTTCTGAAGGAAATAATGCACTTACAGGTGAATTTTCAAAGGAGTTCCGCATGTAAATGTAAAATATGACAATAGCAACTTTCAAAAGCCATTTACTCAAGTTAAATGTACTTAACCTGGGTAAATCCTATGGGCAATTAAATGGTATGTATTGTAGCAATTTTCAAAAGCCACTTAACGTGGGTAAAGTGCATTTACACAAATAAAACTTGGATTTAAGCATGTAAATGCTTTTGAAAATCAGGCCCATAGACTTGAAAATACAGCCTACGTGCATTATTTTCTACTCCAGCCCAAAACACAACCCTGGGAACGCTTCACTAAATGCGGCTAAAAGTATGCCTGTTGTAGAACAACGAAAACCTTTAGTTACACAATGGTCAATTTTCAGGCAATGAATTTACACAGGTAAATCACAAATTATCTGCCCACATGGCTTTAAAAATTGTCATCTGAATGTAATATTTATATCCAGAGCCATGTTCCTGCAGTGGGCTATTATATATACCACAGCTGGGCACAGTATGATAACGGCTCAAACCAGATGTTGTAGCATAGTCCTTGAAAACTTGTGTTCAGGAGTTTCTTTTTTTTTTTTAATTAATTCCAGTATACTGTATGGGGCAGATTTTCAAAGAGTTACACATGTAACATATGCGTGTAACCCCCAAAAAGCTGCCCCACCCTGCCCTTGGGCGCCGAGCCTAACTTGCATGGGCTCAGTGGCGTGCACAAGCCCCGGGACGTGCGTATGTCCTGGGGCTTCGAAAAAGGGGTGTTCCGGGGGTGGGGCGCCGGTTTGGGGGCGTTCCGGGGGCGGGGCCGAGGCCTCCGGAACAGCCGCCGTGCCGAGGGACCGCGCGCTGTTACGCCTGCCCAGAGGCAGGCGTAAATTCTCAAATAAAGGTGGGGGGGGATTTAGGTAGGGCTGGGGGGATGGGTTAGATAGAGGAAGGGAGGGGAAGGTGGGGGGAAGCGGTAGGAAAATTCCCTCTGAGGCCGCTCCAATTTTGCAACTTGTGTGGCCGACTCTGGATTTTATAACATGCATGCGGCAGCACACACATGTTATAAAATTGGGCGTAGATGGTAAAATCTGCCCCTTTTTTAGTATACTTTGTAAAGTACAAAGAATATTCCTGGATAATGAAATAAAATAAAATTGCTTTTGCCTCAAAACCATAACCTTCATAAAGCATTTGCATGACAGCACAGGCCAGTGCTTATGGATAAATGTGATTGGGTTTGGAACATCAGCAATGACGATTTGCCCATTGACCACGTGGAAACTGAGAGCAATCAGTCACTTCTGGCTGGCTGAGAAATTTAACACATCAAATTACCATTAATGGTTAAAATTCTGCCTTCTGATACCCTGAGTCTTGTAAGCTTAAATGTTTCATAAAAATGTAGAAAGAAAATCGTAAAAAAAAGAAAAATCATAAATAGATAATCATACCAAGAAAATCATGAAAAGAAATTGCTCTTGGGTTTAGTTAGAAATGTGAGTGATTAAGGCTCTTATAAGTAGTTTCAGAATAAGATACTACACTTACTCCCTCAAGCTGCTGCTGCTTCAGCTCTTGTGATTTCATTTTACAGTACATACATGGAAAACACATATTTATCATGGATGTAACAGAAATTAATATTTACTGAGGCAAGATCAGTAGTCATAGATTTTTAACACAGTACAATCTGTAATAAAAAAAAAAAAATGCCAGGAAAACAATAGATTCCCTAGATTGGGGTAATTATCTAAGCAAAGAAATAGATTGGGGAAGAGAGGAATTTCATTATTCTGAATCATTATCTCAATGGATTTTATCAAGTCCTTTATATTTCCACGTCTTAAACATTATGAGAACAATTTGGAAAGGGATCAAGCAGCTGCAGGTTTACTGAATCTGCAATTATTATCCTATATAAAAAGAATCTGCTACAAGTAAAGGGTATGAGGAGACCAGAAGAGGCTTGTTAACCCAGGTGAAAAACATCTCTAGCCGGTTCTCAGAGAATCCTTACATAGCTATGTGCATTCTTTAAGAATTAGATAATCAGATGTTGTTGTGGACCTCAAGTGATAAGAAAATAAGTAAAAAAAAAAAAAAAAAGATTACACTGTAGATGGGTTCCAAATGTTCATAACAGGATTCACTTATAAAGGTATTTACATGCTTCTTCCACAGAATGGCATTTGCAGCGACATTATATTATTCACAAGGGAAAATCCTCTTGTTTGAGCGTTTGTCTCACGCTCCTAGCTTCTCCCATTAACCATCCCATTCATCCCTTAGGAATTCTAGTTTCACGCCTTAACCATTGTCAGGTGCTGGGCTCCATCTAATTTCCCAAAGTCCCAAAGGAGCTCCATGCTCATTTCTCCTGATTCATAGACTTGTGAGATGCCTTCCAGGACACAGAATTATATCTCAAGGGGCTTCCTGAGGCAATCCCACCAGTGAGTCAGTCAGTAACAGCCTGCTCCATGCTGGCTTTTCTGTTTCTATCCTTCTGCAGGTTCTCTTACACTGCTTCCCTCTCTGTTTTTCATTCTCAGGAAAGAAATTGGGCCACTCTCACACAAGACCAGTCGCAAACCTTGGATCCATCCATTGTGGGTAACCCTACTGGCGCATACCATTATCTAACTATTGGTTTACAGGTTTAATTTGTTCCCTGTTGTGCCTTAGGATTATCAGGAAGATTTTGGCAACTATTCTGGTTTGTTAAATTTAGGCAAAACATACAGAGGTCAATCTTGAGTAAGTTGGCTAGCGCCAATATAGCCAGCTAAATATAAACAGGCAAAAAAGAGCTAGGATTCTTAAACTTAAAAAAAATGTATCTGGCTAAATCTAAATATAAAGGAACAGCTGGCTAGAATTAAAGTTGGCTTACCTTATATACGAATATTGCAACTTAAGCAGATATTTATGTTATCCATCTATAGTGAAAATATCGTTACTTAGCCAGATATGTGTGTTATCTGTCTATACTGCAAATATCACTAGTTAGCCAGATAAATTAGTAATTGCATGGCACAGTCCTAGTAGGGAACCACACACCCTGTACTGGCTGTGCAGGCATAATCCAAAATGGCTACCGGATCCTGGAAGATGAAAAGAAGAAACTAACCCAATTGGTGATGCCACATGAGAAGGTGCACTATTCTCCTAGCCCCAGCAGGGTCAACCTGTTGGAAAGGATGGCTCTCGGGGCCAGCATTCAAAAGATAAGATTCTATTGTATATGTAGGGTTAATGCCTTTATCCCAGGGGAAAGGCTGAGTGGTATTTTTTATTACGGATCTGTAGTACAGAGCTTTCAAGCAGTTGATCGTCACCACAATGGACTTCCTAACTGTAGTGCTGGGGTTGTGAGTGCTCCCATGATAGTAGATGAGGCACTGTATTATCACAGTTCTCTAAAGGTCTGCTCCCAACATGAGTGTCTTTGAACAAAAGCATGTCCAGCAGTAGACAGGTGCTACAGTGCCCTGTGATGCTCACATGGCTACATTTCCCACTTGTAGATCAGCACTGGCAACACAAGTGTGCCACAGGTATGAGTTGGAATTAAGGTCAAGTCTTGTGACAGATCGGTGTAGAAAAATGTACTTGATTTGCATGCTGAAACAGCCATCACACATGCCTTTTAACTAGTTGCTGTGCAGCTAACCTCAAAACTTGTTAAAGTTTGAGCTAGCCAAGGGTAGTTTTGAGGAGGGGTGAAGAGAAGGATTAGTTTCTGGTGGTATCCGAGAAGAGAGAGAAGCTGCATTGGGTAGTAATGCAATGGGGAAGCGATAGTTGGTGGTGGACTAGAAGTGTCTACTATGATCAACAGTGGGGGACTATTACAAAAGGCTCATATAAGATGGTGTTTCCAGCAGGCAAACATGCACCCCCACCCCACCACCCCCACACCCCCTTAATGTGGAACAATTAAAAGCAAAGTTACACCAGTTCAGAAGCAGGAGCCTGGCCTGATTCAGCAATCCTGGGAGGAATTACAGGCAGAAGAAGATAAGTGTTTGCATGTTACGATGGGCCTGTTAGTATCTAAGAAAGTCTTAATACTATATAAGACTTTGTTTTTGAAGTAAACATTGCAATGGAGTGTCTGACTAGCACCTTCAGACAATGTATATGAGGCAGCACTTTTCAGGAACCATAGCTGTTATTCCCATATGTTAAGGATGCACCTATGTATGGAAGTAGAATGTAATGTCTACTCAGCAAAGAAAAGACTTGTGCTGCAGAGCAACAATAAACAGGAACACAAGTAAAAGTTTAAGCTGACATCAGAAATAAAGGCTAAACACGTCCCATTGGCAGCACCCATACAAAGCACGAGGTTATGACAACATACTAATTACAACCATATGTGTCCTCTATATGCCACTATCGCAAGTTAGCCGGCTTATTTCACCCACATTTCTATTTTTGGCTCCTTTTTGTCATTCAGACTTCACATTTTTGCCCCATCACTCCTACCACAGCCTACATAGCTGGATTATCACAACCAGCATGGAATTTTTAAACTTTTCCTTTATGCAGCAAATCTTTTAGAGGTTGATATTCAGCACCAGCCGAATAAGTTCCAACTTATAGGGTCATTATCAAATCGCGTTATGGCGTTTTCGCATGCGTTAACACGTTTTCACAAGCGAAAAACGCTTAACGCATGCGAAAAATGCCATAAAGCACGGTGCAATGTAAATTTTTAAAAGGGGAAGGATCGGGGAGGAGTCCGGGGTGGGATTTCTGGAAAAGTGGGATGGCTTCACAGTTTGCAAAAAGCCACAACACACAGTTTTAACACTTTTTTCAATTGCATTAAGCTGTTCAATATGCCCATAACACAATTTGTGAGTGAGTAAGAGAGAGAGAGAGAAAACCTCTGGGGTGGTATCATAGGAAGCAGGTATTTATGCTACTATAGGAGGCCCACCTAGTAACTCGATGTGAGGTTTAGGTAGTAGCGTAGGGGTTAGGGGCCACTTTTACATGCAGAGTGAGACATACACACAGAACAGTACACTCTTGTGAAGATTTGATGTCCTTCGGAGTGAGGAAACTGTTCAATTCTCATCTTTGTGTGAATGTTCTCTCACCCTAGCTTGATGGACTCTCTACCTCTCTCTCTCTCTCTCATTGCAATGTGTGCTAATGTAGTGCACATTGCAATAATTAGTAAATTAACATAAAACACAACCCTTTTTCTAAGGCATGCAATATTTACAGCAATTTGGTAAATCTAACTATTAGCCAGCTAAGTGGCAGCATCTGAATATTCAGCAACTACCATTTAGCCAATAACTACTTAGCTGGCTAAACATTTAGCCTACTAAGTGGTAGGCAGGATGGGGGCATAAGTGGGAGGGGCTACCTATCTGGCTAACTTACTCTTTAATTTATCAAAATGCTATAAATATAGCAAAAATAGCACCTGCTATAAAAAGGAGTGTGGTTAGAATAATTATCCTGCTCCTACATAGGCAATTTCTGCTGTAGAGGGGCACTTTAAATCAGGGTGGGTTTCAGAAGGTGGGGTGGGGTTTGGGAGGTGTTGTACAGAAACATTCTGAGGTATTCATAGTAATATTGACATCAGCAAACAGTTGTAGTCATTATAATGGATGAAAAAAGAGGAGTTGATGTGTACAATGCAGTTATTGTACAAATCAGCTTCTCATTTCCATTAACTCCGCCCAAACTCCTCCCACTGGAATACTCAATGTAGAATTTGCATATGCATTTGCACTGCATTATTTAATGCATGCGATAATGCCTTATCGTGCATTAAGGCCCTATCGCGAAATGATAATTGACCCTGTTAGCTAGCTAGTATCCTGGTATAGAGTCCATAAAAAAAAATAGCGACTACAACTGTTTACTGATGTCAATATTACTATGAATGCATCAGAATGTTTCTGTACAACACCCCCCAAACCCCACCCCTATTCAAAGTGCCCCTCTACAGCGGAAATTGCCTATTTAGGAGCATGGTAATTAGCCTAACCACACCCCTTTTTATCACAGGTGCTATTTTCTCTATATTTATAGCATTTTGATAAATCTAGGGATAAGTTAGCCTGATAAGTAGCCCCTCCCACTTATGTCCCCATCCTGCCTACCACTTAGTAGGCTAGCTTTTGCAAAGATGTTATAATACCAAGATGTAAAGCCTCTGGTTTTTCAATAAATAAGGCAATATTTGTAAACATCCTGCATTACCTCCAGTAACAAGGATCAAAAAGACCTCATAATAGGCATCAAATGGCTTTCATAGCCTCATAGACAATCATAGGTTAGTTTCAGAGAGATGAATATTCAACTGGCAGATAACCGATTAAGTAGGACGTATCTGGCTATCTACTGGCCGCTGAATATCCGCTCGAGTTCAGCAGCTGCTAGATAACCGAAAAAGTCACATCTGTCTATCTAGTTAGAAACCACTGCAAAGCCTTGAGGCCCACTAGCTTGGGTCAATCCGAGATGTCCTTCAAATTCTCAGGGTCAAGGCACAGTCCAGTCTGGGAAATGATGTAGCCCAGGAAGGACAACAGCTTGTGGAAAGGAGCACTTCTCTAGTTTGACATAGAGTTGATGCTCCCACAGTCATTGCAGGGCCTGTCTAATGTGTAGCTGATGCTGTCCAAGCATCTTGGAAAACACATGGATTTCATCCAGATAGACGACCATGTAAGACTGAAGAGATCTTGGAATATTTAATTGACCATGGCTTGAAAAACTACAGGGGCATTACATAATCTGAAGTGCATAACCAAGTATTTCTGGTGACTATCCCTGGTGTTAAAGGCAGTCTTCCACTCATTGCCCTCCAGAATACGGATTAAATTGTATGCCCCCCGCCCCCCCCCCCCCCCCCCCCATGTCCAGTTTGGTGAAAACTTGAGTGTCTCTGAGACAATCAAAAAGTTCCATGATGAGTGGTAATGGATAGCGATTTTTCTTTGTAATTTCATTAAGACCTCAGTAATCTATACAAGGGCACAGGGAGCCATCTTTCTTTCCTATGAAGAAAAATCCAACCCCTGCAGGGGAGGAAGATGGACAAATGAAGCCTCGGTCCAAGTTGTCTTGGATGTATTGCGACATAGCATCTACCTTGGGAGCAGATAGGGAATAGACTCAGCCTTGTGGGCATGTTCTCCGGAATGAGATCAGTTGGACAATTGTATACCCAATGCAGGGGAAAGACCTCTGCCTGTTTTTTGCTGAACACATCTGCAAAATCCCAATAGGATGAAGGTAACCCAGGTAACGTGGTTGCATGACGGCAAAGTTCGAGTGGGAAGATGGACTCTGGTCAGACATTGTTCATGACAAGTGGTACTCCATCTTGTCAAATGTAATGACCCTGAGTTGATCTGGGGTTGGTTTTGGATCAGCCAAGTAAGCCTAGGATCACTTTGTTCACCATTTTGGACAATACATATAAGCAGATGAATTCCTGATGGAGGAGGATGGTGTATATCCGAAGCAGCACCATGACCCTGGTGACCCGCCCAGCAGGGGTGCCCCAGTCATGGAAGACACAGTAAGTGCTGTCTGCAAGAGTTCAGTAGGTATGCCATGCTCTTGAACCAATGCCCTATCAATAAAATATCCTACCATGCCTGTATCCAGAAAGGCCTGAAGATGTATTTGGCATCGCCCAGTGCAAGGCAGACTGGTAATAAGATCTGGGGAGCAGGCAGTGCCAACCTAAGGTGACCTCTCCTACCAGTCCTAGGTCTGGGAGTTTCCCAGCTTGATGGGCCAGTTGGCAGTGAAGTACCCTGCGCCAGCGCAATACAAACACAGATTGAAATGCTTGTATTGGTGGTGCTCCTCTGATGAGAGTCATAACAGATCCACCTGCATGGATTCCTCAGGTGGGTCCCGGGGCTCCGCTGTCCTGAATTGACTTACTGGACACTGGAATTGGGGTGCCAATCATATGGGACATTGAACTTGACTTTGCTCCTTCGCAAGCTCCCAGAATCGGATGGCCAATCTAATAAGTTCCTCTAGAATATCCATTGGGTTTCGCCCGTTCAGTTCATCTTTGATGGTCTCCACAGTCCCTACCGAAAAATAGTGGTTAGATTGTCATCGCACCACTGAAGCTCCAAAGCCAAAGTCCTGAAATGGATGGCATATTCTGTGACATTCCAGGATCCCTAACGGATCTGCAGAAATTCAGAGGCTGTCAACGAGGTCCTCCCAGGATCATCAAAAATAAGATGGAAGTCCCATAGGAACCGGTCCAGATCTTCCAAGATTGGATCCTCCTATTTCCAGAGGGGAGAGGCCCATGCCAAGGAAGTACCTCCAAGTAAGGACAGGATAATTGTGACCTTGGCTTATCTATGGGAAAGAACAAAATGCATCCGGCACTGATTAATAAACCTTCGGCATTCTCATAGATCCCCATGATAGCAAGGCAGAGGGGGCAGCCAGAGGGGCTGGTCCAGGTGGAGGCAATGCTGCCGGAGCCACGGGAAGTGTGGAGATAGCATCCATCCAAACCGCAAGCCTTTCAAGGACCCCGTTACTTAGGCCAGTACATTTTGTTGTTGTTGTATCCACTAGGCCATGCTAGGAATGACCTGTAGAGTGGCCAGTTCCACCAGGTCCATGGTCTCAGCAAACAGTTAGAGATTTGGACCCTTGTGCAGTGGTGCAGTGACACAGTTGGGTGAGCAAACCCATATGGTCCATACCAGCCACTGATGGATGTACCCCAGGTGGGACTGACTGGAGCCTTGCTTATACCAACCATCATTCCCACAGGTTGAACCCTTGGTTCGAATGGCTGGCAGGACTTAGAAGAGTCCCTGTGATGATGGCCAGAGAGAAAGTCCAAGTCCAGGCGAGAGTAGGGGCAGGCAGCAGACAGTGGAATCCAGTGGACCAGTGGTTCTCAACCAGTGTGTCACATTAGGATAGCTGGAGTCAGCGGCATCAGCATGCTCTCTTCTTCCCCCCCCCCCCCCCCCCCACGAAGAGGAAGTGGTGAGCAGCAGGTGTGTGCGTGGGAAGAAGAGACCATGCTAGTGCGGGTAGCGTTGGCCTAAAGAAGAGAAGAGAGGCGCAGCCTGAGGAATGAGCAGTACGGTTCAGAGAAAAACGAAGAACAGCGTCAACCCCCGCGGCCGATGGGACTCCTTTCTCCGCGAGGGCTGAAAGTGAAGGAGGTTGCTGCTGCCTTTAGGGTTGGAAGTGGAAGAGGCTGCTGCTGACACTAGTTTGGGGTGGGGACGGGCAATGAGTGAATGGGCAAGCGTATGTGTGTGAGTGAGACAGCATGTATGTGAATGACTGAGGCCTGTATATGTGAAAGAGAGTATGTGTGTGATTAAGAGCCTGTGTGTGAGAGATAGCATGAATGGAAGTATATGACTGAGAACCTGTATGTGTAAGTTTGTGATTGAAAACCTGTTTGTGTGAAAGAGTATTTGTGTGTGTGATTGAGATCCTTTGTCTGTGAGAGAGATCATGTGTATGTATGATTAAGAGCCTGTGTGTATAAGTAAAAGAGAGACCATGTGTGTCTGCGTGTGATTGAGAGCTGGTTTAGGTGAGGGAGGGAGCAGGTGAGTATGTGATAGAGAGCCTGTGTGTAAATGAGAGAAAGAGAGAGCGCATGTGTGTGTAAGCATGTGAATGAGAGTTTGTGTGTGAGAGAAAAGGACAGCATGTATGTGTGCGATTGAAAGCCTGTATGTGTAAGCATGAAAAGACAGACAGCATGTGTGTAAATGTATAATTAAGAGCCTATATAAGTGAGAGAGAAAAAGCATGTGTATATGTGAGCAATTGAGAGCCAAGTGTGAGAGAGAGAGAGGAGAAAGTTGCAAGCAAACCATCCCTCCTCCTGCTAATTCAAAACAATCTCAGGGCACCTGGATATCAAACGTTCCCAGATATGCAGAGCAAACATTTTTTGTATCCTTATTATTTTTCATTATTGGGTCTTTGTGTCTGCTATTTTGAAATATTTTATTGGTATCTAGAAATTTTTTATATGATGTTTTAATTATGGATATTCCATTCATCAGCTGTTTTGAAATAATCTGTTCTTTTTGTTAGTATGGTTTTGCTGCTATTAATTTTATATTTCTTGATTTGTTTTATAAGGACTGGTGATGTTTCTTTTTTCCTTTGTTGCACTGCATACAGAGACCCGACTTGTTGCAGTTTCCAATTCAGTTTTTGTCTGCATGCTTCTAGTTATGCGTTTTGGACTCTTTATTCTTTGTTAGGTGAGGGTCAGTACATGTGATTCAGGTGAGGTTTTCTGCTGGTGTGTAGTTTCTGTGTAGGGCTCTATGGTAGCCTGGCTTGTTCCATTTTCCTAGTAGAAGGTGTATTGGTGTCTTAAGGCCTGGTGTAATATTTTCAGTGTTGCCTTTTCTTAACTAAGGTGTTTACTGTTTGAGTGATGGAAATTGGTGCTGTTTTGGTGTGGGATATTTACTATTTATGCAATTTCTGTTCAGACAGAATATGTAACTTTTCCTTGTGTCATTCTTAACAATAAAAATAATACTGGGCCTTTATTTTTTATTTCCGCCGTGAATTGTAATGAGCAGGGTGTCACATATGTGAGCGTGGTCTGTCAGGTGTGTCACGATGGGAGAAAGGTTGAAAACCACTGCAGTAGACAAACCAGGCTCAGGGCAGGCAGCAGACAGGTGAAGATCAGGTCCAAAGCAAGGGGTCCAGTTCAGGAGGCAATCAGGAGGATCAGAAAGCAAGCTGAGGTCGAAACAGGAAGTCAAACCAGGGGAGACAGAGCAAGACAAGGAAAGGCAAGAATGGACTAAACACAAAGGAATGGAACCAGGAAGGGCAAACAGAACAGGGCACTGAACCACAACACCCAGAGTGTGACAAAAGTATTTTCTGCAAGTTAAAAAAATTGGACATTGGGCACTTTAGTGATGTGATGGGCTATTGCAGGGATGAAGCAAAGGCAACAAAGGCAAAAAGTCCCACCAGCTGCAAATCAATGAAATAACACCAAGAGGAAGGACAAAAAAGTTCACTGATAGCACTCCCTTTCTGACGGTACTTTCTTGGGCTTGTAATCCCTTTTGAAAACTTTCGGCGCTTGTAATTTCTGCCACATCACTTTAAAAAGCTCTCTGTTGAGGCAAGCCACTTCAGCGATTCACTAGAGTTTCCTTTCCTTGAACTCTCTATCTCAAAGGCTTGTTCAACTATTTGTGGGTACCCTCCCGATACATTTCTCTTGAAACACAGTCCTTGTCGGGGGACCATGAAGCTATTGATATAAAGAACTTGTTTTCTATGATGCTGACACACTTGCCCATATATATAATTAAAGATTGCTTTTTTGAACTGTAGAGGACACTAGTGATCTTTTTTTGTCCTTCCTCTTGCAGGGGTGGCATATTTAAATCCTCAAGAGCCACAAACAGGCCTAGTTTTCAGGATATCCACAATGAATATGCATGAGATATATTTGCATGTAATGCCTCAGCTGTATGCAAAAATATCTCATGCATATTTATTAAGGATATTCTAGAAACCAGGTCTGTTTATGGCTCTTGAGGACCAGAGTTGGGTACCTCTGGACTAGTGCATATATTATATTCCTAAGTAAGCTCAGTATGATTGTCCTTTTACAAGCTTGGCATCACGATGTATTAATGAACTGGATTACAGAGTGGGATTGATTTGTAAATGCATGTATTATTTGTTTCTTCTTTACCTTTGGGACAGCTTGTTTTGGGAGCCAGTCAGATAGGTATCATATATATTTGTTTATATAAATTCAGTGCTGATATTCTGCCAGGTCGCCAACCTGGAATTTTTTTGAATTTCACCAAATTGTTTCCTTTTCCTCACTGTAGCTGAAATAAAAGGTGGATGCTGCCAAAGGCTCCTACCTGGTACCCTTTCTTTAAAAAAAATTACCACTGTATAAACTGGTTCAGATTACTCTGAACTTGCTTTTGAAGAGAAAGAACTGAGTATTGGAACTAAACCTGGGCCATTACCATTGAGCTACTGGACTGACCATTTTCTATCATTTTTTCTTAAATAGGCATCCCGAAGGACAGGAATGCTTTTATGAACTTATTCGCTACTGTGCACACCAGTAAAGCTTTTCTGTTAATAGCTAGGCAGGTCTCTTTTGCAGTAAATGCATTAATGCTGTAAAAATGGTATGTTTTGTGGAGCACTTTGTATTAATGTGCTGTAAAATGTTTTCATTTGCAGTGTTGTTTGTTTTAATGTGGTACAAAATAGTGTTATGCTGTGCAGTACAGTTTATTCATTTTAAGGAGTAGTGTGCCCTACCTCAGTAATTCAGTGCAGTTTGTTTCCATGTTTTCACCTGTTGATAATGCTCAAGAGATGTATAAAACCTAACTCTTAACCAGAACCTTAAGTTCTATACTTTGTCCTCAGTTTATTAATCCAAAACAAAACATGAATCTATTTCATATCTAAACCAAGGGGGTCTGCGTGTCTACAGCTGTAGATACTGTGTCTACAGACCATAAATTAATGTAAGCTATTAGGGACGGATTTTTAAGCCTACGCACGTGGCCTACATTTGTGCGCGATACCTGTCGCGCACAAATGTACACCCGATTTTATAACATGCACGCACAGCCATGCACATGTTATAAAATCTGGGGTCGGTGCATGCAAGGGGGGTGCACACTAGTGCACCTTGCGCGTGCCGAGCCCTAGGGGAACCACGATGGCTTTCCTTTGGCACCCCCCCCCCCCCCACCTTCCCCTCCCGTCGCCTATCTAATCTGCCCCCAGCCCTACCTAAATCCCCCCCACCTTTATTTTGAAAATTACGCCTGCCTCTGGCAGGTGTAACTTGCGCGCGCCAGCCGGCTGCAGGCACGCGATCCCCTAGCACGGCCACTGTGCCGGAGGCCTCGGTCCCGCCCTTGCCCCGCCCCCGTCCCTTCACAAAGCCACGAGACATACGCGCATCCAGGGGCTTTGCGTGCGTCGCCGGGCCTATGCAAAATAGGCTCGGCGCGCGTAACCCTTTTAAAATCCGCCCCTTAGTGAACATCTGACAGCCTCATTATCAATAGACATCCCTGATGATACCAAAAAATACTTTCTGAGGTCAATTTTCAAAAGCATTGACGCAAGTCAGAGCCTTATTTAACCTGGTAGAATATCATGTTTGAAAAACACCCCTCCCCCACCCCCTAAATAATACTAAAAGATATGCCTGCAGCAGCTGGAATTCACCCTTGATGCGGTCTCAGGAGCCCCAGGTCTGATACCTTTTAAAAGCTGAACAGACCAGATCTGTGCTTTCCAGACCACAAAGGTCCCTCTTTTCAATTCGGACTAACAATGAATACAGAACTGCACCTGAATATGGACAGAGAGGAACGCGCCGCGTGCACGAAGCAGGAACTAATATCTTAGAAGTTCGGTAGGCATAGCCAGAAATCTTCGTCAATGACATTTTTTCAAAGAATCAAACTGGTGCCATTCCTGCCTCATCAGTTACTATCAAATTGTGTTTTACAACTGACTGTGCAGGACAAATAGGCGCAGATGTTATGTTTATTCTGTTTTAATGCTTTTAGCCTGCTTTAACTGTACTGTTTTGTACTAATATTGTTGTAATTTGCATCGAAGAAAAATTTTGGTGATGAAGCAGAATATAAACCATTGTAAATAAATACATTTCACAATCCTTGAACTTTCAGCCACATTTAGGGAAGGTGAACCTGGAAGCGTGTTTTGGGCAGTATCGGAACGTAATATGCTTCGAGTTTAGTTTCCAATCCATGCACATTAATTTTCAGAGACCTGATTTTACCCACTCAAAAAGCAAGTACAAAGGTTTTGGATACTTTGTGCCCATGGCAAGTTTAAAAAGGAAAAGTACATGTGGACTTTACCACTGAAAATTAGGTGCAAGGTCTATGGGTACAAAGTACCCGTGGACGTTGCATCTTGGTAAACTGATTGAAACTCAACCCCTCGGTTTTCATGTTATGAAAAATCCGTTTGTTTTCAGAAGACAAATACAATAAAAACTAAGACAAAACTAAACCAATAATCCTGTACAAATACAAAGATTGCAGTATTGGATAGTTTCCCCCCAATCTTTCAAATGCAACAATGTCTTCCTCTTATTACAAACCCACCCTCCCCTCCCTCTCCCCCAACAAACCCAACTGTGACTCTCTATTATGATACTGATATCAAATTTACAATTAGACTGTGAATTCTACAAGATAAAGAGTCTAGGTATGGTTTCCAAATCTAAAGAAACCTTTTTTGTTTCCTACAATTTTTCATGGAGACAATTTTTCCTTAAGCAATAAGCTATGCATTTGTAGATGCCACTGCTCCAGGGTTGGTCACCTTCCCAGAACGCTCATGCCCGCCCATGCTCTGCCCAGACCTCAACCATGCTCTGCCCCCTTTTAAAACTTGTATTTGTGCGCATACCGGGAGATACACAAATACTTGGGTGTTTCTTAAAATCTGCATGGCGCACACCGGCCCAAGACGCGAAAATCTCCCAGCTTTGACATAGGGCTTTTAAAATTCACCTTAAAGTGTCTGGCAGTGGAAGGTGTTTGCACTGCTGTTACTGAGGTGACAACATAATTTGAAATGTATTTATTTATTTATTTTGTATGGCGAGTTGTAAGGGTCAATGTCTTAGGTCCATAAGAACATAAGAACATAAGAAAATGCCATACTGGGTCAGACCAAGGGTCCATCAAGCCCAGCATCCTGTTTCCAACAGTGGCCAAACCAGGCCACAAGAACCTGGCAATTACCCAAACACTAAGTCTATTCCATGTAACCATTGCTAATGGCAGTGGCTATTCTCTAAGTGAACTTAATAGCAGGTAATGGACTTCTCCTCCAAGAACTTATCCAACCTTTTTTTAAACACAGCTATACTAACTGCACGAACCACATTCTCTGGCAACAAATTCCAGAGTTTAATTGTGCGTTGAGTAAAAAAGAACTTTCTCCGATTAGTTTTAAATGTGCCCCATGCTAACTTCATGGAGTGTCCCCTAGTCTTTCTACTATCCAAAAGAGTAAATAACCGATTCACATCTACCCGTTCTAGACCTCTCATGATTTTAAACACCTCTATCATATCCCCCCTCAGTCGTCTCTTCTCCAAGCTGAAAAGTCCTAACCTCTTTAGTCTTTCCTCATAGGGGAGTTGTTCCATTCCCCTTATCATTTTGGTAGCCCTTCTCTGTACCTTCTCCATCGCAATTATATATTTTTTGAGATGCGGCGACCAGAATTGTACACAGTATTCAAGGTGCGGTCTCACCATGGAGCGATACAGAGGCATTATGACATTTTCCGTTTTATTCATCATTCCTTTTCTAATAATTCCCAACATTCTGTTTGCTTTTTTGACTGCCGCAGCACACTGAACTGACGATTTCAATGTGTTATCCACTATGACACCTAGATCTCTTTCTTGGGTTGTAGCACCTAATATGGAACCCAACATCGTGTAATTATAGCATGGGTTATTTTTCCCTATATGCATCACCTTGCACTTATCCACATTAAATTTCATCTGCCATTTGGATGCCCAATTTTCCAGTCTCACAAGGTCTTCCTGCAATTTATCACAATCTGCTTGTGATTTAACTACTCTGAACAATTTTGTGTCATCTGCAAATTTGATTATCTCACTCGTCGTATTTCTTTCCAGATCATTTATAAATATATTGAACAGTAAGGGTCCCAATACAGATCCCTGAGGCACTCCACTGTCCACTCCCTTCCACTGAGAAAATTGCCCATTTAATCCTACTCTCTGTTTCCTGTCTTTTAGCCAGTTTGCAATCCACGAAAGGACATCGCCACCTATCCCATGACTTTTTTACTTTTCCTAGAAGCCTCTCATGAGGAGCTTTGTCAAACGCCTTCTGAAAATCCAAGTATACTATATCTACCGGTTCACCTTTATCCACATGTTTATTAACTCCTTCAAAAAAGTGAAGCAGATTTGTGAGGCAAGACTTGCCCTGGGTAAAGCCATGCTGACTTTGTTCCATTAAAACATGTCTTTCTATATGTTCTGTGATTTTGATGTTTAGAACACTTTCCACTATTTTTCCTGGCACTGAAGTCAGGCTAACCGGTCTGTAGTTTCCCGGATCGCCCCTGGAGCCCTTTTTAAATATTGGGGTTACATTTGCTATCCTCCAGTCTTCAGGTACAATGGATGATTTTAATGATAAGTTACAAATTTTTACTAATAGGTCTGAAATTTCATTTTTTAGTTCCTTCAGAACTCTGGGGTGTATACCATCCGGTCCAGGTGATTTACTACTCTTCAGTTTGTCAATCAGGCCTACCACATCTTCTAGGTTCACCGTGATTTGATTCAGTCCATCTGAATCATTACCCATGAAAACCTTCTCCATTACGGGTACCTCCCCAACATCCTCTTCAGTAAACACCGAAGCAAAGAAATCATTTAATCTTTCCGCGATGGCCTTATCTTCTCTAAGTGCCCCTTTAACCCCTCGATCATCTAACGGTCCAACTGACTCCCTCACAGGCTTTCTGCTTCGGATATATTTTTAAAAGTTTGTACTGTGAGTTTTTGCCTCTACAGCCAACTTCTTTTCAAATTCTCTCTTAGCCTGTCTTATCAATGTCTTACATTTAACTTGCCAATGTTTATGCTTTATCCTATTTTCTTCTGTTGGATCCTTCTTCCAATTTTTGAATGAAGATCTTTTGGCTAAAATAGCTTCTTTCACCTCCCCTTTTAACCATGCCGGTAATCGTTTTGCCTTCTTTCCACCTTTCTTAATGTGCGGAATACATCTGGACTGTGTATGCAGATTGTGTTACAGAACTGGAGGTACTTCATTTCTATTGAGATTCTGGCCCTTCTTGTATAGAAGAGTTGGTTGAATGAGGCTATCAAATAATTTTAATGGCTGTTTTATTGGGAGATTGAAACTGGCCGGTCTTTTTAGCTTGGGACTTTTTCTTATTTTTTTTTTATAGCCATTTTAATGGCGGGAGTGTGATGTGGGTGTAAATGTCACTTTGGCTTGACACCCTCTTGCCTCCCTACTTTTGTCTAGAGATGCCACTGAGCATGAGTTCCTTTTTAAAACAAAACAAAATGAGAAATTAAATTTTGTTCATTTTTTGTTTTGAAAATTAAATTAAAAAAAAAAAAGAAATGTTGTAGATATTTCCTATTTTGTCTCAAATCCTAGAATATCCCTAAAATATAAGTCAATTTCCATAAAGCTGCTGAAAATGTTAGCCTATCTTTAGCTGAATTTTCAAAATCCTACCAAATACTCCCATATTTATATCTCTCATTAAACTTTCTTCATCAATCACATAAACCCACATTCTTAAAGAGGACCAACACACCACCCCTTAAACCCAACAGTATTAACACATCACATTGCTCAGTTCTCACAAAATGCCATCCAGTGCAATATACAAGGTGATCAAGCAAAATTATGCACATAAATGTTCTTTGAAATTTTACACGGAAGTGCTGCGATATGCATATAAACTCGCCTCCAGAAAGTTACACCTGCTCTATCAAGGTCGTAACCTAGGTGGATGAAATCATGCACACATTTTTTTTTAATTGAAAAGTATGCGTATAAGTTCCAAATTCCCCCCCCCCCCCCCCCACACACACACACTCCACCCCAGCCCCCTCACCGACCTGGGAATTCTCTTTAATCTTCATAAAAGTAAATGTGAAACCAGGTTGCATGTGTGCATTTATACACATTGATTGTGGGTCAATTTTAGATTAAACTGTAAGAAACCCAGTGTCAAAAATAACAGAAAAAGCCACTATAGTTACCACAATGTGTTTCAAAAAAGGACCTTCATAATAAGCACTACCAATATTAGCAAATATACCTTCGCTGCTTTATGTTTAATCATTGGTCCAAAGTCTGTTTTGTTTTTATATATTTTTTGTATATTTCAATTGGTAATAAAAGATGATCAAAATCAACAATTTAGATGTACTTAGTTTTTTCAACGTGTGTCCATTATTGTTTACATTCAGTAACCTTTATAAATTTTACTTTTCCTTTTTCAATTCGGGTTGATTTCCATGGTGAATGTCCTTACTGGATACCCTTTCTTCATTAATGGTCATCCAACACGCGTGTTTCGAATAGTCACTCTGCATCAGGGGTAACTTTTCATTTACTTATCCATATTTTTCTTACTGTAGAAAAATCACATTGTCAAAATATATTGCGCAATCAACCTCTAGCTCACCACACAAATTGCCATACACACCATTCGAGCATCCAAATGACAAAATGTACTCCATGTTCGATTCCCTCTGGAATCAAAGACTTTCATCACTAGAATTACATACATATTTTGATGTCAGATGCCAAAATCATGTCGCCTATCACAAACATCTTTCTTTATGACATCAGAAGTAACCATGGTAGAGAACTGCCAAATTATGGTTAAATGATAGAATACCATTCTAATTCTGCATTTAAACCACTTGGAGCCACTGTGTCCAATTTAAATATCCACTACTGTTCATGAAATATAAAAAAAATATATTAAAATAGAATTTGGACTGATGATTAAACATAAAGCAACAAAGGTATATTTGCTAACATATTAACACATTATTCCAATTTTAGATTAGCCATTTATGCACATAAAACAATGTTTTATGCATGTAAATGGCTTTAAAAATCAAGCCCATAATGTTTATTGTAGACTGATTTTATTTCACTACGAATGACTCTGGGTTCTCTTTGCATTTGATGGTCACACTTGACTCAGAAAATAAAACTGAAATTGCTGTTTAGAGAAGGTTTAGAAATAATAATCTATGACGGTACCTTTCAAACCGGCACATGAGCGCATATTTGCCCGCGTCAGCCCGCGTCCACGGATGCAGCCATTTTACAGCATACGCACGTATATGCACGCTTGTCAAAAAATAGTCTGGCCGCGTGCATATGTGCACCAAATTTTAAGTGGACATGCACAAGTGCACGCAATTCCCACTTCTACTGCATAAATCGGGGGATTTTAAAAGTGGCGCATGCTAGCGTCATTGCCAGTTAAACCAGTCCGTCCCTAGTTCACCCAGTTAAGGGGTAGGTCTTCCAAACCAGCCTAGTTAAATAGCTTTTACTGCCCCCAGTTAGCCACGACCCTTAAAACCCCACATATCTACCTATTTTTCTTTATTTTATAACTTACATCTCCTCCATAGCAGAAATAAACTTACGAGGCAGGGGATCTGGGCACGCACCCAGATGCATAAGTATTTATGTGCGCAACTCTGGTTCACGGCCCGAAATACCCATGATCACCCAGACCACACCCATGAGTTACCCCTTTTAAAAAACTTTGGAGATGTGCATGCTGCAAAGGATACAAGCAAATCCGGGCGGCTTTTAAAATCCCCTCTTTCTGCAGAAGCCCAACTTATTTGCACATCACCTAATTAATGCGCACGCTGGGCTTTTAAAATTCAGCTTTATATTCTGTAGTCCTATGCAGTGTCACACACCATATACTATATATTCACTGAATTGATTATATAAACTCAAGTTATAGCCCTCACAGATATTGAATTTTTTTTTTCTTTTACTAAATCTTTGGATACCATTCTGCAGATTAAAATTCTGCCTATTAATGGAAGTATTCCTGCAAAGCTGTGGATTTTATTGTAGTAGGCTCAATAATTGTCATATTCTTATGTAGCACTTTTATCTAAACCACTTTAGAAACACTTTGAAGTATTATTGTGGGCAAATTTAATAAGCAGGGAAGAAACCACTTAAAATCCCTCTGTTAAATAAATACATAAAAAGTATTTATCTGAGATTCTGTACTAGGTACAAGTACCATGAAATGAAACATATTTTACCTAATGTAAATACAGAAATTCTATAATATGACATACATTGCTTTATGGTATATCATTCTGGGGTTTGTTTGTTTTTATTTATTTATTGTCAATTTAATTATTATAAGAAGGGAAAAAATAATAACTTACAGGCCTATATTCAAAAGCTCTAGGCTAACATTCATTCCCCTAGATCTTTCTAAATGAAAATGCCTTTCTTGAGCACCTAAAGTTTGGTGCCTAGTTTTACCAGGCACTTAAAAACTGTGGGGCAGATTTTCAAAGGGGTACGCGAGTAAGATACACGCGTACCCCCCAAAAACCTGCCCCAACCTCCCCCTGCGCGCGCTGAGCCTATGTTGAATAGGCTCGGCGGCGCACGCAAGTCCCAGGACGAGCGTACGTCCCGGGGCTTTCCTGGGGGCGTGCCAGGGCGTGTCAGAGGGTGTGTCGGCGGCGTGTCATCCGGGGCGGGGCCATGGGTGTGGTTCCAGCCTGGGGGCATTTAGGGGCGTGGCCGAGGCCCGAAACTGCTCCCGGGCCAGGGAATTGTGCGCCGGTGGCCAGGCTGGCAGGCGTAACTTTTCAAACAAAGGTAGGGGGGTTAGATAGGGCTTGGGGGGTGGGTTAGGTAGGGGAAGGGAGGGGAAGGTGCGGGGGGGGTGGAAGGAAAGTTCCCTCCGAGGCCACTCCGATTTCGGAGCGGCCTCAGAGGGAACGGAGGCAGGCTGTGTGGCTCGGTGCGTGCAGGTTGCCGATTTTGCGCAGCCTTGCATGCGCCGACGCCGGATTTTATGGTACGCGCGTAGCAGCGTACTTTTGTTTGCACCGGTCGCGCGAACAAAAGTACGCACGGGCGTAGTTTTTTAAAATCTGCCACTGTGTGTGGCCAGAGATGGAGTCAGTTTGGGGGAAGTAAATTAGGCACTCAGTGCTGATTTCCAGTGCTAGCGTCCTAACATTGGGAAGCTACGTATAGGCAAATAAATAACAGGCTTAATTCAGGGTCCTCAGCTATGTGCTGAAAGCAGGAGCGTAACACAGGCTCCTAAATTTAAATGCTCAGGGGTTTTTTTTCCACATATCTGTCTCTTAGCAATGACAAAAATATTTTTTAAACTATTTTCTTTTTACAATGCAAAAGAAAGATAAGTCCTCAATATGATGATAATAGTAATAACAATGGCAATAATGTAACCCTTCCCCTTCATCAGAAGTTACCTTCAGCGGTTGCAGAGGTGGGAAAAGACCTTGTTACAGCCCCCAAATCAGGACTCGTCCACTGGGGAATAGCACAAAAGCTATGGGGCCCAAGGGGAGTCGCACACATTAAACAGCAAAACATGGTCCACACTAATGTGTTGTTCCAAACCAAAGGCAGCATTTATTTAAGCAGTCCAAAAAGCAAAGTCTAGTTGGAGCAGAATAAAGATGAACAAAAAATTTTAGTAGTCCAAGTCCAGAATTTAACCTAAAAAAAACAAACAAACCAGTTCTTCACTTTCAATCACCAAGAATGTCAGAAACGTTTCTCGGTTCTCTTCACTTCAAAGTTGAGCAGTTTTCAGGGGGCTTTCCCAGTGCAGCCCCATCCAAGGCCCTTTACTCCTCTGGGACCCCCAGATGCAGCAATGGAAACTCCTCTCCTCCTACAGAATCTCTGCCCCATGCTATGGGCTTCCCAAGGCAGACAAAAGATTCCCTGTTGACTGAGGGATACTCTTTCTCCTTGAAAACCTTCTTCCACTCCTTCAACTCTCAATCTTCTAACTCAGAACCCTTCTAGGCGCTGACCAAAGCTGCAAATCTCAGCCTCAGTCTGCTGATTTCTGACTAGTGAGTCTCAGCCCACCAGTTCTACAAACTGCTCCAACCTACAACCAACCAACTCCCCTTGGTGACTGTGGAAACGCCCTAAGTTCCCTTCTCCCAAATCCATCCCCTTTAGAGGAAGGAACGCCCATGTTTATCACTCTAAACACACCTACAGAAAACTCACATTAATTGGAAAGTTCTACATTTTGTTACTAGCTCCTTTTCAGGGAATCCTAGACAGGGGTCACAATAATAACAACAACAACAACAATAATAATGGGTGAACTCAAGAACAGAAAAATAATAAGGAAAAAGAAACTAAAAGAGGAAAATATGGTGACCCACAAATCAATCTATCCAAAGAAGAAAAAAGAACAGCCTAATCAATCTTCCAAAGAAGACTATGATTCAGTCAATTTCACATTAGTACTCCACTGGTGATTTGCCAAAAAACCAAGAGCAGCTTGGGTTAATACAAAAATGGCTATTTTGCTAAAAAAAAAAAACAAACAAAAAAAACCCAAAACAAATCCACTTTTATTTCCAAAATAAATCCAGTAACCAAACTATAAGTACTTCAAAATGCCGCTTAGTCTCCCTACATCGGCTACCCATTTCACTGCCTCTCAAACTTAAGGTCCTACTACTTATATTTAAGGCACTGAAAAGCATTGGCCCTACATAACTGACCAAAAAGATAAAAGAATATTGCCCAACAAAGAACTTCATTTAGATCAACAACAGCTATCTGCCCCACACCACAAAACAATGCAACTGAAAAACACTAGATTCAGAGCCTTGAAAGGTGAGGCACCAGATCTACGGAGAGCACATCCATCTTACCTACAAGGTATCAATGACTTCTAAACTTCTGGCCACAACTAAAAACACAACTGTTCAGCCAACAGATGGACGCCCTGTACAGCTTATCCCCCGATCAAGACTAAACCCTAATACTGACGTAATCTACCTCATTGTAATACAATACCTTCATTGTAGCACCCCCTAATTCCTGACCTAATCTACCTCACTTTACTGTAGCCCCTTGTAATGCAGCTCACTGTAATCCACCTTGAAATGACGGACCAGCCATGAAAAGCGAATGAAATATATTAAATTAAATTAATGTAAATTAATCCACTATTCCAATAGTTTCTCCAATTGATTCACAACATCAATCATACAAATTCAATAAATGATAAGCAATTTTATATTTAAATGGATAATTACAGAAAAAAAGAGTTTGCAAAGTAGTCACAGGATCTTAAGTCCAAGAATCTCTCCTCTGAGGTTAAGACTCTCTTGTTACATCAGGAAATGTTACATTAGGAAATGTATGTTGCCCCAAAAATGTTTTATCTTGCCTAGATAAAAACAGAGTCTAAAGATCCAGTCACAATTAGATTCCATCAAAAAAAGTCACTAACAGAGCAGCTGTATCCAATGACCCATGGGGAAATTCCCCTAGCAAAAAACTTGTGTAAGAACGAAATGGGGAAACAGAGATATTTCACTCAGAACCTTCACACTTTCATGAAGAAAACAAAACTTTAATGGGAGAAAAATACGTATGCGAGCAACACGGAAAAAGGGGCAGAGCATTATTTATTTATTTATTTATTTATTTATTTAAATTTATATACCGTTTTCCAGTAAAATTTACCGATCAAAACGGTTTACAGTAATACAAACCTTAAATTAAAGGTTAAAATAAATTATAACAAATAAAACTTAAATAACTAGGTATGAGCATGGGCATTCCAGGGCGGGGCCCAGATTTGCTTGTGATCAATTAGGGGGTGCACGAATATGGCGGGCTAGTGCGAGCTGAGCAGGTTTTAAAAGCCGCCTGGATATTCATATACCTGCCGCTGCACACACAAATGAAAAGTTATAAAAAAGTGGAGGGACCTAGTCAGGGCATGGGTGTTCTAGGATTGTAACCTAAAATGTGAGCATAAATAATATTACGCACTGGTGTGTGCCAGGGTCCCCTGTCACATAACTTTACTTCTGCTATGGAAGATGTGTAATTTATAAAACATTACAATCTAGACAGATCAGATGGGTTTTAAGGGTCAGGTCTAACAGGGAGAAAGGAAAGGTATTAAACTAGGGGAGTTTGGAGTTAACTGGGCAAACTGGGAATGAACTAGGAAAACCAGCAATGGCATTTGCGGAGGTATGTGTCTTTTAAAATTCCCCCACTTAAGCAGTAGAAGCAGAATTTGCATGCACAGGCATGTGCCCACTTAAAACTGTGTGCACATGTGCACATGGTCAGGATATTTTATAATATGCACGCATGTTATAAAACGGCCGTGTCCCTGAGCATGGAATGACAAACATGCGCACATGTGCGCCCACGCACCACTATGAAAGTTGCCATCCCTGAGTGCCTCTCTGTCTCTCTCTGCAGAGGTGTCCCTCAGTGCTGGGTTCTGAGAAAGTCTTACTCTCCAGGGAGTGGAAAAATAAATGTCCCAGATGTCTGGGAGTATCCTAAGTGTAGAGGGGTGCCCTTCCCCTCAGTACCTGAGGTCCAGATGCACTCCAGATCTTCAAAACACCTGCCAATGTCCTTTGGAGGTTTCCAGATGTCTCAACGCCTCTCCAAAACAGATTGCAGTACACTTCCCTAGAAGATAGGCATCTCACTGGAAAAACAGTTCTTAAATCTTCCCAGCCTCAAGATAAGGAAGGTGGCTAAAAACTGCCTTCCCTATAAACCCAAAATAGAAAAAAGTAAAACTAGGGCAAATACTCCTCCTCTCTCTCTCTCTCTCTTCACGTTCAGGTCATTAATCTGAGCAAAAAGGTATACCGGACCCTCCTGACCTTCCAAGGCACTGGAAACAACCTCCTAGCACAACAAAACCCAAATACTCACAAAACCTTCTCTTCTTCCCACACTCCCAGGCTTCAGGCTTGGGACCCACAATAGGGAGGACCAAAAAAAATAAACCCCCCACTTCTGATTCTCTCAACTGTGACACAAGACTGCCACACTCCTGCTTCTGCTCCTCCCTTACTGACCCAGGAGCTCCTCACTCCAGCAAGACTCAGGGAGGTGCTGTTATGAACGGATCGCCCCTCTCCTACCCTCTCTAACCTCAGGATTGGACTAGGGCCATTTAGTGGAGACCTAAAGGGCCTCTACAGTTCTTACTAGATATTTTACTTGGGGTTTTGATTGCTTCTTTGTTGTATTGTTTAATATATCTATTTTTTTTTACACCAATACTAATAAACACAGCTGGTAGAAATAGTAAAACATTAAACCACATATCCACCTACCGCGCCAATACCTTATATATGGGACCAAGAACGGGTCCCCAATATAATCATTGATTTATTTGTTCAAACAATTAATATATGCACGGAGTCCATGCACAATGGTCTCAATATTTACAGTTTTGTTACTGCATTGATGCTTGGTTCCACATAAAGGTATCGGAGCACTAGGTGGAAATATGATTTAGTATCTATTTTTTTTATACCATTCTTACAGAGGCATTTGTCTGGGAATGACTCCAAAAGCCTTGTTTTCAAAAGGTTCTCTTCTGAGCCTGTGTAAAACAAAACAAAAAAAGCTTGAAAACTGAATCCAAAATGTATATAGCCTCTTACTCTCCCTGCAAGGGGGCATCATAGCACAGCTCAAAAGGGTTCCTTTCTAAAATGAATAAAACCGTAGAACCTTTTCCTACGCTAGAGCAAGAACCCTGCAATAAAGTGGGTATGGACAATACAAATGAAGCCACTTGATGCCACTGAGGTTGCCTCTTTATTGCATACCACGTGCAGATAAGGTGCCTCACAGATGGGTGAAAACGTATCTACCATGGAAATGCGAGGTAGGTGGATTGTGGTTTAGAACAGGAAGTGTTTGCTACATTTTTCTATGACTTGACAGTGATTTTTGCCTTCTGATGCTCCTAGGCACTATCAGTGCAGGGGTGGTTACGACACCCCCCAACCCCTTCCCCCACCTCTCACCTTTGATTTTCTGAAGTCCCGCTGGCAGACCTCTGTCCCTGCAGGCCTGAGATCTCCTCCCTCATCCAACTAATTCAAGTCCCACTCTCTCCCTCTTTCCAACAGGATATCTGATTCTTTTCCTCCCACTGCCCCACCGCTCTGCCAACCTCAGCTTCAGTATTGGTGCTGGTATTATGTCATCAGCGTGTTCAGGGGACTGAGTGAGCCCACGGTTTATTGCTCACGTGCCCCTCCCCCTCCCCCCTCCTGCATGGAAGCCCAGAGGGGCAGGAATGCTTTCATTCCTGTGATTGCAGGGCCAGAGTCTCGCTCAGTCCACGTGCACGCTGCTGTCACTTAGCAGCAGCACCAGCACCGGGAGCTGCAGGTTAGAGGTCAGCAGGGGGTGAGAAAGATGGAATTTCTGCTGGAAGGATAGTGTGGAAGTCAAAGCAGATTGGTTGGAGGGCTGCAGTTGGTGGGGGGGGGGGGGTGGGAATGACAATGCAATTAGACTGGAGGGCTGTGGCAGGGGATGGGCAGAAAGTGGGAGATGGGATTGGAATTTCCACTTTGGAAACGTTGCTGCCCCCCCAGAATTTTACCACCTAGTGTGCCTATGCCTAAATCTACGTCAGAGTTTTGACCTCCCCCACCCTTTGCAAGAGCAGTTGGACAGCAGAAGATTGAATTAGCAGTCACGAGTAACAGAAAAAATCAGGCCGTGGTAGCATCAATTAGAAGGATATCAGCTTCCCAAATGCCACCGATGCAACTGATGCTAGTGTCCCTCAAGTATCCAATCAAATGCTATTACAAACATCCATTCAATAATTGCACGAACCGTGACTAGTAATTTTACAATACACGTTCTCAGTCCTTTGTTTTTCACCATCTAAGACGACACAGCATAGTCTCGGGTACGGCACATGCAGTGGTCTCGAAATGAGATATTTTCTTCTTTCTTTATTTATTTATTTTGTAAAGCATTGTCAGTTCCGTAGCTTTTTACAAGCACTGAAATTCACAGCCGCATAACAAAACAAACGTGGGCTTTTGCAAACAAATGGTCCTAATGCTGCTGTTCTCCCTGTCTTGCCAGTTGCTGCATTCACTGTAAATTATTACCCTTTCCTGTCATCAAACAACAAATCTGTAGCAACACTAACCTTCAGAATGTGCGTGCTATCAATGGCCATAAATATGAAGCATCCGTTCAATGAAGCCTTCCTTGCCGGCCTTGACACGGTAATATGCTCTGCATTAGTGTCATCCAACAGAATAAACACATTGCTGCCTACATCTAATGCAATTCTTCTGCTGTATCACTTTTTTTTTTTTAACATTTTTTTCACGGCCCAATTATATGTCTGAGTTACGGATGGTTGTGCTTGCTTAGCATGATAGACCAAGCCATTTAATACTCTCTCTCTGGCTGTCTCTTTCAGTGAGGAATTCTGGCTGAGAGTGTAATATTCAAGGGATGTGCACGGGAAAACAAAATCCAATTTTTTTGTTTGTTTGTTTTGTTTGTTTTTTTGCTTTCATTTTCTTCAGTATTTACTTCTTTTCTTTACAATTGTTTGAAACAAAAGCAACAAAAGGGGGCCTGGTTCATTCCCTCCCCTACCACAAAATCCCCCCGGGGGTCTTCCCCGTCCTCTCACCAAGCTCATCTTACCCCATCCAAGGGGGTTCAAATAAGGCACAATGGGGCAGGAAAAATCCCCAGTCACTCCTGTCCCACTGAATCCCATTGTCAAAATTAGCCCAGTCGTGCCTACATTTGGTACCATTTTGTTTTATGGCCATACAAGACAATGGCGCCAACCTAGCAGGAGCTGACGGGCACCATTTTGACAGTGGAACCTGGTGGGATCACTCCTGCTCCATTTTGATTTTCTCTGACCCCACAGGTGTGGTAACATAGGAACAGGGAGGGGAGAAGGATGGAGAAGAAATGGGGATAATTCTTTTATTGCAGCGGCGGTGGAGTTTAGCAGTGCTGATGGTAATTCCAAAACTCAAAAAAAAAAATCTAATACATTTCATTGCATTTTTCATGTCATTTTAAAACTAATGCACACCCCTCCAATATCCCGCATTTTCAACTACAAAAGAAAGAATGCAAGTTAGTTTGTCTCTATAAACTACCTAGGGATGTGCATTCAAATACATTTATACATCCTCATCAAGTGTCATCTTCAGTAGGAAGGTTGGCAACTACGGTGCAACACTTTTGTCTATGCTTAGCTTTCATTTTGTCCCTTACTTCCTGATCTTAACCATTTTTTATGTCATCACCACAGACTGCTTTCTATTTTCCTCTATCTCTTGCCCTGCATCACACCTTCTGATAATAAATTAGCTAATTTGCCACCAGAATCTCTGAGTATATGTCCTGCAAATCCCATTTTCCTTTTTGGACAGATCTTCTGTCAGGGGATCATCCACTCTTCATCTCATGCCTTTGTTCTTTTAAATATAAATCTTTGGGAAAACCTGAAAGCTAAACACTGTCTTCAGTTATCCAAAGGAATGAATGTGAACTCCATGAAACGTACAAAACAAATATCAGGCCCCAAAGTATATCAATATCTACGTATACTCATCTTATAGTGCTTCCTATGAAGGAAGAGGATCACACTCAGTCCTGAGTCTGAGTCCAGGCAATACCTTATCAAATTCTA
Source organism: Rhinatrema bivittatum (assembly GCF_901001135.1). Taxonomy (NCBI): domain Eukaryota; kingdom Metazoa; phylum Chordata; class Amphibia; order Gymnophiona; family Rhinatrematidae; genus Rhinatrema; species Rhinatrema bivittatum. The sequence goes on along the minus strand of NC_042622.1, from coordinate 51,551,152 downwards.
GTGTGGATTCTCCAAACGGGGGGGGGAGAGAGAATATTTTTCTTTGTCCAGTCACATCCCAAATTGAAATTCCAAACTTAATCTGTGTATGTGTCCCTTGATATTTGTCCCCTCTCAGAGAGGATAACTTTAAAACTTGCGCAAGCGTACTCAGCTATGTGGACATGGGCACACACTACATGAAATATGCTTAAATCTGCCCAACAGCATATTCACATATCAAAAACTACACAGCATGTAATTTAAACATAGCCATATAAACTTTGACTAATCTGGCTAAGTGGCGACAAACATCCAGCTAAATAGCATTATGGCGACTTATCAGGCAAAGTAGAACAGTTTAAAACTTATCCAGGGACGGGGGGGGGTCGGGCCTGCGAAAGCTCGCAGCCTTCGCACCATGGCGGTGCGCCAGCTGCCGGCTTTCGCACCGAATAGCGCCACCATGAAAGGTGGCGCTATTCGGCGCGCTACTGTAAACGATAATCAGCTCGATACAGTAACATTCAGTTGAAGATTTCTCGTCTGTAACGAGCTCGCTGCGCACAATTCCGACGCGTAAGGCAAACCAGCAATACAGTCTCCAGTTTCGCGCGTCCGTAGCGCTTCTTAAAACAGACGCGTAACCCTTCCCGCACCCGGCATGTAAATGAACGAATTAGCTGTATAATGAAGGAATTAGCTATTCCCCTCCGATACCGTAACAGGCGCTCAGGTTATCTCATTAGTAACGCACTGTTTTGCCGCGGCCGTAACGTGTTAGTTTACCGCCTCCCCCTAGTAGGAGTTAGGACTGTGAGTCTAGTAACAAATCCATCGACACCGCTTAAGACACTCAAAAACAATAAAACACAATAAAAAAAAAAAGCGATACAGAGATGATCGAGAAAATGTAATGATGTGGGACACATAAAACCTGTCAGAAAAAAAAATAAAAAATTTTAAATACCTGTCGGAGGGCCGCGTGGGTCCAGGCGGCCGGCGGGCGGCGGGAGCCGGGTGGTCGCGTGTTAAATCTAGGCCGCGGGCGGGTGGGCGCCTGTTCCAGGCAGCAGCGGCGGCGGCGGCGGGGGGACACGCGTTAGTTCGAGACGGCCGGTGGGCGGCGGGTGGTCGCGTGTTAAATCTAGGCCGGGTCGCACAGGCGCGCATTCATTCATCCAGGCGGAGGAGCCGGCGGCGAAAGCAGCCGGCTCCTCCGCCTGAATGAATGCGCGCCTGTGCGACCCCTGCGATTCGGCGCTCAAGGCAGTCACATGCCGTCACGCGACCACCCGCCGCCGCCTGCCCGCCGGCCGTCTCGAACTAACGCGTGTCCACCCGCCCCCGCCACCGCCGCCGCCTGGAACAGGCGCCCACCCGCCCACAGCCTAGATTAAACACGCGACCACCCGGCTCCCGCCGCCGCCCGCCAGCCGCCTGGACCCACGCGGCCCTCCGACAGGTATTTCAAATTTATTTTTTTTTGAACACTCAGGTTTTTACATATTTTTGGTATTTTTTTTTTTCACTTCATGGTGCCTGTCATTTCAAATGTCATTTGAAATGACATTTGAAATGACAGGTACCAGCGCACCCTGGTTACTGTATAGGCGCTGTATTAAGCGCCTATACAGTAAAATGGGTTACGCGGGCATAACCCTTCCCTACCGCTTTAAAGCCGCGGCATGCATTTGCATGCGATTAGAGGAGAGTATCGGGGAGTTAGTGAAGAGAACTGTGCGTGCGGGGAGGAAGGGTGCACCTGACACTGCCGCACTGTTATTACCGCGGCCTTACAGGATCGACCTGAATGTTAGTAACTATCGCCGGCAGCAAAACCACTGCCGACTCCTCCCCCTCCCCTCCCCTCCCCCTAATTTGCATTATATCGCATGTGAAAAGGCCCTTTTCGCAAGCAATATGGCCTTATTGCGTGCGTTAGGGCCCTAACGCATGCAATAAAGCTTTAGAAAATAATCCCCTAAAATAGCTGGATATGCAAAAGAAAAGCGTCACATAGGCGGATAGTAAGCTAGATGGATAACTGGCATTCTGAAGACGTATCCAACTATCTTACTTATCCAGCTATATGGTGCTTTTTAGACTTATCTGTCTAAGTGCTGGATTTTCCGCCACTTAGCCAGATAAGTCAAACATTATGTGGATAAGTGATGGATATCTGCTAGGCGCACATATTTGTGCTCTTAATTTTAATCATTTACAGGAGGAAATTTAACTTGTACAAAACCTGTCATATCGTAACAGCACTAACTCCAAGGATTCAAACAACAACAATCCTACCTATGAAAAGACAACACTGGAAATATTACACTAGACCCTAAAACACAAATACACTTCCTATTAGCAAATCAGAACAAGCCAGGCTGCTATAAATCCTTATACAGAAACTACATGCTAGCAGAATATCTCACCTCAGTCACACATGCAGAGCACAAATAGACTCTCACCACATGCAAAATAAAGAGCTCATTGTTGTGTCCATCGGTCGCAGCCGTCTGCGACCGCTCTGCCTCACCTCTCTTTTACCTTTCTCCTCCTCCTTTGGAAGGATGGCTGCCTCCGCTGCTGTTTGCTGAACCTCTCGGCATCTCCGAGCCAGCATGGGCGTCCCCGTCCACCATGCTTCTTCCTGAGGCCTCCTAGGGCACGCGCGCGTGCTGGCCACGTTCTTAAGCAAGTCATGGCGGGAACCTCGGGGGCAGCCCCACCGCATGACGTCAGTACCTCCAAGTATTTAAACCTCCGCTCCGCTCCAATACAACGAGTTAGCAAAGACTTCGGTTTTGCTACTCTGACCACTTCTAAGCTGCTCGCTTAGATTCCTCACTACCCTCCGGGGTATTTCGCTATCTACTGAAGCTCTGGGTACCCGCTCCTCGTGGGCCCCTCACTTCTACTCGCCCTCCGGGGTTATTCAGCCTAACCATCAAGTGCACACATAGAAACTCTCAACTAGTAGATAATTATATTTTGCACTCAGTGCAAAAGGCTAGAAGGCCCCCCTTCTGACTGTATCTAAATATTGTGAGTTATTAGTTAATTAAGACCTGGATTCATCACTCCTCGCAGAATGATGAATCCTGCAAAAACGGGGGGCGAAGGGGGGGGTGGGCCTGCGAAAGCCCGCAGCCTTCTCACCACGGCGGTGCGCCGGCTGCCGGCTTTCGCACCGAATAGCGCCACTGTGAAAGGTGGTGCTATTTGGCATGCTACTGCTACTGCCGGCAGCGAAAGACACCTCAGACTCCGCCCCTCCCCGACTCCTCCCCTCCCCCTAATTTGCATTCTATCACATGCGAAAAGGCCCTTTTAGCATGCGATACAGGCTTTTCGCAAGCGATACAGCCGTATCGCGTGCGATAAGCCTTTGATAAATGACCCCCCTAAGTTTGCTAAGGGATGTTTAATGTACTGTAAGTTCTTTGAATTTATTTTCTGTATATAATGTTAGTTTGGTAATGTCCTACAAAGAAATAACAGTTAATCTATTGATAAGGGCTGGGTTACTCCCTTGTTTATCTAATTCCCTGATTGATTCTTTTTGTAAAAATGTGTTCCTCGTGTACTCTTTATTGGGATAATACTAGGGCCAGTTATTAATGGAGATCCCTATGGGGTTTCAACATTTGCAAATTTTTTCATGAACCCAATTGCCCCCAAAAGTCATCTAAGTCCATTCATCAGACCTACAGTATGTAACAAAACATGTGTTGACAGTGTTTTCTTTAAGGATAATTGTAATATATTTTTTTGTCTCTTTTTATTTAAACCCTAATGTATTCAAGTTGCATGGGAGCCAGAGCCTGTCTCCTCCTCCTTTGTGAGAATCAATACTGTACGGCCTTGTCCCAAGAGTTTTAAGATTATGAAGTCTGCTGTATCGACCAATTTCTTTTCCATTCTTTTCATTGCTTTAATAAATTAGGCAGAGCAACAATAGAGATAAGAGGAGCAGGACAATGTGGTAAATGTAGCAGAAAGAAATGTGTGAATTGTAATGAGGACAACTAATCAGGGAAAGAATAGCCTATGCAGAGAACACTAATGAGTTTTTTAAAAAATTCAAAAGGCTAATATTATTTTATTGAATTAGTAGGAGGAGAATCCTAACATGAAATTATACCTCATTGCCCTAGTGTCCATGTTACAAACAAACCTAACCCATCTGTTCATCTGGAGAGAGAAATACACATGCTATATACAAAGCAATGTCTATGCACTCTATTTGTATTCAAAGCATCAATGACTGAATGTAGACAGGTTTGCCGCCTGGGTGACGCTAAGTGTTCTTTCAATGTATGGGGATCTGTGCGCCGTGCATAGCAGGCTGTCCTAGCAACCAAGAAATGAAAAGTAAGGTACATATGAGCTGCCAGGGAGTCCCTTCTGTGTAGTCCTTGAATAGAATGATCCAGGAATTAATGTATTCATCCTTGAAGAGTTTGAATTAAGAGTACAGCTGAGAGATTTTCAGCTGTGTTGAAAGAGGGCAGGAGAAAGACTGATTGTGCAGGATAAGAATTAGGAGAATGTGCGCAAAAAAAAGGTTCTTTCGTTTCCTTTTTTGTTTTGTTTCATTTTAGTTTAGTTTATTTTGTGTCGCTCTTTCTTTTCATTTGATTTTTAATTTGTTTTTAGTTGTTACTGTTCACATCAGGGACGTTAACTTTTAAAGGGGAATGTACATCGATGCACATTGATGTGTGTGTGTCAGCACGCACCCAGGGACGCGGCAATTTTATAACTTGCACGCAGCAGAGATGGCTGGATTGCACGCAGCAGAGATGGCTGGATTTTTTTTTTTTAATTTACACCTTCTTCACGGCAGAAATAAAGTTACGTGGCACTTTCCCTGGGCGCGCCACCGGGCACACATAAGAATTTACGCAAACATCTCTTGGCCATGCCCTGAAATGCCCACACCCAGACCACGCCCATTTTTTAATCCAAGTGACATGTGCACGCAGTGGGAGAGATGTGTGCATCATCTCTGGGCTTTGAAAATTCAGTCTGCGCGCATAAGCCCCTAAGTGATGCGCACACCAAGCTTTTAAAATTAAATGTATTAGCAGGAACATGAATTCATTTCATTTTGTCATTTCATTTCAAAATGACACCCAGCATCTGCACATCCCAAGCATGAATATGAAAGATTGTTTCAGAGGAGTCCGTGTGCCTGCTGGGGACATATTACAAACTATGGGTCAAGGTCCATGAGTACTTTTAAACCACAGACTATGCATCAAGTTTCAAAGAGAAAGTGTATGTGTATTTTCACTTTAAAACTTGCTGCAGGTACAAAGCACCTATAGGTATTTGCACCTGCTGAATATGCAGGTAGGATTTTGTTTTGGAGGGGGGAAATCATATGTATAGGCTTGAAAATTGAATCTAGATGTAATACATTTTCAGCCACCAGCCGGCTAGAAAAGTTAATGTATCCAGTTAACCCTTTAGTTTAATAAAAAATTAAGGAAATATATTCTATGGACATAGGGGTTGATATTGAACTAACAATTGGGATATTCAGTAGTACGGTCATGCTGCTGAATATACCCTGTTAACTTTAATTTTAGCTGGATAAGTATATCTGGCTAACTTTAGACCTGCTCAATAGCAAATCTAACTTATCCAGCTAACTTAGGGGGTCATTTCAAAAGCGATCGCATGCGAAAAGTCCCTTTTCGCGTGCGATCACTAAATGGGGGCGGATTCGGCCCTGGAAGAGGAGGAGTCGGGCCGACACCGGGGCCGACTCTGCGAAGACGTCGCTGATAGCAAAAAGGTAAGGGCCCTTTTCGCCGCCAGTTTCGCACCCAATAGCATCACCTTTTACGATGGTGCTATTGGGTGCGAAAGCCGGCAGCGATCGCACCGCGGAGGTGCGATCGCTGCCGGCTTTCGCCCCCCCGCCCCCCCCCCCCCATTATCGCCGGATTTTCTACGGTCTGTGACCGTAGAAAATCCAGGCCTTAGCCAGATAAGTGAGTCCTCCCCATTACACCTCCCATCTGTCCCACTACTCAGCCAGCTAACTACTTAGGCAAATAACTGGTGATCCAGCCAAAGTGGCGGCCACTGAACAGGGCCCAGATATTCAGCCGTCACCACTTAGCCGGATAGGTCCATACTAATTGCTTCTGGGTTTCTAAATTCATTTTTGAAGAAATGTTTTTGGCCAATATAAAAAATTAAATTAAATTTAGTAGGGGTTATCACAGGAAAATAAAACAGGAAGTTTTTCTGACTCGGGATTTTGCCTTGTCACCAAATCTGTGAGATCTCACAGATTTGACATCTGAAGTCTTTCTCTAAAAAAAAAAAAATGTCCAGTTTTGATGGTGTGCTTTAGATTGCTTTGGTGCAAAATGTTTTCTTGTTAAGATATTGCTTTTCATTGCACTGTCAGCCTCTTGCTTTTTGGCTTTACAGAGTCACATAACACACTTCAAAGAGCACAGTCCAGTTAACTGAAAAACATGTAGCCCCGTCCCAGTCAGCAGTTACACACAGGGGAGCCACACGGGAGAACCACAGACCACGCAAGGCCCCATAACCATCCTGGGATTCCTGCATAGCAGGGAGAGGGGGGATTCACTTTCCAAGACACATAGGGTTTTATACCTACAGGGGCTCTTCCTGCACACCAGTCAAGCAATCCACAAAGACCACCACCACACCAGTTCTGCTATTCAAAATAAAAATCTTTACTGACTGAGGCAGGGAAAACGCAAAGTCCAAAATTAGGGCAGTGCACTACAGCAGCCAATAAATCCAGAAAAAAAAAAGTTACAAAAAAAATAAGCACAGTCACATTCTCCTATTCACATCTCTTCCCCAAAACAGGTCAGCTCTTTGGGAAAGGTTTCCCTTTCCATCCTGAGGCCTCCTGGTATCTGGTAGCTGTAACCTTTTTCTCTCTGTCTCCTTTGAGACCCAGATTGATAATGGCAGAGTCAGTATCTGACTCTGATGAACCTTCCCAGGCAGGCTGCCCGTACTCTGACACCTCCTAGTATATTCGTCCCCAGTTTCCAGAACTCACTTCATCAAGTTAGGATTTCCAGGAACTCCTCACCTCAGATCCTCCTTTTCCACCTAGGACTGCAGTGCTTACAGTCCTCCTCTTACTGCCTCCAGCCCTTCCCTGTGGAGGGAGGCACAGGCTCCTTCAGCCCTGCAGTAAGGTTGATTCCCAACTCTCCCTGTGCCACATGGGCACAGGAGGGGTTTTTTTTTTTAAATTATTATTTTTTAATTTTTTATGTATTGTATTTTATAAAGACATTCAAGCAAAAAGGCAGACGTTTTGTTAACACACAGACCCCTCTCAACGGGAAGTGATCCACACTATTAGCACACCTAGTACACCGACCTCACACTGCGGGCAGGATGACATGTTGAGGCCACAACTGCCATCTCGCTAAAGATCGAGCCACCCACAGGGGTGGGGCAGAATTTGATACCCTTTTACAAACATACAGTATTTTACCCAATATGACCCTTTTATTTAAATTACAATATACAGAATATTTCTCCGTTTCTAGCTTACTGCTAAAACCTGTTCCTTTCAGAATTACTGATTCTAGAGATTTTCTGCCTCCTTTTTGTCAACTAGTGGCCTTGGTGAAAACAACCGTGTACGAGAAAATGAAATTCCATTGTTTAACCTTCTAACTTCAAAAAAATCAATCAGTAAGACCTTTATCTACACTTCGGGCTTCTCCATTTACTTCCCCGTCCTCATATAATCATCTGAATAGCCACACTGCAGTCACCTTTGTGATTTTACTTGTACGAGGAGGTGACTGTTTATCCCTGTGTCACTGCTTCTTAGCGGTGTTAATCAGGTGATATAATCCAATCATTCTGTCTGGAAAATGGTGTCAGGCTCTGTGTATTTATAAGAAAGGGGGAAGACAAGGGAAATAGTGAGATTTAGGGAGTGCTGGAAGAGTGTGGCAATGTAAAAGAAGCATCATCTCAATTTATTTTTTTAAGGAGTACACACTAGAAGATTACATCTCATTGTGTGTCTCTTTTGTGTAATTACATTTGTTCTCATTCTTTTGTGGATTTGAACTATAACACTCTAGTGTACGTTGCAATTCCTCTGATGTGGATGTGTCTGTTTCTATGGAAATATGGTATTTCTTCATATAGGACACTTCTGCACAGCTCTGTACTCCTGCTGCACCTCTGCATTGCAGATAATGTAATGGTAGCAGTTGGTGCACTGTGCTGCCTGAATCCCGTGACAAACCTTATCCAATGCCGTAAAAGAAACATTTTCAGGCCTAGTAGTCAGGGCAATGGGCTGGAAACAAGGGTTCCAAATCCTACTGCCGCTCCCTGTGATGTTGGGTAAGTCATATCATCCTCCATTGCCATAGATACAAATTTACTGGGTGATGCACCAAGTCGCATTACACTCCTAATGCACATTATATCGCATATAACATGCTACATTTTGCATTTCCCCGTCGAGATTCACTCCCCTATTACAATCACTTTTTTGGAAATGCGATTTGCATGCATGAATAATGCAAATGCCATGCAAAGAAGGTCATTAGTAGTCAATTTGATGTTGTAAATGTTTTATCACGGTCAACCGAGATAAAATAACAACACCTATTTGAAATGCATTAGATGTGAGGTAGGGGGGGCCCAGGACCCTAATGCAGATTCCAAGGCTCCCGTCTCACATTTAAAGTGCAGAAAAAAAAAGTTGCTTGCAAACAGAGAGGTAGAATGGGGGGGGGGGGGGGGTCAGTGCTGACCACCTTCTCAACCTGGGGCCACCAATCGAAGCGGCCCAAACTCCCCCAAAATGTTAATTAAAAAAATAAATAAAAAGTTAAAACAGAAAATGTGGCCCTGCCCCACCCCACCCCCCCCCCCCCCGCTGCCATACTCCCACCTCCGAAGTTACAGAGATCCCCCCTCCTTATGCCATATCCCCTGCCCCGAAAGTTAATGAAAACAAAAATAGGGGTCCTGGGTCTAGTCCCCCTTCCACACTCCAAATCCCCTTCCCCCCCCACATGATCCTTTATAAGGATCCAGCATAGGGGCCGGGTGCACCCTTGCACCAGGTCCAGTCAGCACCATTACCCAAAATGGTGCCGACCTGACCCTGCCCTAGCCAAGTGACAGAGAGGTCTGGGGATCATATCCAGGTCACATGGCCAAGGTCCAATCCCCTGACCTTAACCCAGTCACATGGCTGGGGAAAGGTCAGGTTGGCGTCATTTTAGAAATGGCGCCAACTGTGGTGAGTGCAAGGGTGCATCCGGCCCCGACACTGGATCCTGTTAAAGGTTCTGGGAAGATGCAGGAGGTGGGCCCAGCCCAGGACCCTTTTCTGTTTGTCTTTTTTACTTTTGGGGAGGGATCTCTCTCACTTGGAAGAGTGGGGGGATATGGCAGCTGGGGGCCAGAGCCACATTTTCTGTTTTAGCTTTGGAGAGGGGGAAGAGGGAGCCGGGGCTGTCACCGTGCGTTTTTTGTTTTTTTTAATTAACATTTTGGCGGAGTCGGTATCACCTCGAATAGCGGCTCTGAGTTGGGACAGGGTTCACCACTGATCCCTGCTCTATCTCCCTGTTTGCACGCAACCTTTTGTTTTCAGGCCAGTGGCCCATTAAGGCGATAGCGGTCCTGTGAAGTTGAGGGCCATCATCACATTAAAGGACTGCTTGCCGTGTTTTTTTTGTTGTTTTTTTTTTTGTCCCACGGTGTTTGGCCACAAGACAAAAGAATGTGCTATACAGCCACAATGCTTCTTCTGATGAGGAGG